>NW_004955508.1:4526663-4528552 GCF_000276665.1 Chinchilla lanigera
GATTGCATTAAATTTTTGCACTATGTGACTATGGAGCATAGAAGGTGAATGGTTACTCAAAGGTAAGACTTAGTTCAATCACCAAGAGACCCAGAGGGGCTGTCTCAACTGAGAGCACTCAGCATTAGGAAGATTCTTAGGAGAAGCCCTGAAGAAATCTCTGGCTTTTACTTAGAATATCAGTGTAAGTGAAAAAAATCAGAAGAAAAACAGTATAGGCAAGGAGATGTCTCAAGGCTAAGCAGTTTTCTTAGGGAAAAAGGAAGGACACAACATGTTCCATTAATCTAAACTTTTTATTGTTTAACCATTCATTTCTCATTAAACCTGTGTGCTTTTGCCCTGCAGTTTAAACTTTCACTGCTTGCCTGTGTGTTTTTGCCCCACAATTTAACAGTTCACACCTCAGCCATATCCCTCACATGAGACCTATGTATCAGTTTTGGAAGTATGGGCATTTTGACAATATTGGTTATGCTTCTCCAGGAATAGGGGATCTCTTTCCATTTTCTGATATCTTCTTCAATCTCCTTTTTGAGAGGACAGTAGGTCCCCAACTTACAAACATTTAAGTTGTGAACTTTCACAGATACGAGCTGGACCTCTGCTGGACATTGTCACAGTTGTGCTGCTGTGTACTTACTGTGTGATAGTGTGCCATAGTACAGTGTTCAATCAGAGTCCAGGATGTCCAGAAGCAAAAGGAAAAACAGTGAGCTAGGAAGCACAAAGCAATACACATTGTATACTTGTGTATGAGACTCACTTTGTCAGACTTATGAACAAATCTGATGAATGTTCTGGAACTTGTTTGTAATTTGGGGACTTGCTGTACTGCAGTTTTCATTGTAGAGGTCTTTCACTTTCTTGGTTAGATCAATTCCTAAATACAGTATTTAACTTTTCTTGATGGTATTCTGAATGGTATTGTTTTCCTAATTTCTTCTCAGTGAGTTCATTATTGGTGTAGAGTAATGCTACTGAGTTTCACATTACTGAGTTTGGGTATTAATTCTAGGAGTATTTTGGTGAAATTTTTTGGGTCTTCTTGTAGAAGATCATGTCATCTGCAAACAATGATAATTTGACTTCTTTTTATATTCATATGTCTTTTATACTTGTCCCTTGGCTAATGTTTCAAGAACTATATTGAACAGAAATGGTGATAGTGGACATTCTTGTCTTGTTCCTGATTTTAGAGGGAAAGATTTCAGCTTTTCCCTATTTATTATAATGTTGACCATTGGTTTGTCATGAATGTCTTTTCTCAGATTGAGATAGGGTTCTTCTACACCTATTTTCTTCAGAGCTTAATCATGAATGAAAATTGGCTTTTGTTAAGGGCTTTTTCTGCATCTATTATGATCATTGTGTGACTTTTGTCCTTGCTTCTGTTTATGTGATGTATTGCACTTATTGGTATGCATGTTCACTGGGAACCATCCCTGCATCCCTGGGATGAATCTTACTTGGTCATGACACAGGATCTTTTTGATAATTTGTCCCATTGTGTTTGTCAGTATCTTATTGAAGATTTTTGTGCTCATATTCATTAACACATTGTGATGTCTCACTACCAGGTGGCTCTGATTTGAATTTGATTGTCCCTGTTGGCTTGAACCACCAGTGGTACATATATGACTATCCCATCAGGTGGCTTGTTCTGCTTCTCAGGGATTATTACAATAATCCAAAGAAAGGCACTGATTTAGCAGACCAGATTTCATCATATAACAGCTCTTTAGGAAAACATTAAAATGGTGTAAAAAATTGTACTACAGCTAACTCATGGTATAGCAGTTGCAAATGCATATATATACACCAGCAATAGGACACTTGCAATATTTCCATGATAAAATTTAGAAAATTAGTTATTGATAAACTATGTA
>NW_004955508.1:4528985-4530486 GCF_000276665.1 Chinchilla lanigera
TATTGGCCTTAAGTTTTCCCTAAAGTTCTTATACAATTCAGCAGTGAATCCATCAAGTCTTTGGATTTTCTTGGTTGGCAGTTTTTATTTTATTTCTTCAATTTCATTGTGTATAATTGGATTATTCTGGGCTTTTTGTTCATTTTTGTTCATTCATATGTATCTAGGAATCTATTCTTTCAGTTCTCAATTTATTGGAGTGCATATTCTCAAAGTAGTTACTAATAATCTGGACTTCAGTAGTGTCCGTGGTGGTTTAACCTTTTTCATTTCTAATTGCATGGATATGGGTCTTTTCTTTCCGTTTTTTGGAGCATTGGCTAAAGGTTTGTCTATTTTGTTTATTCTCTTAAGAACCAGCTCTTTATTCCTTGTTCTTTGCATTGGTTTTTAAGTCTCATTTTCATTAATTTCTGCTCTGATTCTTATAATTTTCTACCTTGTACTACCTTTGGATTTGGATTGTTCTCATTTTTTTAGGACCTTGAGGTACATCATTAAGTTGTTTATGTGGGATCACTTTTTCTTGTGATGTGGGCATTCACAGGTATAAGCTTCCCACTTAGTATTCCTTTCATCATATCTCATTGGTTCTGGTATGTTGTTCTGGAATTATTGTGTGATTCTAGGAACTGCTTAATTTCTTCCTTCATTTTTTTCTGTGATCTATTGATTATTCAGGAGAATATTGTTTACTTTTTATGTGTTTGCATAATTTCTGTGGGGGTTTTTTGCCTTTGATTTTTAGTTTCATTTCACTATGATCTGATAATGTAGGTAGGATAATTTTGATTCTTTTACATTTACATAAGCATACCTTATGGCCTGGCATGTGCTTTATTTTGGAGAAAGTTCCATGTGCTGCTGTGAAGAATGTGTATTCTGTTATTCTTGATTGGAACACTCTGTAGATAATACTAAGTCCATTTGTTTAAAGGTTTAGTTCAATTGTGATATTTCTTTGTGTTCTTTTTTTTTTGTCTAGTTGATGTTTGTGACAGCATGTATTGAGGTCCCCCGTTACAATTGCGTTGATGTTTATCTGACTTTTTATGTCCAGTAAAGTTTGCTTTGTGAAAGTGGGCATGATGGTATTCAGTGCATATGTTTATAGCTGTTATCTTTTCCTGTTCAATTGTTCCCTTAACCAATAAGTACTGACCTTTTTTGCCCGTTCCAATTAATTTTGACTAGAGTCCACTTTGAAACTAGAATGGATACTCCTGTTTGTGTTTGGGTTCCCACTGCATGAATTATTGTTTTCCATCTTTTTATTTATGTGTTTACTTATTTTTTGTCTGTGGATTTCTTTTTGGATTAAATTTATTTCTTGTATATGTCATATTGCTGGGTTTTGTTTCCTGATAAATTCTGTCCATCCATGTTTTTTGATTGGAGAACATTCACATTATGAGTTATTTCTGAAGGGTATTGACTCATTGCTGTCGTTACATTGCTTTTCTCTTCCTAGTTTTATATCTTTTCTACTTAACTATTGCTC
>NW_004955508.1:4530910-4612520 GCF_000276665.1 Chinchilla lanigera
TATTTTGGGTTCTCTGTGCCTCATTTATCTGTATGTTCAGTTCTTTATATTCAAAAAGTTTTCTGCTATCATTTCAGCAAATAGGTTTTTTATGCCATTTGTGCTGTCTTGTTTTTTCACTAAATTCTATTAAGTTTAGATTACTCTTATGTCATCCAGTAACTGTTGCATCCCTTTCTTCAAATTTTCAATGTATCTCTGAATAGCTGATCTCAACAGCTGGCCTATCTTGTAGTTCTGTCTTCACACTGGTTGCTTTTGCTTCCTATGCTTTCAACAAAATTTTTTATTTCTTGAATTTCTGTTTAGTGCCTTTTCATGGACTCTAATTTTTTACTACATTGGTCTTCCATGTTTTATATTGTTTTGTTTAGCCCAGCAAGCTTTTTATGATTGTCCTCTGTAAACCCACTAGTTGTTTTATTAGGTCGATTATCTGTTTAGTTATATCTTCTTTGAGCTTGCCAAGTACTTTATTGATGTGTTGCTTTTATGTCCTCTGTTATCCTTTTGAATAATTTGGCTGTGTGGCTTTTGATTTCCTCTCCCTTGATCCACCATAGAGCAGCCCTGGGGGAGCTGGAAGTTTTGGAAGGAACTTTGTTTCCTTGTCTTCTCATGTTTATACAGTTTTGTTTTGTGCTGAGGTTTACAGGAATTTATAGTGCAAAGACTATGTTGCTGTTACGGAGATCTCTTGGGTTAGTGCTTTCTTTTCAGTGATCCACTCCGGGCATGTCTAACTATAGGCCTTTGCCCTTCCCAAGGTCAGTCCACCACTGTTAATTTGGGAGGGAAAGATGCAGTGTAATTGGTCCAGCACCCAGTTCTCCAGGAATGGACTGTATTATTGTTAATGATGTAAAAGTACTCCAGATATTGGCCTGCTGATAAAACCTGTTAATACTAACAGCTATGCCATCTTGGCAATAGCAACTAAATCAGCAATAATAATAGTGTCAAAGACAAAGTGGATATTGAAATACCCTAAGAACAAACAATGTACCACCATTAACCACAGAAAAGAGGTCTATATTTATAGTATAAACACTAAGACAATGCAAATATTGACAATAAAATCTACACTAAATGCAACAACTGTACCTGCACTAACAGTAGAAAAGAATTCAGTAGTAATAGCATAGAGTTAACTATCTAAAAATTAATAAAGCTTAATGATTATACTAGTAAAGATAGAGGGGGTGGGGAATGGGAGAATGAAAGAAGGGAAGCTTGAGAAATTAAACAAAGGAAGATAAGGAGGAAAGAAAAGTGAGATAAAAGATCCTGTCAATAAGTAAAAGGAAAGTAATAGCATTAATAAAAGTAACAGAAGAGAACAAACAAGAAAAAGAAGAAAAAAGCAAAAATAGAGGAACAAAACAAAAAAAAAGAAAAAACTAAAAGGATAAAAGGAAGAGAAAAGGGAAAAAATGAACCCCCTTGCAACCTCTAAAAGATCAGTGAAGAAGAAAGAGAAAAAAAGAAAGAGAGAAAGAAAGAAAGAAAAAGACAGAAAGAAAAAAAGAGTCCAAGGTTTTTTCTTTGCATTTTTGAATGAATGGTTTCTTTCCAGGATCCACAGTTTTGAAATCCAGCAAGTCAAGGATTTCTCAGCCTAGCTTTACAGTGTGTAAGTTTGTTGGCTTTCCTCTGTTCCAGAGGCCCCTCTGTCTGTTCACCCCAGGCTTTGGCAACTGTCCAAGCCAATGCATGTCTTTGCTCACTGGTAGATGAGGCAATCAGATCTCTGATCTGTACTGGATGTAGACAGCAGGGCAAGTGTTCAAGCAGACCACTGAACTTAATGCTGGAACTTTCAGACCCAGTTGCTTCTAAAAGCCACTCATGCTGGATCTGGCTGCTCACCACAGGGGGCTCTATTTCTTCCCCAGCCTGAGCTTAACCTTCTCAGATGGCCTATGTCTAGCCCACATTCTCTTCATGATTGCCTCCCATGGTTTCATCGTGGCATTATGGGCGGGTAACACAGGGTTCTGGGAACCCTGAAGTGAAATTGTGTTGTAGTTGTTCTGAGGCTCAGTCTCAAGTAACCAACCTCTTCCCCAAATGGTGCCTCATTAAACACTCTGCAAATATGGTAGAAGCTGTACTAGTTTCCTTCTCCAACAGTTGCTTGCAGTGCAGAAAGACTCAATTTTAGAGTAAAACCCCATGCTGTTTCTGCAGTTTACAACAGCCATTGGCTTTTTATGGGGCTAGTGCTGCTGGCCTGGTTCACTGCTTCTGCCTGGAGCCCCGACCCTGAGATTTTACCTTGCAGACAGGTTTTCCTTCCCAGGAGCTAGGATGTGCTTCCAGACTGCTTTGTTCTCTTTGCATTGTGGTCTGCCTTTCCAACTTCTCTGTAACTTCTAATTTTCCTGTTGGTTGCCTCCCAATTCTTGGATACCTACTTTATTTTTTCCTTCCTCTTTACCAAGTTGTTATTTTCCAGGTGTCTGGAGTGGCTGTATTTTCCTGCTGACTGCTACTCTGCATTTTGGTTCTAGAAGATCCTACATCCTATTTCTAGTTTCTTGAGGAACCTCCATACTGATTTTGATAGTGACTGCACTAATTTTCATTCTCACCAACAGTGCACAAGGGTTCCCTTTACCCTTTATCCTTGCTGTATTTGTTATTTTTAATTTTTTATAATAGCCATTCTAACTAGGGTGAGATAGAATCTCATAGTTTTGATTTACAGTTCTCTGGTGGCTAAAGATGTGGGCATTTTTTCCATATATTTATGGGCCATTTGTACTTCTTCTTTTGAGAAGTGTCTATTCAGATCATTTGCCCCTTTGTTGACTGAATGACACATTCTATCTTTAATTATTAAATTTTTGAGTTTTTTTTTTTTAACGGGAAGAATACGATTTTGATGGTAATCTAAGGGTTCTTGTAGATGCTTTAGGTATTTCACATCTGGTGGGTAAGCAAAAGAGATTGGACACCCATCTCCCATTTGAAACAATGAGCTTTTATCTATGCATGCACCTCAGCTTTATAGTTTTTCAATTTTTTAATTCTAGGGATAAAATCTGTTGAACACTTTCTCCTCTTGACATTCAAAAATCTGCTCTCTCTGCTTGTCTGTCTTTCCCCAGCCGTGGGAAGCTCATCTTTCTGGACTATTCTTTGTCTGCTATGCTCTTGCACGTTTTCAAACAAAGGGAAGCACTGATTGGAGATGAAAGAAAGACAAGACATATGTCAAGGTATTTATTTCCTGGTCCCCTCCTTGCCCTGTGGTTTGCAATGGCTTTGTTTTTCCATGTATAACCATAGCTCCTGTCTGGTGGCTCTCTCTTATAATTACCATTTACTTTTTCTAGTTTCTATTTCCTTGTCTGGGGCCTCTAGGCCTAGAAATGGTAGCAGTCTTCCCTTCCCAGAGTTGCACACCTGGAGTTTCACCATGGGCTGTTAGTTCTCTGAGCCATGCTCATGCCTTTGCAAATAGTTTCATTATTATCAACTCTCTGCAGTCTACTGCTGGAGTGTGATGGCTGTTTCCTCCCAGACTGACTCATACTTGGACTGAATGTTTGTATTCCTTCAAATTTAGATGTTGAAATCTTGCTCTTCAATGTGGTAGTTTTAGGAGACAGGTCTTCTGGGAGGTGATTAGGTCAAGAGGGAATATATATATACATACATATATATATATGTACATATATAAGTTAAGATAGCTATACTACTAATTGCTATTAGTTCATTGAAAAGAAAGGTTTATGCATATATTGCTCAATTAATTTTTCATGCTTATATCTTGTAATATGAGCAACTACTTTGAAGATACCTTGAAGATAACAATATGCAATGTACTAACTGTTGTTACTCTCCTACAATCTTGTTCTGAAATTTTATGCGTTGTTTTTGTTTATTTTTGTTTTCTTTGAAATAAAAAGAGTGGAGCACTCATGAATGAGATTAGTGCCTTTATTTTTTTATTTTTTAAAGAGAATTAAAATAGTAAAAAAATTATAAATGATACAGAATTTCACTAAACAAGATGATAGGAATCAAATAGTGGTTGTTATATTGCATATTGTTGTCTTCAAATTAGTTGCTCATATTACCAGATATGAGCATGCAAAATTGGTCAAAAAATTAAAGAGAAAGAAAAATTAAGCATTAACTGTTCTTTTCAATAAACCAATAGAAATCAGCAGTACAATTATCCCAGCTATTCTTGCATATTCATATATATTTTTTCCCTTCCTTCTTTCTTTCTTTTCTCCTTTCTCTCATCCCAGTTGTTCCTTCCCTTTGAGCAGTTTCTTTCCTTTTCACACTATTTATCGTACCTTTCAGATTTTATTTACTCTTTCAGGTTCTTACACTAGAGATGCAATACCATGTTTATTTATGTGGGTCTGGTTTATTTCACTTATGAGTATGATCTTTAGTTGTATCCATTTACCTATAAAAGCCTCAAGTTTATCTTTTTTTTTGTAGTTGCGTAATATTCCATTGTATAAAAATACATGTCCATTCCTCCATTGATGAGAGATTAATAGCTTTATAAAAGAGAGCTCCTTTGTTCTTTCCTGTACAGGAAGAGTCAGTAGCCAGCTACATGGAAGAGAATATCACCAATAACAGACGATGCTGGCACCTAACCTTGAACATGAAGCTTTTAAAACTGTGAGAAATATTTAAATATTTACTGCCTGTAAACCACCCAGGATGTGTGTGTGTGTGTGTGTGTGCTACTTTGATATAGCTGCCTTAGCTGACAAAGACTTGTGCTGTGCTTTTATTGCTGAGTGTGACTTTCAAGTCCTCATGCTACCTCACCACATTTCTGACCCATACATTTTGTCCTCTGTCTCCATAGGCCCCTTGTAATTATTACTTGTGACATGTCAGGTGGTTTGGAACAACCTAGCACATTAGTAAATTCGGGGTGTGTCAGTGGGTGATTGACTTGTAGATCAGCAAACCAAGGGTGGGGAAAGACTCACCCTAGATGTGGGTGGCAGCAATCCCTTATAGCTTGGACAAAATAAAAAGAGAAAGAACAAAGAAGAGATTGGTTTTTTGGAGGGAAGAGCTCCAGTCTTTGTCACTGTCTTTGGACATTGATCTCTAGTTTCTTTGACCTTTGCACACATACTCTTCCGTCTTCAATGCAGTTCACACTGGTAACTCCAGGGTGCTTTCAGGCTTTTGCCATTCAACTGCTATTGGATCCTCCAGCTCTCTAGTGCACAGGTGGACATTTTGGATTCTTATACCTCTTACCCTGCACACAGGCAGACCTTCTGCCTCTGCTCCTGTTAGCTTACCTGATAATTTCCTGTATATATGTGTATATTTTATGTTGAGTCTGTTCCTGTGAAGAATCTCAATCAAGACAGATTTTGATACTAGAGAATTGGGATCATTGCTGTGACTGTACCCGACCGTGGAGTTCAGAACCTTTTGGAACTGATTCAAAGGAAAACTTGAAAAGGGTTGGAGATGCTGACTGGAGAAGCCCGAGAGTGCTGTAAATCAAGCTTGCAAGGAGGTTCTGGTCAGAGCTCTGAAGACCAGAATGTTGGTAGAAATTCACATAGTAAAGGCCAGGTTTCAGTTGAGAACAAGAACTCCATTGGTAGTTGGACTAGAGGCCAAGTGTATTACGCTCTGGCAGAAAATTTGCTTATATTTTTCCCATGCACTGAGACTTTGAAGGAGATTAAGATTAAAAGCAGTACACTAATTAGTTTGGTGGAGAAAATTTCAAAGTAGCCCAATAACTAGGCTGTGGTTTAAGTGCTGCTAGCTGCCTATAGCCAGATCTACCATGAGGATCAGGAATAAGTATTAGACCCAAATTTTGTGAAAAGTTTGCAGTTTCAACAGAAATGAAGCACCTACAAAGTTGGGCGCATGTGAGCATGGTTGCTAGAATAACTAGCACTAAGAAGAAACCAGAGGAGACTTTGGACTTGGACTTTTCAGCAACGCTGGAATTGTTAAGACTTTGGCAAAATGAGATGGGTGTGCACCTTTGGAGGAACAGGGGAAGAATATCATGGTTTAGATCGAAAATGTTCCCCCAAAGACTCAAGTGTGTGAAAGACGATTGGATCATGGGGGTGCTATACTCATCAGTGAATTAATCCACAGATGACTCCATACCTAGGCGTGCCCCTAGGAGGTGAGACCAGGTGGGAATAGGCAGCCACTGTGGGCATGACCTGGAAGGTCCCTCCCTGTCTGCTCTTGCTCCCTGTCCTGGCTGTCACGGGATGAGCCGCTGTCTTCCACCCAGCTGTCCTTCCATCGTTTGTGCACTGGAGCTAGCTGACCATGGGTTAAAAACAAGAGCCATGCTCAATCTCTCCTCCAAGCTGTGGGTGTCCCGGGGATGAAGGAAGTAACTAAGATACTCCACTCTCTCCGTAATACTCTAAGCCCTTCACACGTCTAGTGTTTGCATCTGCACTGCTTTATCTCCTCTGCCCTTGTCATTCACACCATCACCATATAGAAGATGCCGTATTCACCCTTGTGCCTCTCACTCTCCCTGCGGAGGCGTGTAGCAGCTCTTGGGAAGGAGGGGTGTCCTTGGGTCTGGCTCACAATGTGGTAGAGCCATCTGTTGATGGCTCAGAGTGATCACTAAAAGGCCACTCTTCTCTTCAAATGCCATCCCTGTGCAGCAAGTCAGCATGGTATTGCCCTTGGGATGGAAAGTCTCCAGCCATAGGGACAGTAGCCTCTGTCCTGCTTACTCTGATCTTCCTACACGGGTGGACAGGCCTGGGCACTCAATCCACACCAAGCCTCCTTACAGGAAAAGACCTCTGCCTGTTGGGCAGATAAAGCAGGTGGGGACACTGCTACCACACCAGGGTTGGCTTGTGACTGACTTATTTTAGTCCTGAGATCTTTATTTCTTAGTGAAAGATAAAGGAGCTCGCTGCTGGTGCAGCTGATGGAGGAGAAAAGCAAGGGAAGGAGGATGGCTTATGTCCAGGAGGTAGAAACATTAGATAGGCAAAGAGTGAACCCGGGTACTCGGCAGGGATCAGATCTATGCGATACAGTGCCCTTCACCATATGCGCTGTTCCTTCAGCTAAAAATTAACCTCTGCCAGAAATGGGTCATGGAGAGAAGGCCAGACCTCAGTGAATGTGCCAGTGTGGGAGGTGCTGGGTTACCACAGGCACCGCACCAATGGGTGGTCATGGGCTTCCAGGAAGTCTGCCAGGGAATGGTCCCTGTGCGTGTGTGTGTGTGTGTGTGTGTGTGTGCGCGCGCGGGCACGGATGCTTAGGCCCCCACACAGGGCCACTGATGTAGAACGAACCCTAGAGGTGTTTACAACTTACATGCATAGGAGCACCGAGCTGGGCGTGGCTCAGCGGCAGTGCAGCCAGACTGATGCGAAGGTGCAGGCACAGGCCCTGTCCTCCAGAGGCTGACAGCCTTCTGGGAAGATGACGTCATATGGCAGAGAGAGCTCAGCCCAAATGCTCCAGACGGCCTTCTGGGTGCTTAGGCGCTAACAGCTCAGAACAGGTGGGTGGTCAAGGAGAGCTTCCTGGAAGAGGGCTCACCTAGGTGAGATTCTGGAGAGATGAAACAAGGATAAGACACAGGGGACTGAGGGAAACACGACCAGGATTGGAAGCCAAAATGAGATGGACACATCCTCAGGGGAAGTGGTGCTGAGATGGACCCTGTGAGTTGGGAGAGGAAGGTCCCCAGTCAGTGTCTACCTGGTCCAACGTCTGTGCGAAGGGCAGAAAGTAGCGTACCCAAGATCATAGTGAAGAAAGAGTGACAAAGCTGGGACCAAACCCGAGCTTCCGGATCCCGAAGGCAGTCCATGCCTGGCAGGAAGCTGCTTCCTGCGGCCACAAAGCTGGAAACTGGTGAGGCTGAGCCCGGGCTGAGGCCAGGCATTTCCCTGAATGTCTGGTTCTTTGGTTCATCATCATAAAGAGTGTCTTCCCTTCAAATAGCGGGTCTGGAAGGTGGCTCTTCTTCCAAGATGCCTTCCCTTCACACCCCATCCTCCCCCACCCCTTGGGGAACAGCCTCTCACTTTCTTAGGCTACTGTTCATGTCCCCCGGGGGTAGGGTACATCAGCCTGGAAGCTGCTACAGTGTGTGTTGGTGGCTGGTCTGGGCCTGATTGCAGCCTGATCCCATCTCCCTTGAGCCTGGCCCCACCTCCCTCTGCCCATGCCCCCACCGCCCGCACTTTACCCTACTCCTCAGTAACAACACACATTCGCCATGCCCACATCCAGCCCCACCTCGAGGTCTACTTGGAAACCGGTGCCTTGTAAGATTTTATCCTTCCTATTCTGGATCCCCTTGCAGAGCCATCCACCCCTTGGGCATCCTGGCCCTGGCATCAGGAGTTTGACTGGCTGTCTGTCATCACAGCCAGTTTGTACGGTCTCAGTCACATCCCCTCTTCCAGGGCAGCCCCAGGGGTTTGGAGCTCAAGCAGGGGCACAGAAGGAAGAGGTAAGAGGGCCTGGGAAGCCTTCACATGCTGGCTCCTGGGGTCTGAGGCAGACCAGGCAGGGCGACGGAAGACGTTTTCCCAACCCCTGTCCAGAGAGCACTTAGTAGACAGCTGAAGGACTGAATGACAAACTTTATTAGAAACGCTCCTCATTCATCGGTCAAATTCACATTAACGTGGGGAGAGGCAGTGCCGTCTGGGGCTCTGGGATCCCACTGCTGTGATGATTTCCAGTTACAAGGGAGTCTGGGTGGAGCGCATCCAAAACGCACAACGGATGCCAAATGGTGGTGGTGGCAGCAGCAGTAGAAGCAGCATAGTTTGGTGAGAGGACCAGGCTTGCGGGGTGGAGAAGGTGTTTCCCACATCCACCCTTCCAGTTACAAGGCCACCGGCTTGGCCCCAAGGTGATAAATAAACAGCATGTCACACACACACATTTCAACAGGAAACAAACATGGGGAAGTCTCCTAAAGTGAAAAAATAATTCTCTCAAAGACAGCTTTGTGACAGCCAGGCTGCACCCTGCAAGGACAGCTGCCCAGAAGCCCCCACACTCCAGGAGGGCTTGCTGGCCTCTGCAGCTTCAGCCTGGATGTCACAGCGCCTCCACCCCAGACTCCCATTAGCACCTTTGGACTAAGGACTGCCCTCCCCAACTCTTAAAATGCAAACGCTACTTAAAAAACGTAATAATTAAGGATAAACTCTGTCCCTGGGGTGAGTCAATTAGACTCCTCTCCCTGAATAGAAGGGGCCGGGTGGGGGCGGACTCCGTCAGGGTCTGGGGAGGAGAGTGGAGGAGGCGATGTCCAGAGAGGTAAGCCTCAGGTGTCTAAACATTGCTTCCTCCACTCGCCAGTTCTGCTGTTGGGCGTCCCTGGGGAAGAGCTTCTCAAAGTGGCACAAAGTCCTAAGATGGCATCATAGTCTTGCTGTCCTTGCCAGGGGTAGAAGATGGGCAATGATCTGCTTTCTTCATCCATTATGCAGAGGCAGTTTTCTCCCCCAGCAGGCCAAGTCTCCCTGGCCCTGTCTGCGATGGCCACACCACAGAAAGTTTCCGGTCGCAATGTTTTATTCATTCTCTTGAAAAGGAAGCAGCTTCTCTGAGCAATACAAAGCTGCGGCAGGTGCCACAGCTGAGGTGCCAGGGCCCCGTGGCTTCCAAGGGGGCGTTGGGCTTGGGAGGGCTGCCTTTCTCTGGTTGGCCCTGCGTCCTGGGAGCCCTGGAAGACCCCTTTCCAAATGGGCTGTGTGACCATGCGTGACAGGCAGCCCTGCACCTGTGGGTGTCCACTGTCCTTCGGCATCCAGCTCACTGGTACTGCAGATAGTTTTTGAGAGATTGAGGCAAGGGCAGGGAGCTGATGTCCCGCAGGCGCTGGCGGCCCAGGGCGGCGCGGACAGATCTCCTGCACAGGTCCATGAGCGGCAGGGGCTCAGCTGCAAAGAGAGGGAAGCGGTCAGTCTGGCACCTGGCACCTGTGCAGCTCTCCTGCTTCCCCCACCTCTGGCGTACTGCCTGCCTGCAGCTGGGCCGAGCATGGCGCCTGTGGGTGCTGTGTGACAGGTACTGAAAGAAGTGGGGGAGAGGGAGGGAGGAAGAGGGAGGAGGAGGGAGAAAGGGAGAGAGAGAGAGAGAGAGGATTCAGGGACACAGAAAAGCTTCCTTTCTGATGGAGGTACAGTATTAGTGTAAAAAGTACTTCTCATTGAAGGTCATGGTAAAAAATGTTTGAAAGTCAGGGGCTTCATGTAGATCTGCAGGGGAGATTCCTCTAAAATGCAGGGTAAGGGGTTGGGGATTTAGCTCAGCGGCAAAAGCGCCTGCCTGGCAAGCGCAAGATCGTGAGTTCGGTTCCCGGTACCGGACAAAAACCAAAACCAAAAAAATAAATAAATAAATAAAATGCAGGGTAGCCTGCTGAGTGCTTATAGTCCTAGCTACTGGAGAGGCTGAAGCAGAAGGGGCTCTTGAGCTCAGGAGCTTCAGACCAGCCTGGGCAACAGACCAAGACCTTGCCTAAAACAAACAAGCAGAGAGCAGATTAAGCTTTTGAAACACCTTCAAACCCCCAAACTTCCCCCAATAGCTCCCACCATTTTTTCCCCAGTCCTAGGGACTGAACCCAGGATCTCAGCTGCATCCTGCAGCCCTCCAGCCCTTTACTGAGACAGGCTCTTGCTAAGTTGCTGAGTTGCCCAGGCTGGGTGCACACTTGTGATCTTCCTCCTGCTTCAGCCTCCCACAAGTGCTGGGATTACAGGCACGGGCCACCACGCCTGGCCACATAGCTTCTTTTGATCCTCAGGGAAGGAACAAATTTTCTTCCAACACCCAGCTCTGGAAAAATTCATAAGCAATGAAATTTCTGGACACAGGCCCAGTTAAACCACGTCTAACTAGGTTTACTGCAAACACCCATATTAAACACACATTCTCTTCCAGGTCCTCAGATGGGCCCTGGGGATACACAGCTAACTAAGCCAAGGCCAGCGGCTGCACTGGAAATAAACAAGGGTTCATGGTCGGGGATTTAACGTAGGTGAATAATTTTAACAGAGTCTAACAGTTGCAATAACTCTTAAAGGCACAAGGATAGACAGTTCCTGGATAGAGGAGCTGTTGGAAAGTTTCAAAGAGAGGATGTCAAAATGGAGTTTTGAAGGTGGATAGGAAAGAACACGGGCCAACTGTAACAGGCAGGGAGAAGAGGCAAAGGGACAGAGGCACAAAACAGGACAGGCTGGGAGGCCTGGGGGATAGGAGTGGTGCTGGCCAGCTGGCATCAGATGGGGGACAAAGACGACGATGCTCTCTTGTATGGCTTGCGGAGGTCTAGTTTCTCCACGCCCACAGGAACATGCATCTTAATACTCTTTGGATAACTGTACAAGGCCCATTTTAAAAGCATTCTAAGAGACAACTAAGCCATAGGTAGGAAATAGTAACGTGAGAGTGGTGATAGGAATAATATCACAAGGGAATACGGATAAGAGTGTGTTGTGCAGGGACTTTCAGTTACTGGAGCTGCAGAATTAATAAGAACGAGCTAGGTATGCTGCACATGCCTGTCATCCCATCCCTCTGGGAGGCCAAGGCGGGGGATCACAAGTTAGAGCCCAGCGTGGGGAGCTCAGGGACTTAGTGAGATGCTGTCTCAGAATAAAAAATAAACAGATGGGGTTAGGGCTCAGTGTGCATCCTGGGTTCAGTCTCCAGAATGGCAAAGAGTGTGTGTGTGGGAATCAGAATTAAAGTGGGACTTGGTGTCAGTGTTAGAAGCCACGCCCAAGCCTATATCTAGCTCTTTCACTGGAGGGGATGCCCCAAGAACCATTAGTGGTGTTAAACACTTTCACTGCCTTAGCATCCTCAGTCTCCATGTCAAATGAGATCGGATAGGGGAGGTCGGCTGTCCCCACTCTTCCATAGCTCAGGCCCAGTCACAGTGTCAGTGCCCCAGGCCATACCTGGTCCCTCTCTCAGGGCATCTCCATCTCTCCTCCAGCAATGCCCTTGCCTACCTGGTCTGGCCCTGATTCTGCAGCGCCCCCTGCCAGTCCTGCCCCTGGGAATCCCCTGCCACCCCTTGACCCGAATCCCTGTCTTGAACACTACGCTACCTTGCCCGATCATTCCCATAAGTTTCTGTGATCTCCTTTTAGCTCCTGTAGCATCAGTGTTTGCTGCCTGTGCCACTGGATGTTGGGGAAGAAAGAAAACCAACCAGGACGTATTTAATGAGCAAGTGCTACTTACCAGGCAAAGAGAGGAATGAAATATAATTGCGGCTACTCTGTACTGAAGGCTTATGATATGACCAGGCACTTTATTTATATTAACTTATATGGATGTGTGCAGCAAACTCGGACGAAAGCAGCCCTTTGGGGTAGGAAGTACCACTATTATCCCCACGAAGAGTAAACAGAATCAGAGCATGAGCCGCTTGCCCACGGACACACAGCTGGTGAGTGGCAAAGCCAGGAATGGAACCCAAGCAGACAGAAGCTGGAACTTGTCTTATATCTTAAACTACATTTGCTGAGCATCTGTTCCGTCCCTGTGGCCGTGCTAGACTTCTCTGGGACCTCAAAACGACCCTCAGGTTGACGTGACTACCTCATCCGGGCTTTGGAGGAGAGGAAACCGAGGCTCAGGGAGATGGAGAGGCTGGTGCAGCCACATAGCCCCAAAGCTTCAATTGGAGTATCGCACCACCTCCCCAAACATCAGGCAACAGTAGAAGGTGGCCCAAGGGGATAAGGAAGGAGGGTCACCTGTCTCCTAGGCTCCTGGATGATGGTGACATAGTGTCCAGCCTCTCCCTCTCCAGCTCTGGCCACTTTCCAAGCTGCTGCTGCCCACCTTCCCTGCATTCCTATAACAGGAGGGCTGGTTTGAATTCTGGGTTATTACGTTAGTGTGTTCAGTTCATAAACTACATTAAGCAGTACACCGAAGACTTACATGCTTTCTGCATGTATTTTATGCTTCAAAAACAAATATACATTAAAAAAGAACTCGCTGTTGCGGATTGTGTCTAGATGTCCCACCCCGCCAAAGCCTCATGCAGTCACAGGTAGAGGTTTCTCAGGGGTGACTGGATCTAGAATGTATGATGTTGAGATTAAGGGTGTGCGGTTACTAAATTAGTCCACTGATTGGTTGGGTCCCACCTTAAGCCAGGTAGCCTAGATTCAATATAAAAGGGGCAGAAGGAAGCTATTCTAGTTTCCTTGCTGGTTTGCTACCTCAAGGGTTTGCTTTTGCTGTCTTCTGCCTGCCATAAAGCGTTCTTCTATGATGCCCTCTGCCATGTGCCACCCTGCCTTGGAGCCAGCTGACTATGGACCGAGCCCTTTACAAACTGTGAGCCAAATAAACCTTTCCTCCTTTACTTTGGGCATCAGGTATTTGTCTCAGCAATGAGAAAAGTGACTAAGACAGTGGCTGAGTCCGGAGCCTCAGTGCCCTGCTGTGCGGGTGTGAACACACACAAGCCAAGCACCTGTCTGCCTGATCTACTGGGGCAAAGTGGAGTAAGGGGCTGGCTTGGAGTCTAGTTGCCACGCCCACCTCTGGTGGGACAGAGAGAGCTGGCTCCTCCTTTTCCAGCCACACTGTTCTCCTCTGTAAAATGGGTCAGCAATACTTCCATCCATGGGTGACTGTGACCATAGTGAAACCTAGCACGCCCCTTGCCTTACTGGTGTTCCTCTGAGCTATGCTTTATTTCAGGCCACCAGCCCATGGGGTACCTTTAAAAATGTACTCACTGTAGTTCTAAAAACGACTCAGTATATCATCCTAATTGACAACAGTGTACTGCTCTTGATGAAGATTTATTCAGACCAGGGCTGGATGTCTGGTTCTATGCTAAAAATATCACAAGGCAATGATGTCAAAAGCTCTCCAGTAGCAAGGTGTGGTAGCGCACTCTGGAAGCTGAAGCAAGATTACAAGTTTGAGCCCAGCCTGGGTGACTTCATGAGACCTTGTGACAAAGCAAAACAGAACAGAACAGAACAGAACAAAACAAAACCAAACCAGAAAAACCGCTGGGGATGTAGCTTAGTACCAAGTCCCTGGGTTCAGTCCTCAGTACCAAAAATGAAACAAAACGAAACAAAAACAAAACTCCAGTGGCCTGAATTTTGCTTAATTCTCCATCACTAACCCATGCAAGACCCAGGATGAATCACAGGACTCTGTTTTGCCATCTATGAAATGGGAAAGTAAGCTCTTCTGGTTATTATGATCTGTATCTGAGCTGGAAATAGGTGGAGATCTTGGCCCTGGGATTGATGGCTTAGGCTGCTTCCCTGGGACCCTGTGGTCTTGTCTGCAGTGGAGAGATGTTAAGATATGAGTCACCACTCTACCCTCATCTCTGAAATAAGATCAGTGTTTTAAGGTCAAGAGGTAAAATTCTTTTGTGGTAATTTTAGATAACGGTCACCAGATGGAAAAGGTTTGAGTGACAGTTCTAAAATCTGAACTTAAGTAGGCCTCGACACTGTTTGTTTTCAGGAAAAGAAATAAGCCACACACATGTGCCAGCACATACACACTGTATGTCGGTGCATTAACCACTTATCCACAGACTAAATTAGTTGTGGTGTCTGACGACTCTGAGAATTGCTTTTGTAGCTCTGGGGCTCCCCGACGCTACTCCTTTGGCCTAGAAAACCTTTTCCAGGAGCGTGCATCCCCCGTCAGGACTCAAATCCAGTGTTATCTCTCCCCATAGTCCGTGCCTGGGGTCTACATCCAGCAGGTGTCAACCCCCTTAGTTAATTACACAAAGAGACAAGTATATCATTACCTCCAACAATACTACTTCTAAAATACAGACTCCCTGTTCTAACTGACCTTACCACGGCCAAGAGAGATCTTGGCTCACATCTAGAAAGCACTTGGAATGTGGAATCTTCCCTTGATGAGTTTTACTGTTTCCCCAGGAAAAAAAAAGTTGTAACTGCAGCTGGGACAAAAGCACTATCTTCAGAACTCTGTGCCAGTAAGCATCATCGGCCCAGCTGGTCCCCGCAGTGCAGGTGGGGCCCCCATCCTTTCCCAGGATGGAAAGCTGTCAAGGCACTTGGTGCGCACAGAGGAGGGCTGCACAGGAAACCAGCCCTAAATACTGCATGGTTTTCCCTAGCAACACGGCAGAGCCAGCCCTGGGAGATCTCCAAAGGGAGGACCCAGGACTGGGAGTGCTTGAGAAACTCCATTGGAATGTGGGACTGTTTCAGAGACAGGCAGTTGCTCAAGGGTGTGGCCTGGGCCCCCACACTTGTACCCGCCCAGTGCCTCTCTGGAACATAGAAAAGATGCACACATGTGTGTCCCTGTGTATGAAGGATGCAGTCACTGTGCTGGACACCCAGGAGGGCAGGTGGCACACAGATAGTCGGAAACACCCCAGGAAGACACAGAGCAGGTGGCACGGGATAATGGTGAAATCAGAGGACCTAGTAGCCCTGTCCACGAAGGCTGAGTGCGGCCCTTACCCATGGAGCCCCAGAGAAGCCCCAAACTCCAGGGGAACCCTCAAAGAACTGTCATCCTGCACCTGGGGCAGGTGTGCCCTCATCTCTGTACCGTCGGAAGCCTGAGCCAGTTTTCTGTCTAAGGTGGGCTGGCTTTGAAGAAGGACTCTGCTCACTGTGGAGGAGAGCAGAGCGTGAGCAGGGCAAGAACAGATTTGTCTCCACAGTGAGGTAGAGGACTGTCGGAAAAAGAAAGACACTTCTACTTAGATGAAGAACCAAGGGTCTTGCCCACCCACCAGCTCCCTGACTCAGCACCAGACCAGCAAGTATATTCAGCAAGATATTCCCACCTGACGATGACAATCCTCCCAAGCAAAGGGGAGCTACGCTGTCGTAGACCTCACAGCAGCTGCTCGTTCAGATGTGTTCAGTGGCTCTGAAGGAAGAGCTTCCAGCTGCCTGGTCCGAAAGCTATTTGAGGAGGTACTCCAGCAAAATGAAAAGGGAACGCAAACAGAAACGGAGGAAGGAACACTGAAGGGGAGGGTGGACTGGAATGATGTGATGGTCCACGAGATCTTGAAGCTTGGGAAAACCTCTTTCCAGCAGCTGTCATTTTTCCAAGGAGCTCTCTCTCCCACCCCATAGTGTTTCCTTGCCTCCGACCCCAGACCCCAGACCCCAGCTTCCCCACCGCTCAGCCCCCCAGCCCCTGTGCCTCTGGAACAGCCACTCCACACATAGGACATTGCAGCCCAGTTCTTCTCTGGTGTTCCTTCCACATTAAGTGAAGCAAGCCTTCTCTCCCAGGACACCACAGCCTTTCAGCCTTCTTTAGGGGCTGCTTGTTCACTGAGGTGGACAGGGCCCCTCCGCTTTGCCCCCATCACATACACACCTCTGCACCCGCCATCTGCCTGGGGAAAGGCTCCTGCCTCTGCGGTGCTCTTTCCTTGGCTCAGTCCTCTCCCTCCAGCTTGAGGCTGTCACCTATGACGCTGGCCCCTTGTTCATGGAGGACTTTGCCTGGCCTCCCAGGCTCCTCTCTACCCACAACTCCCAGGCCCCTGATGACGTCTCCCTCTGCAGAACTCTCCCATCACTCTGGTTCCAGTTCTTGGCCATCTCATTCTGAGGAATTCCCTTCACTCCTCGGCCACCTTCTCCCTGGGCCACCCACTCAATGGCTCCTTGCGTTACCCTTCAGTGCCCGTGCATGTAGCCCAGTCTGACCACTAGAGGCAACCACCGTGGCCACCATTATCTCCCCTCAGGGAAACCTTCAGGCCACAGGCCCTCTCTTTCTGCCCCTTCTCACCCAGGTGAACAAGTCACTCTTCTCAGGGACAAAAGGATGATGTGTCGTCAGCTCTGCAGGGCCTCGACAAAGTACCTGAGAAAAACACCTTAAAGGAGGAAAGATTCATTTTGCTTACGGCTTCAGATGTTTCAGTCCATGGTTGTTTGGCTCCATTATTTCTAGGTTTGTAGTAAAGCAGAGCATCATGGTGGAGAGAGGATGGCAGAGAGAGATTGAGAGAGCACATGACAGAGAGACAGAACCAGAGACAGAGACAGACAGCAGGAGCCAGAGTGGGTGGGCTGAGGACAAAATATGGTCACCAAGGTCATGCTGCTCCCTTTCCCTTTAACTAGGACCAGGTCCTAAGTTTCCATCACCTCCCCATAATTTCATCCAATTATGAATCCACCCGTGGACCAATCCACTGATGAAGTTAGAGCCCTCATGATCCACTCACATTTCTAAAGTTCCACCTCTCAACATACACATCTTTTGAGGCACGTTTTAGATAAAAAAAATAACAAGTGGCCAGTGAGAGGCTGGGATGGTGCAAGGTTGGGGATCAGAAGGTGAACTGAGAAAAAGCACAAGCTTGGTCCATCTCTGCCCAGTTGCACTGCAGGGTCTAGAGAACATCCTGCTTCCTTTCTCTGAATCTGCCAGGCAGCTGAGCAGAAAGCGGCTGAGCAGTGGGGAGCTCTGGGCTCATGGCTGGCCTCAGCCCTCACCTGGCAGAAGGGCCTCTCCTTCCTTCGCTGGGCCCAGTGCCCCCATCAGAGTGGCAAATGGCTTGGCATGACAGCTAAGGCACCTTTCCACCGGCTGATGTTTGGCAGAACAGAAATTATATTTACTCCTAGCAGTGGCTTTTACTGTATCAAATCAAATTGGGTTTGACAGAAAAATTGCACAAAAGAAGTAAATGGGAAGGCAAGTGATGCCGATGAGATAAATGTTAGATCAGTCCTGGAGACCGAGATGTGTAGCTCCTAAGCTTCCAACAGAGGCCAGCTAGGCTTCCCAGGGAAAGCGGGGCTGGGCCAGGCCCACAGGATAGGTGCCTCTAACCTGCTGGTATTATTGAAGGCAAGACTGGCTGCTTAGAGGCTTCATTCAGAGCTTTGCTTAGTGAGGCCACTGTAGCCATAATGTAAGCAGTGCCTAAGGAACACGGATCTGGTGACCGGAACCCTTCACTGGGGACCTTCTGTCAACAAGTGGTCACTGTTCTGACTCATATCTCAGGTTGGAGCTGGGTATCTACTGCTCACTTTGCAGTCTCGCTTCAGCCCTACTGAAGCCAGAGGAGTGATAACTAACCCTCTCCCAGCTATGAGGGAAAACAAATGGCTCCAGGCTGACCCTGGGGATGCAGGTCCTCCTAAGGCTTTATAGCCCCTGCCTCTGTTGAGCCCTCTCAATGTCGAAGCAGACGCCTGGAGAAACTTCTGTGTGTTTGGGTTGGGGAGAAGGGAGGAGGCGGACAAAGGTCCCATCACTTGCTCAGCTCTGAGACTCAGAGTGGAATGTCAGAGCAAATCCCAGTTCAGCCTCACCCAGTACCAGGCCATGGCCAGATTTTCAGCAGCAAAGTTGAACTTTCTGTGAACAACAGAAGACATTGCCAATGGGGAGAGGCATGAAGAACAAGGTCCTTGTTTTAATTAAGGATTTGTCATGAAGGATCTGGAAGAATGTTGAATTCCAAAGCCATTTTGTGGACATGGAGAATGAAATCTTGTCCAATTGGTGTTCATCACACATGCTCTATTTGTGCTGCTGAAACAAAATACTTTCTGCTGGGTAATTTATAAACAACAGGAATTTGTTTCTGAAAGTTCTTCAAGGCTGGAAAGTTCATGATCAAGGTACCAGCAAGTTCATGTTTAACCTCTCTCAAGATGGTGCCTTTCTGCCATGGTAAAAGACAGAAGACCTCTAGCTAGGTCCCTTGAGCCCTTTTATCAGAGCACCTGATCCTACTTCCTAAAGGCCCCATGTTTTGATACTATTGTGTTGGTATTTCAACATGAATTTGGGGCAGACCATAGCACAGGCACAGTTTCACCAAGCTCATACTTTCAAACTTGCTGTTAGGGTTTGGATCTTAAATGTCCCCCGAAGGGCATGTGCTGTAGGTTTGGTTCCCAGCTGATGGTGCTGTTGGGAAGTGGTGTATCCTTTAGGAGGCAGGGCCTAGTGGGAGGAAATTAGGTCACTGTGGGCAGACGCTTGAGGAGATATTGGGACTCCAGCTCCTTCCTCTTTCCTTTTGCCTCTCAGCCACCAGGAAGTGAACAGACTTTCTCTGTCATATGCTCCTCATCATGATATTGTGCCTCACCATGGGCACAAGAGCAAAATGGCCAAGTGGCCATGGACTGAAACCTCTGAAACTGTAAGTTAAAATAAACCTTTCCTCTTTAAAAGTTGATTATCTCAGGTATTTCATCACAGCAACAGGAAACAGACTAGCACAACTGCACTGCAGGACTTGAGCAAGGAGTCGGGCATGTAGAGTCTCATAAATCTTAAGAGTCTCATTTTCTCACTGGGAGACCTAGTAATTGGTGACAGTCCACAGGGGCATGAGAGTCAGGAAGAGAGGCACCTAGCTCAGCTCAGGTTTTTGAAAATGGCTTCCCACGGGCGGCTGAAACTGAGGGAAGTTTTAGAGGATGAATTAGCTCTGACAAACAGTGAGAAGGACATTTTATTGGTTCTAAAGATAAGTCTCTAGGAGGTGTTAAAAAAAAAATTCAAACTGGGCATGGTGGTACACACCTGTAATCCCAGGACTCTGAGTGGCTAAAGCACGAGGATCAAAAGTTCAAGCCCAGCCTGGGTACTTTAGTGAGATCCTGCTTTAAAAAAATTTTTTTTAAAGTTGAGGATGGAGGATGTAGCTCAGTGTGAAGGCCCTGGATTCAATCCTAAATACTGGGGGAAAAAAAAAATCTCTTTTGTATAACAGTTTATAGTTTTCCTAGGTGATACTCTGGGGATGAATACTGGTACAGAAAATCAAGTCTGTCATTTTGAGTCTTCCCACTGTGCAGGGAGCAGAGGCTGTGCCTTAGCACCTTAGTCAAGTGCCTGTGTTGGTACTGAGGAGCACTTGGGATGGATCCACATCCTGCGACACTGTGTATATCACTGAGGTCCTGTCAAGCTGAGGTGGGCAGGCTGGGGCCACAGCCACTGGCAATATGGGACCCTGTAGGTATGGTGAGGGATCGTCAGGGAGCTGGATTTTACTGATCCTTCTGAGACTAATTACCCAGCCCAAGGGCCTACCTGAGGATCTGAGAGGGCACATGGCCCATTGGGGTTGAAGAAGCCCTTTTGGATCCTCCAGCCCCACTGTCCCTTCCAAGCCTCCCTGGGCCCTTCCTAAGGTCAAGGCAGGAAGTGAATAGACTTCCACTTCCTCAGCCACCAGGAAGTGAACAGACTTTCTCTGTCGTATGCTCCTCATCATGATATTGTGCCTCACTACAGGCACAAGAGCAAAATGACCAAGTGGCCATTCTGTGACATTCTGTCACAGACTGTCCCTAGCCTTTAGCACTTCTACCCGCTCCACCAAAGTGTGAGTTCAGACTGGACCAGGTTGTGTGGGAGGAAATATGAAGGAGGTCTGTGTGTGAGATGGTGGAGGTGACGAAAGCCTGAAGAACACAGGTACCAGCAGAACACTCAGGAAACTGGGGGAAGCACTGACCCTCCACAGGCCATGGGAGAGCAGCCGGGGTACCTCTCGGAGCACTCAGAGGACAGGGGCCCTATGGGCTGGTGGGGGCTCCCGACTCAGCTCACTCAAGAGGGACGAGGCCCAAACCGCCAGCAGGGGGCAGAGCTGGTTTGGACTTTGTTGTGCCAGGCTTGAGGGCAGGCACTTTCCACTCCCTACGGGGATGATCTGCAATCCAACAAAGCCTGGAGGCCCCCTGTACCTCTCACCCCAGAACAGACTTCATGACCTTTAGTTTTCTCTTAAGTTACACCTTTCTGTTCTGGCAAGACAAGCCTTTCAAGATTTGTGTCCTTCAACAATAATGTTTTTAAACCTCCCCTTTGTTGCTGCCGGACACCACGTGAATACAATCCCCTGAGGGCAGACTAAGGCAGACTGCTTCATTTCAGTCCGAGAATCTCCTTCCTTGCAACCCCCTGAGCATTTGGTGGGAGGCAGCTGTCTGGAAGCCACCACCTTCTCTCAGAATGAGGTGGGCTACAAAGGGGCAGGAGTCTGCCTATAGCACCTGGCTCCCCTCCCCCAGCACCTCAACAAGAGCTAATGCCGGGCCTCACTCTACCTGGCCACTTGCAGGGCCAGAGGAAGCCATGCCATCAGCAAATTAATCTATACATGCACAAGGTGGGGTGGGCCCCAGTTTCACAGAGGAATTCAGGTTCTGTCTCAGGCAAGCCTAAGTAAGCTCATCTTGCTGACCCGCTGCAGATGGCGCTGACAACTTAAAGGAGGTGGTGTACAGGAAGGGTCAGAGCACTGTCCGACACACACCAGGTACCACAGACATTTGCTGTGGTTTTTATTTGGTCCGTCTGGGTCTGTGGAGGGAGATCCTCCTGGGCAGATAAAATGAGAAGATGGGCTCTTAGAGAAACCTCACCCTTGGGATAAGGGAAGCAGCCTGAAACCTGGACTGGAAGGAGAAAAAGCAGTGTGAGAATGGAAGACAGGACTGAGGGTGTTGGGGTGCAGGAAACTCAGTGTCTGTGGACCCGGACTTGGAGTTGAAGCTTCCATTCCAGCAGGCGCTCCACGTTCCCTCCTCAGAACTGAGTCTCCAAGAGCTGAGAGTTCCATCTCTGCAGGCTGGAGGATGAAGGGATGGCTGGAACCTGGGCTGCTGGGGTGAATGCCACCCCCCAAGCAAAGGGAGGTATGGTGGTGGAGGTGGAGGTGACCTGGGTCACCTTCCTTCCCTGAGGTTCTCCCTCCCCCCTGTGGCCACTGAGTAAGATTGTCTCTAAGTATTGCATAAGTCCTGAAACACTATGGTTCATTCTTTCGTGGTGAGCCATGGGGTCTCCAGTCTTGGGGAGCACTTGGTGGGTGGCAAGGAAGGACCCTGGGCACCCTTCGGCTAGGGCCTCGAGTGCGCTGAGCTTGACTGGGCCTCTCAAACTCCTAAGCCACGCAGAGGCCAGGTTACAGTGTGACTCTCCCATCTTCTCACATCTTCAAAGAGAAGGTTGGGATGAAGAGAATAGTATTTCTATGTTAATAGTTATTTAAAACCCCCAGGAAGTTGGGTGTGGTAGGGCATGGCTATAATTCAGAGTACCCAGGAGGCACAGGCAGAAAGATCACAAGTTTGAGGCCAGCCTGGGTAACTCAGTGAGATCCTGATTCAAAATAAAAAGGATGAAGTTCAATGATAGAGCACTTGCCCGGCATATGCGAGGTCCTAGATCCCAATCCCTAGTACTGTGAAGAAACAGCAACAACAAAAAACAAACCCAGAAAAAACCAAGTCATAAAATCGACTGTTCTCTTTCCAGAAGGTGATAAAAGTTTAAAAAATGAGCCCAACATTAGAGAGAGGTGTAGAATTGCAGCCCCTCCATGTATTTGTCCAGAGGGGAGTCATCCGTGGAGGGGACCCGGGGTCAGACCCTGCCTCATTCCTTTTAGAGAGGAGTCACACACATCCTGCACCCGCGCTCCAGGCCTGAAATCCCTTCACCCCTTGTTTCTGCAGCAGATGGCGGCCAATCAATGAGATTGACCTCTAGATACTGGGACTAGCTGCTTTAAATTCATACTAAGGTCTAAACTTCTGTGTACACCCAGAAAATACTTCCACAAGGACATCTGCCCAACAACTGTCACCTCTTGTTATTAATCCTTATAGCCGAGGTTTGTTTCAAAACATCTTATGTAATCCTCTTCATTTCATATTTTAAAGCTTCCCCTTTGAATATGCCCATAATTTACTGTGGCACCCATCTTCCCATTGTAAAGCTTGCTTATTCCAGATAAATATCATTATTCTTTGGAGAATCCCGCTTGGTTGTTGTTTAGAGTGATATCCTTCAATTCTACATGTACTTAAGCTTCTACTCTTACACAAAAAAGGGACATGGTCACACTTGACCTCTACTGCAGCTCTGGTCTGGGTTCCTCATCAGCTTTGCCATGTGCTCCATGGGCCAGCAGCACCTCCTTCACCCAGAGCTCTGAAATGCAGGGTTCTGGCCCTACCCAATCCTCCTGCATAAGAACCAACATTTTAACAGGATCCCCGATGATTCTGATACATTGATCCACAAGCACAGTTCATGGATTGCCTTACAGACCCCCCAACACTCTGCAATGAAACTAAGTTCTTTCCTCTTCCTCCTTAGTGCTGTGCTACTCCAGTGGGATCCCAGACCTTGGGCCATGTCACCAGGCTTCCAGGCCTAGACCTTCAGATTCACTCATGGTGTCCCCCTTCCTCTGCCCTCTAAATCCAACCTATTCTAAAGCCCTTTCATAAACATCTCTAAACAGCTGGGTGCCCCTGGGGTTTCCTATCTCCATGCACAGCCCTCTGGTGGCTTCCCCACTCCATCATGATGAAGTCTCAAATCCCTCGCCTCTGCCTGCACAGCTTTCCCCTCTGCCACACCACTGTCATCCTCCTTCCCAGCAAGGGCTTCTTCTGAGTTGTTCTGATCACTATGGTGGAATGAACTTGAGAATTTTATGGGACAACTCCAGTTTGAAATATTCGGTCCTGCTGTAATTCTCGTTGTCTTACTTTTTGGGTTTGGGAAATGTGGTCTCCTTGTTCCTAGCCTTTAATAAATCCCTGGCCACCCTGAATTGCTATGCAATCATTTCCTGCTGTCAGTGTTGTCCTCTCCCCTGTGGATTTCAGGCTCCTGTAGCTGCAGCCTGGGTGTCAGGGGCTGCTGTTATACTTGCCACCCAGCCTTACAGCTCTGCTTTGGATATCACAGATTTGAGGTCAATAGGACTGAGAAGCCCACTGTGTGGGAGAGAGGTGGCAGCTAAAGTAAGTCTTCATCTTTATAAAGGACACTGCAGCCCAGCTTTTTGAGGCCGGTGATAAATTACACTAAGATAATATACTTTTCATTCTGCTCTCAGTCGACTGAAGAACCCTCTAGCAGAGCCCTACCCTGAGGCAGTCAGAATTAGTAACGCATTGCATCAGTCCCTCAGTTTGCTAGGGGAATGCCCCTGACTCAGTTGAAAAGTTTTCCAGAAAATCTGAGTTAACTTGGAGCCCACCCCAAGGAGCTACACAATAACTGACCTTGGGTGAGGACAGCCCTGGACATGCAGGGAGTCTGGAGTGGGGTTGCCTCTGGGCTAGCACACATCTGCATCGTGGATTTTCCCACTGTCCCTAATTTCCTCTGCACTGTGGAAACACCAGGCAGCCCCTGCAAGTACTAAATGAAATATGTTATCATGCACAGCCAGGCAGAAGAGTGCTGCCAGAGACAGTTGATGCCTGACCCACCCAGCACAGGACTGGGGCCTTTTATAGTTAAGTTCTAAAATGTCCTCCCCAAATCTCATGTGGTTGGAAAGTTATTGGGTGGGAGGGGCTGCTGTGTTCATCAGTAGATTCATCCTTGATAAGTAGCTGACATACAGTTAGGAGGTAGAGCCTGGGCCAAAGAGGCAGGTTGCTGGAGGTGTGACCTGGAAGGGTCTATTCTTGTCTGCAGTCTCTTTCTTTCTCTCCCTCTCCTTCTCCCTTGCCTCATCTCCTCCCCCTTTCCCCTTTCCCCTTCTCTCTCTGTCTTTCTCTCTCTCTCCTTCTCCCTTGCCTCATCTCCTCCCCCTTTCCCCTTTCCCCTTCTCCCTCTCTCCCTCCCCACTCTAGCTATCATGGATTGAACAGATTTTCTCTATCATGCCCTTCCTGCTATGGAGCCAAATGGCCATGGATTGGACCATGAGCCCAAATAAGCTTCTCCGGTAAGTCATGGGTATCAGGTATTTCATCCAGTGATGGGAAACTGACCAAGACAGAGCCCTCATTACTAGGCTTCACTCTTTCTGAAGGAGAGTGTACGGGCAGCAAGTCTTGCTCACTGGATGTCAGGTTACCTAGGGCAACAGCTATGAGTCCAGGTGGTATCAGCAAAGGAATTACACAGTAGGGTCAACTAAACTGAAGGCACAAATCTGTATGTGAAAAACCTGTAAGGAAAAATAAACACGAAATTCAGAGACTGGTGACCGTGTGTCAAGGGTGCCCGTTGGAAAGCAAGGGGAGTGGCTCCGAGATACTTGGTTTCAGTGTTCTAGTGGTCGGGTGGGGTGGACTTGGGATGAGCATTAAGTTCTAAAAGCAAGCAAGTCAGATCAAAAGAAGTCCATGTATGGAACTGGTGATGGCAATAAATTTCCACTAATGACTGTCTAATCCATTCTGCGCATGAGAAGTTCAGCCAAAGATGAAAGAAGGGGAAAGAGCAAAAGTGAATGAGGAAAGTTATGAGTTGGCCCCTACCTAACTGACACAAGGTCTTGACCAGAAGATGAATTGCAATTAATTTTAGTTACTGAGTAATAATGGAGTCACTCTTGTCTGCTTACAACTCAGCACTGCCGGAGGGAGACAGAACCTAGAGGTGGAGTTGAAGACTTACAGTCAAGTTCTGGCTTTTCAGGGCTGGCTGCGTCCTCTGTAAACTGGGGATACTGTCTGCTTCATGGGGCGTGCTGAGAGGGTCAGGTGAGAGGCAGAGTCAAGAGACCAAAGCACAGGCCCTGGCCTACTGGGCAATCCATCAGTGACAGCCATTATTAACGTTTCAGAGCAGTTAGTGTCCTTGGGGACAAAGGAAAAAAAGAGGCAACTGGTGTAGAGAGCTGAAGACAAGACGGGGAACCCAGATAAGATCTGTCTGTGGTGATTTCTGCAGATAGTTCTCACAGAATCTGAGCAGCCTGAGAAGCTAAAATGTTGGGGCTCCACTGAGCTTTGTGTGATGCCGAGCTCCAGCCCTACCCACCAGGCCATCCTACTTTTTAGGCTCTTCTTTCCAATCTTCCCATCAGAAGCACAAGCACTGGGAAACCCATATCAGCACACCTTCAAAGTCCATGTGGGGGCTCTTACTGGATTCTTTGGAGGAATTTTTGGCAACAATAATAACAATGATGTGAATAGATGTAGAAAGGGCTTACACAGCACCTCCTGTGTCAAGGGACACTCTGTATTTAATCCTCACCACAACCCAGGAGGCGGTTACTGTGAATGTCCTTCTACAGACTGAGGAAGCTGAGGCAGAGAGGTGAAGTAAGTGGCTGAAGTGATGGAAATGGGGTCGGGAGTTGGGCGGTGTGGTTTGGGTTGGACTTTCGATTGTTAGCACTTCTGTCGGGGCGGGGAAAGGCGGCAGCCACTGCAGAGGAAACTCTTCCCCCAGCCTTACGGGTTCTGTTGCTCAGCTCAATGGCTCTTAGCATGCAGTGGTGGTAGCTGGTTTTCTGTGCAATAGCAGACTGGAGGACTGAAGGTGGGTGGGCCCCTGACTCACGAAGCTCAGCCTGGGATTGGCAGGTGAGCTGGGATGGCCCAGAGTAAAGAGTCTTGCCAAGTGAGGACTTGGGGTCCAATCCCCCCAGTTCCACCTGAACCACCACCCCGAAGCCCCTTCCTGCAGCAGCATGGGCTGTGTTCCTCCCCACTAGGCTAAGTGGCACCGCTGCCCTCTGTTTTCTAGCAAATAACCAAGGTCATGCAAGTTTCCTTCCACTCGGGATGTGTCACCCCACTAGGCTCTTGCTAAACGGCGTAAGCCCTAGGGGTTTAATATGAACGCTTTCTAATGGATTTATTGTGTTTATTTAACCTTTCCAAGTGTGAGCTCAGAAATAGGCCCAGAGGAGATGGTGGAAGCTTGTTTTTCCTAAGTTAAGCAAAACTGATGCGTAAACTGAATTCTTGGATGGAATCTGCCCGGTTTTCTCACCCTATTGCCCTCCCTCCTTTAGTCAAAGGATTCAATTAGACTCAGGAGGAACCAGTATTTATGGGAGAGCTCCAGAAGGGGAAAATTATGTCTACTCAAAAGTGGTAAACGATGAGGTCTGCAAATAAATATTTTCAGTGTGCAAACAGCCATGATACAGAATAAGAGCTGGCAAATTTGGAAACTCTGACTCCATTTCCACTTCTGGTTTCAAGGAAAATGATTTTTTTTTGTTTTAGGTAACTTTTCAAAAAGTTAAGGGCCAGTGTACGAATGAAAGCCAGTCCAAGTGTCAAAATATGTTTCCACTTTGGACCAGAGGCTGCCAACTTCGACCTATTGGACTGGGATGGTGCCCTAAGTGATAATGAGGGGCAGGTGCAGGTGCGGCCTGCGGACAGTGGGAGCAGTGGAGCCCGCGTAAATCTGCAAGTGCACCCGAGGGCTCCAGCTCAGCTCCAGCCTCAGCTGTGAGCAGGAATGTGGGCCCTGTGTTACCAGATTCCCTCATCTTTCAAAAAAAAAAAAGTCAGATATGCTGATTTTTATGTGACATCTTTGTTATTTTAACTTAGTATGACCAAACAAAATATTTCTAGGCCCAGAAACAGCCCTGAACTGATATTGCCGCTTTTGTTGCAGAGAGAAGCTCATTTGCCTCTTTTATCCAAAATGGGTAACTTCTGCCCCACCAGGGGGCAGCCCATTTCTTTGGGAACTGTCACACAGTCAGATCCAACCACAGAAGCAGGAGCTCTATCAGATCTACAAATATGATGCAGGGGGTGACTCCAGGTATAATATTACTAATTCTATATAAAAAGGCAGAACTGTATAAAAATCCTATCTTCTCTGTCTCCTCTCTGTCTCTGTCTCTCTCTGTTTCTCTCTGTCTCTGTCTCTCTGTCTCTTATCTCTCAGTGTGGATTCTGAGTGTCCAGAATGGGAATTACCAGACTTCTGGGAAGATGGTAGGGTGGTGAGCCGTAGAAAAACAGCCTCTCTGAGCTTTGTGTCCAGATTCTAGAATACAGCAATATGAGGAAGACAAGAAGGAGGGAAGTGGGCCCCAGCACCCGGGAAGGATCTGAAATGAGAGTTGAAGCCTGTGGAGAGACTGAAGGGAGAGATTTCAATGAACAAGAAGGAGGTCGCAGGCAGCACGTTCTCCCAGAGAGCCTGGACTCACTCTGTGTGAGAGATGGCTTGAATCTACAGATGCATGGTGACTACTGGCGACCCCAGAGGCTTCCACAGATAAACACACTAGGGGAAGGGAGCAATGGACACAGCAGACTGCAGTGGCTGGTGAATTATTAGGGTTCAGATGTGCCCCAGGAGAGTGTAATTGGCCCAGTAGCCATCTTGGCGAGGGGCCAACTGAGCTTGGAACTCAGACCAGCTGCAAGCTCTATCTAGTGGCTCCCAGTGTCAGGGTCACACTGTTGAGTTCAAGCCAGTAGGAGGTCAGGGAGCTGAGTTCAAGCTGGCGGGAGGCATAGACTAATGCAGGTTAAATGAATCTAGTTCTAGCCTCAGAGCCAGAAACCAGCCTAAACTTCAGTGGGACTATAGATGCAGGCTTGCCTGGATTATCCACTATCCTGCCATAAAGCTACAGCTGACTTGCAGGGATTAATCAACTTGGATCTGGACTCTGTTTGCCTACCTTGTTTACCAGTGACAGCAGAAATATGTCTTGGAGTGGAAATATTTTTTCCTTATTTTCTTCTTTTTTTCCCCATCTCTTTTCCTGTTTTTTTTTCTTCTTGATTGTTTGTTCTTGTTTTTATATAAGCATGAACACAGTTTCTATTTTTGTTGTTATTGTGCTGTTTTGTTCTTGTTTTTATTTATTCTTTCTCTCTTTTCCTCCAGTCTTCTTCACCAGTTTTCTAAAGTTTGCATGATCTTCCTTTATCCTCCAGCTTTGTTTCTAATCTCTTTCTCTTCTTCTATTTCTCTATTTTTTCCCCTTACTCCCTTTAAATTTTCTCCTCAGAGGGTAAAATTACCATATTGACAGCTACTGCTGAATATAATCTTTTGGCTAGTTCTAGATTTTGTTATATAACCACAAATCTAGTTCATGTGGTTAAAGGTCACAAATTAATAGTTACCACAGTTTGTCATTTTCTAGGCCATGTTTCATGCTATTGTTATTGTTGACTGTACCACTTTAGCTAAAGTGACATAATTAATTTAATCAGTTGTTCTCCCTGGTATACCAATACTGAGATTATCTATGAGTCATAAAAAATACTATCAGCCAGTGCCAAAGAATCAGGAGCTGGACCAAGTAGGCAGCAACTTCTCATCCCTAATGAATTGAAGAGGTAAGGTCTTGCAACAGACTCAAAACCCAAAACTCAGCTGCACTTGGAAGATAGCTCTGAGTAGTCATTTCCTAAGGATTGTGAATAGTAGCAATAAGACTATTCACCATAAATAATTTGCAAGCATCAACCCAGGAATTAAACTAAAGAAAGAAAGAAAGAAAGTGATAAGACACTTAAGCAAGATGCAACCCCAGAGTTCCAGCTCACCAAAGGCAAAGCCAGGGGGCAATGAGGTGGAACAATATGAAAGCCACCACCTGGACTCTCTGAAGTGCTAACAGCAGAAGTAACCAAGCAGATGAAGGAGGCTCTAGAAAAAATCAAATCAGAAATAATTTCTCTAATAACTACGGAGATGGTGACCATAATGAAAGACATGCTTAGTGACTCTAGAGCAGATACAGATTAAAAAAATAGAAGAGCTTAGAAAAATGATGGAAACTATGAATGCCCAACATAGGAAAGAAATGGAATTTATGAAAGATTCAAACATATCCATGAAATTAAACATTCCATTGAAAGTATGTGCAGCAGAATGAGCCAATGTGAGGACAGATATCAGCTATAGAAGACAGGATTGTGGTTAGTGATCATGAAAAGAAAGATAGCAAGGGACAATGAAAAATCAATCCAGCAGCTGCTAGAAGATGCAAAGAAGAACAACATAAGACTGACTGGAGTAAATGAAAAAGCAAGAGATAGTGCAAAAGACATAAAAAAATCCTGTTCACAGAAGGCATAGCAGAAAACTTCTCAAGCATGGAAAAAGAATTTGACATACAAATAAGTGGGGCATATAGAACTCCAATTAGTCATGATTAAAAAAAGACTACACCAAGGTATATGTGGTGGACTAACTAATGATCAACTTGTAACACCCAGCTGAACTGAGTCAATGTGGCGCTCAGTATGGATGGCCCACTTGCGGATTGTTGCCAACAGTATAAAAATAGAACTGGAGGAAAAGATGGTGTGCTGTTGATTCTCCTGGAGAAGCTTGTCATACTGGCTTTCCTGATAAGAACTCAGCTGATCTCATCATCAGAGCTCAGGTCCTTGCTGTCACTGAGGATGGCTGCAGGGCCTGGATCCCATGGCAATGTCTTGCACAAGTCCAGCTGAAGACCTACAGCCCATGGTAATGTCCTCCACAAATCTAACCAGAGCCTTAGAGCCCATGACAATATCTCATGCAAGTCTCTATCAAGGATCTGCATTGGGAAAGCCCAAAGGTCAGTGGTGGAAGCTAGAAAGTCTGTGCCAGTGGGATGAAGGATCGGCACCAGCACGCTGAGGCATCTGCACTGGAGCCAGATACTAATGCTCAAAGTAAGGACCAGAGCTCCCTGCAAAAGAACTGAAGGATGCAGCTGGAACCCTGCAATGCGCAGCCCGGCCCCATGTGGTTCAGATGCTTCCTCTTGGGGGCCACACACCAGCCCACACTCAGCTCTGCTGACCCAGGCCTTTCACAGTCAGGAAAGCTCAGCCACTCTGGGGGCTGAGGAGGACAGGGTGTGGCACCTCTGTAACCCACCCCAGCAGGGCCCCTGATGGGATGGGCCAGTGAGTAGACAGAGGACAAATCTGTGAATTTAGTTGTACAAGACTCCCATGGTGAGAGATGCAAGGCCCAGCTTCCAGCTCTGGCCCAAACTCGCTATGAGGCAGTTACTAATGGCAGCCAGCTTCTCTAGCATTCACTGCACCAGGTACTGTTGCAGGCACCTCCTGAAACTGACTCATCTAATCCTCATGACAAGCTTTCATCAGTTATAGATAAGAGAAGTGTGTCTCAGGGAGTCGCTGATGCTAGAGAGCAAGCCGTGAGGATCCTAACCCAGCAGTGTTAGCCCAGGTCCTAGCAGCCAGACCCTTGTCACTCTGAGCTGTGTTCAACCGGGGGAGATGCTAGATCGCTCTCTCAATGCAGTGGAACCTTTCTGTCTAATGAAATTTTAACAGAACCCTGGTCTACTTAGCAGGTGAAAAGGGAAGCTACTATAGTAGAGGGTGGGGACCCAGAGTCACACTGTAATATGGTGTCTTGAAGACTTCAAAGGAACAGGGCTATGGAAGCCCCTCACAAACTCCAGGATTGTGAGAGGTGGGTGATGTGGCAAAACTGTGGACTCACCAATGAGAAGCGCATGCTCTTGGTTTAAATTTAATAAGCGTGAGAACAGTACAGTACTTACAAAGCACTTTGTCTTTTCCAAGGACCTTCACAAACACCCCATTTACTGTCAGGGTGAATCATTCCAAAAACACACTCAAGGATTAATGAGGCCCTGAAGAACTTCTATGTAGGAGGATAAGATACTCAGGAAACTGAGTGATCAGCTGATTTTGGGCTATAAAAACTGGAGCATTCCCACTCTTCTTTGGTTTGGTTGCAGCTCGCATAGCATCTCTCACAGTTGATGGGTCTTTCTTGCTTCATCAGTCCAATCTAGGGGCCAAGAATAGCCACCAAGTTCTAACTGCTCACTGTGTGCTGGGCCCGATGCTCAGATTTTTTGACCCATCACCTCCTTAATTCTATGACCCTCTCCACCACCACCAGGTGCTACAAGTTCATTGTCCTTATTTTTAAAAAATGTTCCAGAGTTGTGCAGTTAGGTTGCATCTGCAATGTGCTGCTTAGTAAGGGCCCTGTGCTTGGGGCAGCATCTAGCAATCACACACATTAATAGATCTATAGTGAAACCCATGAATATTCAGAGTTACCTAGGGAATGACTATAAATAGCCTCACACCAGTCCGGGTTGAGTCTCGCTGCCAAAGGGGTTGGCCTCAAACTGATGAATAAAGTTTTGTTTTTGAGAACTTAGCCATGTGCTGGTGTCTTTATATCACATATAAATGAGATTCTGAGAGGTTAACTGACTTTCCTGCCAGGGTCACATCTGGTGAATACTGGAGGTGGGATTCAAATCAGAAGTCGCTATAACCACTTTGCTATATGGAGAGAAGACACAGGATTGTGGGGAAAGAGCTAAGGGTTCAAATCCCTGTTCTGCTGCTTAGCAGCTGTGGGATAGGGCAACCTGCTTCACCTCTAGGACTCTCAGCTTCTGTGGCAGTCATGAAGGTTGCTCTCAACTACACCAGCTCCTGCCCTTCAGGCATACAGTCAGCTTACACTGCCCTACTCATCTGAAGTTAGGTGTGACTATGAGGCTTGCTTTAGCCAATAAAAGTGACATGCAACACTTCTAGCTGGATGCATCAGGAACCAGTATGTACTCTGCTTCCTTCTTTTTTCCCCTCTGGTGGACACAAGGGGTTGCTCTGAAATGAAGACACAAAACTTCCAGAATAGAGCTTCCATTTAACCAGCAATGGGCATGGAGTGTGTGTGTGTGTGTGTAGTTGTCGTTTGAAGTCAGTGAGAGGTGAGAGTTATCTGTTACTGCAGCATGACCTGTCCTGTACTGACTGATAAGGGTTCCTTCTCTATAAGACAAGTTATGTGAAGACTGAATGAGATGGCACCTATGAAACTCCAAGGCAGTGCTTGGCAATGGATATCTGTTGATTACCTCTGCCATTCTCAGCCTCAATTTCCCTAGCTGTAGGAAATGACAGAAGTGGTTAACTTGCTCTGTTTTAATGGCTAAAACTCTTTAACCCTTGAAGTACCAATGGGAAGGATTTTTTGAGTATCCACAAAAATGTGGATGTTTACTTACGTATTCAGACATATGTGTCCCTCATCCCCATCTGCCTTTGAGCCTGGGGAGAATTGGTGGGAGGGTGGGGACAGAATCCCAGCCCTGGGACAGATGGCCTCCCAAAGACTCCAGATTCCTGATGGAAGTGACAGCTGTGGAACAAATCTTCTCAAAGGCTGGGCTGCAAAGGGCCTGGTGGTGTCAGAAGGAGGTCAGAAGGGCCAGGTAGCCTGCTGACAGCTGCTGAGCGCAGAGGTAGCCCTGTCCCCCTGAGGCCGACAGATGGAGGAGTGAGGCTGTGTGGAGACTCCATGATGAAAATGTGCGGTTGCCAAGGGACTTACATTAAGACCCCATTTAGCAGCACTGATTAAGGAGCTATAAATAGTACCTGGGCTCTCTCACAGGCCGTAAAACACACTTCCCTGCATTGCTCCCAGCCTGTAGCCTGCCCTGCTTAATTTGGGCTCAAAATAAAACACGTGGAAGGCCACTTTTGATAGAAGGACCTTGTTGCTATAGTGACCAGTCACTGGCACCAGGAGGAGGTGGAAGCTTGACACAGGCTGCTGACACTCAGGTGGGAGGAGGAAGATGAGGGCGAGGAGAAGTAAGCAGGACAGTCGGGGCTGACTAAAGTTAGTGTAGAAGGCTGGAGTCACACAGAGCAGTTGTCAGGCACACTCTCTTTTGTGGCTAAACCTTTCCAACTGATGGTCTGACGCATGAGGACCGCAGACACCGGAAGTGGACCAGGCTGGCTCAGGGTGACGTGAGAGGCAGAGACTGAGGCTGAGTCCTGGCTCAATCCCTGAGCAGCTGGGTGACCTTGGATCTGCTCCCCACGCTCACTGGCCCTGCCATGTGAGACAGGACAGTCTCTTCCACTATAAAAAGAAGGGTAGAGTGAGAAGGGTCTGCGCTCCTGATGCACAGCTGGGCTCCACAACTGAGCTTCCACTGCCGGCAATAAGAAGAAGGCGGAAGTTCTCTGTGTGCTGAGTCACCTCCCAGATGCGGGAAGTGAAGGGAGCAAGGTGCGCATCTGAGCGCGAGGGGAACACTGCGGTTTGCACGCTGCAGTTCGCACGCTGTGGGAAATATCTTAGAAAAACAAGTAAGAATCTGACAGCATGGGTGGCTTCTGGGAGGGTGGCTGGGAGCAGAGGTGGGCAGGAGACTTATCACTGTCATATTTTAATTAAACCTTATGGATGTACTTAAATAAAATCTAAATTAAAAATATGCTAGCCTCCCAAAGTCCCAGGTTTTAATGAATACATAGAGTGGTGCATCTGCCCTCCACAAACGGGTCTCTTTGCTGCCCGCTGTCTCCCTAAGGTGCCCTGCCTCTGCCTTGCTCTCCCCAACTTGCCTTTTGTGGCCTTTTCCATCTAGTTTAATCTCAGCTCCAATATCCCTGTGTCCCCGTGATGCTGCAGCTTGCCCAAACAGCTTCCACCCTCTCTGTTGCCCTCCTACCGCACCTCCTGTGGATCATCAATATTCACTGGCTGTTCCAATAAGCCAGGGGCGCCTTGAGGCAGGGCCTAGGCGTGATGGTAGGGTGTGGCCAGGCCTTAGAGTACGGCTCAGTACAATTCTCTGTCTCTCTAGGGATCAAAAACACACAGAACATCTATTCTTGCTGACCCCCTCACTGGTTATCAAGTCTCTGTTCTCACCACTTCCCCCCTTCGGCCTCATTTGAATGCTGGGCAAGTTAATTTTTAACATTAGCTCGAGCAAAATACAATTAGAAAGGGATGGCCTGCAGCGAGAAGTAATCTCAGGCGCTGCACCCTGTCGCACACTGAGGGCCTGCTCCACGGCTCTGCCTGCCTGTGGATAATTGATTTTGAGGATTGCTCATAGAAAAGGCGCATCTGAGTCTTCACTTTGGCTGCCTCCCCACGGGCCACTCGGGAAGTCTGCGGAATCACACATCCACGGGGAGGAGCTGCCAGGCGCGGGGTCTTGGGCTCTGCAATTTAACTGCTAGGGTGACCAGCAAGTCCCTGACCCTTGCTGGTCCCTACCCAGAGCAAGAAGGACTTGGGCTAAGGTCCCCCTTGGACACTCCATCTGGAATTTTAGACATTGGTCTAGGCCCAGCAGACTATGGAGAGAAGCCACTGTAAACAAATAAAATCTCCAAGTGTACCTCAGAGGTCAGAGAAGAGGATGTAAGGATGGCCCACTAGTTCCAGGATGCTATTCACATGAAACAAATACTCCCAAGGGGAGGCCTGGGAGCCTGAGGAAATCCTTCCTTGCTTGCAGGTCTCTAAGTGGAAGATACTATTAAAATGTGTCATCACCCAGGTTGTTGAAACCAATGGACGGAAATACAGAAGGCGCACACAGGTTAGGCCCACCCTCCTCACGGCTGTTGAAATCTTTCCAGCAAATAAAGTGATGTGGCTAGGACAGCCTTGGTTTGTACTCTGGCTTTTATGAAAAGTAAATCATGTATCAACTTTCTTTTTGTTTGAGACAGGGTCTACCTGTGTAGTCCATGCTGGCCTTGAACTCACAGTAATCCTCCTGCCTCAGCTTCCTGAGTGGTACGATTACAGGGGTGTACCATCACGCCCGGCATTTATAAACTTTCACTCTACTAACTCTTATGTTAGTTACTAATGGGTTTCGCGTGGCTTTGTCTCCAGCATCCTTTACCTTGTTTGGTAAAACCGCTTCAGGGTCCTATAGGGACCATGTTTATTCCAGGAGCTGAGCCAATCAGCACATCTCAATTCAGTGGCCACAAGGATTGGTTCACGCCATCCAGGTGGGGCCACTCACAGCACCTTCCAGGACTCACGCTAGGCAACGGTGATACAAATGTTCTGGTTCCTGCTGGGTAAGAGGAGGGAACAGGTGGCTCCAGTCATGTGGGGACTTTGACCTCAGCCATGGGACCTCTGGGACATGTGCACAGGATGGGCTCAGGATGCTGCTCCCCGGGAAGATCAGCATGGAAAGGACGCCTTTATTTAGGTTGTGTTATTTCATGTTGGGTGAGAGTATGAAGACCTAAAGCCCCAAAAGACGTCTCCCTAAACAGGAAGAAAGAAGAGATGAGAACTGGAAAGAGAAAAACCATGTCCCTGAAAGGGTGTTGAACCCAGGATACTGAAACTAGAGAAAGATGTACCCCAGGACTATTCAGTGATAAAAGCACATCCATTCCATTTACTAACTTGTCACCCTTTGGGTCAGGCTGTCTGTTCCCTATGAAAGAAAACCACTAATAACCCTCCCTACCGTGCTAGGTCTTCTCTACACCTTCAACTTGAGTTCCTGAATTATAGTCGCAAGTCAGGCCTGATGGAGACAGCTAGTGTGTGCAGGAGAGCGCCGGTTCGGTGAAGAAAGGCATGCAGTGAGAAATGCCTTAAGAGGACCAAAGCCAGAGAGACTCCAGGCGGGGCGAGAGCCCACAGAGGGAAGCTCTGGGCTGCACCGTGCTGTCTGGAGCCAGGCCCAGCTCATTCTTGAAGGAAGAGGCTGGGGTCCTCAACACCCACCTAAGCATCTTCCCTGGAGTCCAGTGAGACACTGGAAGGAAACATGGAGTTAAAGAGTGTCCGAGGTAGAAGGGAGTCTCCGGGGTGACCAGTTTATACAAGAAATGCAAAGTCAAGGATCTGCTGCCCAGGGAGCTGAAGTGGTTGACTCAATGCCACCCGTGGCCAATCTAGGGCAGAGCACAGACTGTAATCTGAGATTCTCACTTCACTAGTAGAGTCCCTGGCTGGCCCATAGCGGTGGTCTATGCTCTGAGATTTACATCCCATTATGCAAAAGCTATGCCACCAGGTGGCGATATAGAGTTACCGCGTGCAATGTGTAATTCCAAGTGGCCATCAGGGATTTGCTTCTAAGGAAAAGTATTCTTATTTTATCTCAAAAGGTAATTAGTATATAGATCGATGACCAATTTGATTATACTTTCAAAGGCAAACCAAGGTTTGCATACACAGTCTCTACTGATTACTTGCCTCTTTCTAACTCTGCCGCATGGGTGGCCACACTTTTAGTGAGACTGGCCTGGTTTGAAACCCAGTTCTACCAGGAATTAGCTCTTTGTCCTATTAGGTCACTTCTCCTTCTTGAGCTTCAATCATCCAGCTGCAGCAATGGGTTCAATACACTATGCACCGGGATCTCGTGGAGGAGAATTTCACTGTTGCATTCTCAGGGGCTGGCACATAGTAGGTGCTCAATAAATTTCAGCTGCATAAATGAATGAATGACCTACTTGAGAGGCTTGGCATTACTTAGCGAGTTTTCCACACATGACAGCTATTACTAGAGGCAAAGCGGAAGCAGATCTACCACTGAAGCTACAGACCACGGAGAGTAAGAAGGGGCTTTGCAGGGGATGAGGGACCTCCCTGGAAGGCCAGAAATTACTGCCTGTGGGTGGCTGCTCACAGCTGGCTGCATAAGACTGATGCTTTTCAGCTGTACTGTACAACGTCCCCTCCTGGCAGGTCTAAAGCCTTCTAGAACCCTCTCTGCCCTGAGGCAATATTCGAGGGAACATTCCCACTCACCCTTTTCTGCGGGCCTCTTGACCGGCCCTTACCTGTGAGAGACACTCGAGGCAGTCCTGACAGTGAGGTGCTGACGTCTCATGGCACTCGGCCTCTGCATCCAACTCTGTTTCTTGGGCTGGCTCTCCAGGCTCAGGGCCTTATTCTCTGCGTCTGCAAAGCCTGCAGTTGGCCGGGACGGGACCTACGGCCCTCCCAGAGGTGACGTCCTGAGCCTTCCCCTCCCCCCAGCCGAAAGGCCTTGCCAGGGGCACAGAATTCTCCCAACAGGATCACTGGTTCACTTCAGATCTCCTCAACTCTAACAGCGCAAATTATGTGACGCTTTATTTCCCCCAGCTTGAATGGGCAGAGCTAGCACCTCATAAAGTGACAGGGGAAATATTTGGCTGGCTCCCTACATGGGGCCACAAAGGCTCACTTGTGATGGCCTGGCTCTGCAGCCCGCAGCGGCCCCGAGGATGCCCTTGTGGGCCCTGCCCAGGTCTGTGCGGTGAGGTCCACAGACATCACTGCCTGCCTGACATCAGCCACCTGCCTGCGGGTCACAGGGTCCAGCAGCCGTCAGCTCTGCCGGGTCATCTCCTCCCACAGACTTGCAGAGCCTGGGCTGCCAAGAACAACAGCAGCCTTGGGCCGAGGGGAAGGGACTGTGGGGGCGTGGCTAGAGGCCTCAAAGAAGCTTCTGTGGGCGCGGCCACCCAGGAGGGGTCTGCGGTGTGTCCAGGTCACAGTGTAGCCCCAGCAGTTTCCCCTCAAGAATCACCCACAAACTTTCTTCCCGCCAGACTCCAGATACGTTATTCCCTTCCCTGAGGAAAGGAAATGCCCCCTTCCTCTGCTCCTGCCATCCCCCGCCGGGAGGCTCTCTCCAGCCTAATCCTGCCATGCTCAGCCCTGTGCAAGGGCCTTCCCTGCAATCCCGCACCCGCAGGGACGGTTCCTGTCCGCAGGCTGACAGCGGCCGCCCGTTACCCATGCCCCTCATTAGATAGTTAATAGTATCCTTTGGGGAATTATTATCAAGACTACATTGTGCTCTCATCTTAAGCCAATCACCCTAAACACAACTGAATCCATTTTAGAGGATTCAGAATTAGGAAACAAAGTCACTTTTCACCCTGCAAACTTGCGCCGCGAGCTCCTGAGGTCGGGGCTGCAGGCCTCTTTCCCGAACGGCCGGTCTGAGGGCCCGTGCTGCTGTCACGGTCCTGTGTCAGCAGTCCTGAGTCCCAGGCAGGCGGTCCGGTGACGGAGGCCTGGGCTAATAGTTTTGCCTCTGGTTGCACCTTCTCCCTGTTCTTATTGCTGTTTCTGCTCTGTTTGGGGACGGGAGGCAGATGGCCAAACCGGTGTAAATTCGAGTAGGGTGTAAATGAACTGTAGATAGTACCCAAGAAGACCTTTAATAAGCTGCAGAGTTTATTAAAAAAACCGCTTAAGTTTATTAAAAAAACCCGTTTATTCAAAAACCCATTGAGGGCTTTTTCCAAGGTCTCACGTGAATCTTTTCCACTCACTCTCGGGGGCAGGCTCAAGGGCACCAGCCGAGTGACCTGTTCCCGTGCGGATGCTCCCCTGGGCTGGGCCCCCGCTGTGCCCACACCTGGCCTCGGCTGAGTGGCTCGGGAATCTGTTCCCTGTGACATGCATGGTAGGGCGTGGCCCTCCCCACAGACCATTCTTTTAGGATTAACTGCATCTCAGAAGGACCTGTTGGGTCTGCAGTGGAACCAACTCAGAGCAAGGCCCAGGTTCGGGCCTGTGGCAGGGCTGTCTGCGGAGGCTGCCCCTGTAACTGGGCCTGGCACACAGCCATCGCATTTGATCCCTGTCTTGGCAGTGCAGCGACCTCAAAGAGCTTTGTGCAGTGCACGCTACAGTCATGGCTACTAAGGAGCTGTTCCTTTCCTTTTTTTTTTTTGGTTCCGGGTATTGAACTCACGACCTCACGCTTGCCAGGCAGGCTCCATGCCGCTGAGCTATATCCCCAGTCTCTTTCCTTTTTTTGGTAAATGTCGGTATCTAGTGTGGCTGCAGGAAATCTTTTAGAGTCTAGAATACAGGAGATGGGCAAAGATGGGTGTGGTGATTATGCAGTCGGTCAGGATCCCAGACAGCAGGCAGGAAGGTCACCGGTCTCTGGAGTCCAGGGGTAAGGACGGCAGAAGTGTGACCTCTTCCCCATGGGCAGGGCAAGGCTCAGCTGCCCCAAGGCTTGAGGAGTTCTGCCAAGCAGAGTTCTCCCTAGTGGTGTGCTCTTGTGGCAACCACCCTGACCACAAGGCGTCTCAGAAGGGCCCCTCACCGGGCTCACTCTTAGTAGTAGTGAGTGTGTAACCTTCCTCACATCCCCAGTTACACTCACTTAACAGCCTCACATATTCAAAGCTTTATTTCCTGCCTGCTGACTCTGGCATGTAGGAGATGCTGCCTGCCTCCCAGGCTTGCTTCCTGCTAAGCTCTCTGCATGCCACCTGTCACTTCAGTTCCTAAACTGCACCTGGCTCCTCCTCACCGCAGGGCCTTTGTACATGCTGTGCTTCCTTCTGGAATAGCTGGTCTTCACTTCCTCAACAGACACCTCACTGGTTAATACCTCCTCTGAGCTTGGAGCTTCCCTTAATTTCCCTTCTCTGCCCCCCACGACAGATCAGCGGCCCATCCCCTGGGACCCTCTCTTTCTCCCATGTGCTCCCAGCATGGGGTGATTGTGGTAATCAGCTGTGATGTCCATCCTGCCCTCCCTGCTGAGTTGCAAATTCCAGGGATGGGGTCCCTGACTGGCCTGCCGCTGCCTTTTCTTCTGCACCCAGCACATAGCGTGTGCTCAGTAAATGTTCACACAGCCAGTCAGGGCCTGCACCCTCCCTCCAAGGCCTGCTGCATCAAGCTGCCACCACCAGGCCCCAAGTCCTGTTATAACTCTGACCTCTTGCTCTTTCTGCCTGGCTATGCTTTTCTTACTTAATTATTGCTCTTTGATGAAGGGATGGATGACCCCAAAGAAAACCTGATCAGATAAACAAACTCTTACTATGTCAGAGAGTTTATGAGACCCACACGGCCCTCCATTGCCTGACAGGTGAGGCCCTGAGTGTGTGCCCGGAGGAGCATTCAGAGAGCACCCGGCCGAGAAGTTGGCACACTGCTTACAACAGAGCACAAGGAGTTGACAAGTGGTTCTCAAAAATGCCTCAGGGAAAACCCAAAAAGTCTCTGATGTGCTATGAGTGTCAATGATCAGTGAAGAATCCATTGCAACTAATTAAGATAGGCAATGTGTCATCATGCATCTTCTATATAGCAAGCTGTTGTGTTGTTTAGCTGAAGGGAAGGTCAATATACTAATAAGGAAGGAAGGACCAAGGGGCCCCTCATTTGGGGATCATTCAGCCGGTAGCCACAAAGTGCAGTAGTGATCACATCCTTGTGCCAGCACTGTGTTGGGAAGTTCATGTCTACTGTGGTTTTTACTGCTCAGGAGAACTTCCAGGGAGAAGTTACTGTCTCCATTTTACAGATGAGAAGACAGAGGCTTGGAGAAGTTGAATACCTTGGCCAGGTCCCAGAACCAGCTTGTGACAGAGTGGGCCTTACTCCTCGAAGTGGGACTCCTAAGTCTCTACCCCAGCTGCAGAGTGATGTGCTCAGCAGGCATCCCGAGCTGAAGATGATTGTGCTGCCTTAGAAAGAAGGTGCCCAGACTCTGGTCCTGCCAGGTCTATTTTTGAGATTTTTTTGGGGGTGTGTTGATATTGGAGACTGAACCCAGGGCCTTTGCACTGAGCTATATCCCCAGCCCTCTTTTATTTTTTATTTTGAGACAAAGTCTTGCTAAGTCGCTAACTGCCAAGGCTGGGCTTGAATTCGATCATCTGGGCTCTGCCCCTCAGAGTGCCAGGGTCAGAGGCGCGTACCACCATGCTGGGCTATGTTTCTCAGTCTTAAGTCAGGTCTTCCCTAACCCCAGCCTGGGGGTAAGCAATGCTGAGGGGAGGGAGGGAAAGGCAGGCCCTCAGACCACTCAAGCCAGGCCACCATAGCAGGGCAGGAGCAAGCTGGTGTGCGCTGTGAAATCTCCAAGGAGACAAGAGTTGGTCCTGAAGTCCATCTGTCCTTCTCCACAGAGAGTTCCTCCACGGTGACACTGGGAAGGTCTGGCTGGAATTTTCCAGTGTGGTGCCACTGGCCTATGACAATTCACACCTTGTCCTTCTGCATTCACAGAGTTGCAGGGGGGTGGGTGTTTTCTACCTTCTAGAAGTTTCCACTCCTTACCAGGCCACCAAGCATCTCCACCACCAGAGGAGCAGTTACCTGCCTTCTAGAGAGGGGCCCCTGCCCTCTTCGTGGGGACTTCTGGCCGGGTTTCTGCACCATGCCTGCACCAGCAGGCTACCATGCAGTGAGCTCTGAGGGCACCAAGGGCACCGTGGATGCGCTCCTTCTTCTCTCTCACTCTCAGGCCACACCGGCATTAACAAATCCCAGGGGTCAGGGTGCCGTACCTCAGGCTCTGCCCATGCTCGGCCTTACTGCTCCAGTCCCCTCCACCAATCATTTCTGGGCGCATAAGTGCACAGCCTTTGCCTCACGCTGGCGGAGCAGCTGCATCCTCACCTTGCAAACTGGTTTCCTTGGGTTGCCATACACCATACCATCAGCTTGTACAGGCATGGAACGACAGAAAAGTATGTCCTCCCAGCTCTGCAGGGTGGAAACCTAAGATCTAGAGGTCAACAGCACCGGGTCAGTCTGAGGGCTGTGAGGCCGTTCCACACCTCTCCCGTGGCTCCCATGGTTTGCCAGCCATCTTTGGTGTTACTTGTCTTGCAGATGCATTGTGCAGGCCTCTACCTTTGTGTTCACGAGCATCCTCCCTGGGGATGCCCAGATTTCCCCCTCCCATTAAGACACTGGTCATAGGAGGTTAGGGCCTACCCTAATGAGTTCACCTCAACTTATTGCAACTGTGATAAATTTATTTCCAGGAAAGGTCACTTTTTGAGGCACTGGGAGTTAAGACTTCATATGAATTGTGGGGGGGGCATTATTAAACTCAGTACACTTCTTTCTCCACGTGGAGAGACAAGGGCTCCTACGGAAGACTAAGACACAGCCTAGCAGCTGAGCATAGTGTGGCTGGGTTGACCAGATGCCCAGAGACACCAGCACTGGGCAATGGAAAAACAAGTGAGACTTCCATGTGGCACAGAAAGCAGGGTTGTGGGAGCCAGAGCAGGAAGCCATGGGGCTACTGTGCATGGTTAGCAACAACGACTGCCACAGACTTGTAGCATCCTGGGCCTGGACAGGAACCAGTCAGGACTATACTGGGGTCCGTGTCTGATGGTTGCGTACTTTACAATAGTTCCTAATGGAGGGGGATTCTCAAAAGCAGGTAAGCAGAGACTGTGCCTTTTTGACTTCAACTCCAGAAGCCCCAAGAGGCTGGACTCCTCTTTAGCACCAACCCATTCTGATATCACAGTATCTTGTTCCTAACTACACCTAAGTTCACTATAAAACACCTTTCTGACAAGACTAAGCACCAAGTCACACCATATAAATTCTCTAAAGAAGAGGCTCCCCTCATCCTGAGATGCTGCTGGGCACTAACTTCTGAAGCTTGGAAGTACACACTTTAGAAGGGTGAGAGAACTGCTCTAGAAAATCAGTTAATGTTCAGTATCACCAATCTCAAGAACAGTTCCTAGTCCTTGATCCATTATTTTTATTCCTAATGCTGATACAAATGTATAAGACAGACGTATAAGCATTCCATGAAGTGATATTGATAAACAGAAAAAGCTAGAAACAACCTAAATGTACAAAATAGGGAACAGTTAATTAGACTATGATATGACCAAATGATGAACTATTATTTAGTTATTAAAAATATTATTCCACCAACACCACTATTATCACTGTCCTGGAAGTACAGCTAAACATGTAGATAAAGAGACAAAACTGTCAGAGGACATGATGGTATGCCTAGAACATTCAGGAGATGCCAACCAGATAATTACAAAACTGGTAATCAAAAACCAACAGCTTCTTTCTAGACAAATAACAAACTGGAAATATAATGGAAGACAGGATTCTTTTCACAATAAAAACAAGATGAAATACCTATGGATAAACATGACAAGAACTGTGTAAGACTTGTAAGAGTACAAATTTAAATATAAAGAATATAAAGCTGGAATACATAAAAGTCTTCTAATATTTGGATGGGTATACTCAATGACTCAATATGTCACTTAACTCCTAAGATAACCTATAAATGCAGTAAGATCTCAATTAAAATACCAACAGGATTTTTGGATGCTGTACCTAATTGATTAAGTTTATCTGGAAAAGAAAACACAAAAGAAATAGAAAAATACTCAAAATAAAGAGTAATGAGGTGGGAGCAGGCACACTAGCTATTAAAACATATTTTAACCACAGCATTACAGAATAATGAAAACCACTTGGTACTGCTGAAGGACTGGACAGATTGGATCAGTGGAACACTATGTTTCCCTAAGAACTAGTACATTGTACTTGCTGGTTGATAAGAAAATAATTTGGTGAGGAAGGAGGGGCATGAACTTGGGAAGCCCAGCTTGTGTGACTCTGAACATTTTAGTATCTGCTCTGAGCCTGGTTTGTTTTATATGAGTACTGTATTAAGGTTTATATATATACACACAATATATATATAATTATATAATATATATGTTACATATATTATATATTGTGTATATATATATATATATATTTTGCTCAGAATGGGGTCTCCAATGTAGCAGATGCTCATTAAAGGGTTATTATTATTATCAATAATTTTCATTACAGTAGTTCCCTTATCCAAGACTCCTATAGGATGCCTGAAACCACAGAGTATGGAAGCCAATAATTTAATGCCTCTTCCATCTTAACAAAGCATTTTTATGAAGTCTAAAGTGAGACAGCAAGACTAGCATGTATTTCTTCTTTTCCACTGTGTTACAGACAGAAGATTCATTTGTAGGTCTTAGCAGTCTTAGCATAGGATTTTTCCTTTCCTTACTAAGCTGAGAACTTTCATCTTCCTAAATGAAGCACTTCGTGCCTTCTCTTTGGACAACCATTTGTCCCTGTGTTTACAAATCCTCTTGCACTCTGGGTCCATTTAATTTTACTTGATAAGTAAAATAGGAGTTACTTGAAAACAAGTATGGCAATACTGCCACAGCTGATCTGATAAATGAGACAGCTGCGAAGTGACTACCAGGCAGTTATATGGCTTGGATTCGCTGGACAAAGGGATGATTCCTGTCCTGGGCAAGCTGGAGATACACAGTGAGAGATTTCAGACAACAGAAGCTACTGAAAATGGTGTGCAGTTTAAAACTCACAAATTGCTCATTTCTTTAATTTCACATTTAATATTTTCAGACAACGGTTGAGCACAGGTAACTTCAACTGCAGAAAATAAAACTGTGAACAAGGGTGGAGGGAATTACAGTGTTGTTTATTATTTTTTATTGTAAAATTATTTTAATTAGTGAATACTAGCAGGTTGTCTTTCATTTGGAGGCTTGCTGACCTGCTTTGTGTGGCCAGCCACAAGCCAACTTCCCCTCTGGTCCTCCCTCCCGCGTACAGCCACCTGAAGCTATCCTCCCTCATGTAACAGGAGGGGAGGGGCCTCTCCTATGGGAGACCAGCAGAAAGTCAAAGTGAAGTGGCCTTAGGAGATATTCCTCAGAAAGGCCCAGGAATATGGGAAGCGGGGGTCTGTGGAGGGAAGTATGGGCAGTCACAACCATTTGTCCCTGTGTTTACAAGTCCACACCATGGGCCAGGTATGGCCCGGTCCCAGTCACCATCACAGACCAGCAAGGAAGGAGAGGGCAAAGAGGAATGATATTTCAGGGTGACAAATTTGGAAGCCATGTAGAAAAGAGATATAGATTGAGAGCAGGGAAACCAGATACAGGAAGGTCAGCCAGCATGCCTGTGCGGCTGACCAGGAGAGGGACAGGGGCTGGACCTGTTTCAGTTACAGGCTGTTCAGCCCAGGCACAGGGCTCTGCACTGCCAGGCTTTTAAGGGTGCTAAGAACTGTTTGAGACCTGAGGTGAATTTACTGTTTTAAAACTACTAAAAGAAAGTAAAACTAAAATTAATACATCTTTGAATATTTACCTCAAAAGAGCTTATGTCAAGATGTCAAGCACAGCTCAGCACAACTGGCATCACAGCCACAGATCCGTTATGGTTAATGTAGGATGTTACATAATTTAGCATGTTTGCTATGGTGTCACCAAATGTGTGAGCTGTGTGAGCTGGAAAAGAGATGATACAAAGGATATGAATCAGAAACCCAAATGGTCTCTATACTCTAGGAAATATGGCACAACACAACAAGATGGAACCCATTAGGGATTCCTGTAAGTTCTGCTTTCAGGCTTTGGAAGTCAATTCAGCTGGCAGGACAGGGAGAGGTGGCCTAGCCATATATTCCATGAAAGAGCCCCAAGCCCTGTGAAACTGGGCAATGTGCGCTGGCTGCTCAGTTAGCTGAGATCAACAGAGGCTGCATAAGAAGAATGGGGTCTATGACGGGAAAGGAGGGTCCTACTATAAACTCTTGGGCTGTTCAAGGCCCAACTGTCCCCTTATCATCTACACCTTTGATCACTAAACTCACCTGCCATTTTGGTAGTCTCTTTAGCCACATCCACCTATGGCTCTGCTGGTGATCCTGTCCCTGGCCTGCCTCACTGTCCATTGTAAGATGCTTCCAGCTAAGGCAGGAGGTATCTCTAGTTCTTTTGTCTCTGGTGTAATTCCCATCCCCTCTGTCTCTCTTGCCCAAATACATACCCTGGCTCCAATCCAGACTTGCTCACAGGAGTCTCCTGGCTGCCCACCAAGTTTAGACCCAAGCTTTCCAATAATGCCACATCTGCTCTCTGGTCTTCCCTCATCTTGGAAGGTACCTCTACCCACAGTGCCAGCTCCACCCTGCTTAACTGTAGGCCCAGCCTCCCAAGTGCAGAGCACTGGGTAGATTCTCCAGAATTTTACAGGTTGACAGGGCACAAGGGGTCCTAGTCACCCCGGCATTCCAGGTTCTAGCTGTGCTCCCAAAAGTTTGGGAGGGCACAGGCCCTGTGCATGTAGCCCCTCGCTTACATAAAAATGTAAGACCCCCTCCCTCCTCTTGAGGACATGGACAACAGAACCAGACAACATTAGGATCTACATGAGTTTTGACAACTCTGAGTCCCAGCACAGTCCCAGGGGAGCCAGGCAGGAGCAGGTGGGAGAGCGGGAATGAATAAGTCTGTTCTGCACCCCAGGACGGCCTCCTGCATTATGCATTTGTATTCATTCCGTAGCCATGGTGCTCCAGGCAGCCACCCAAACAATACAGAGGACACAGCTGTTGAGGAGCTTACGGGCTCACATTTTCCGCCTCAGAGCAGCCCGGAAATCCCTTCCTGAACATGCCCTCCGAGGTCTGTGCTGCGGAGACTCCCTCCTGGGACTGCAGAGAGCTGTGACGTCACCCACACACCTAGCATCAGGCATTCTCTGTGCCGTGGCCCAGGGACAGTCCTCACCCTGCCCTGCAGCTGCACGGCCCCTTCCTCAGCTCCGAACTCGAACAGGGCAGACAGTTCTGCTGTCTGCGAGGACAGTGCCACTTGCCCAACAGGCCTCTCTGGCTTCCCGGCCAGGAGGAGGCCCTTCCCAACCCCATCCCTGCCTCTATGGGACAGCACAGCCACAGAGAAAATGCCTGAGGGCTGGGAGGTGGCAGCACAGGCGGGGGGACAGGAGGGCCACTGGGCAGGTGGGCTTGAGCTAGCTGTGCAGCGAGTCAAAACCGCAAGTGGGCCAGGCCCAGTTCAGGGCGAGGGGCAGGGAGCTGGGCGGGAATACAGCAGTGAGTCCTCAGACAAGAGGCAGGGCTGCTCCCAGGGGCAGTCAATGGCCAGAGGAAACTTTGGCCAAGAAATGCCCGCAAGCAGCTGGAGTCGGGCAGCTGGGCGCGGAGGTCTGCTGAGGCTGCTGCAGGCGCCCCAGTGGAGAGGGCCTCAGCTAGCCAGCGTCTCAGCCTGGCAGGCAACTAGCTTCCTCCTGGGTGTAATAAAGCGGTTTCCACTTGAAAGGCTTTCGTTACAAGACTTTTGGGGGTGGTTAAAAGAATAAATAAACCCGGCTCTCTTCAAGGCCTTGACTCAGGCGCTGAGTTCGCTGAGAGGCCTTCCTGGCACCGTCCTCTGAGCCCAGGGCACGGAAGCGCCTCGGCACAGGCAGATTCTCTTCAGAGCGTCCTCTGGCAGCCAGGACAGGTCTCATACAGCCTGCACACACATCCAATGCTTCACTCACTCCTTCTCTAGCTTCCCAAGCACCCTCTCTGAGCTGGCCCAGGGCTGGAGGTGAGTCCTGAGACCACCAAGCCTTGGTCAACCAGGGAGTGCTGTGGAGGAGCAGGGGCATCTGCTGGAGCAGAGGCGGGCTGGGAAGGCGGACGTGGGCAATGTCGGCCTCTAAGAAAGGCCACGCCAGCTGATTCCCAGGACGGGTCTGAGGCAAACACTGCGCTAGAGCCCCGCGAGCACACCCAGCTCTCAGCAACTACGGGAAGTGGCCAGGCTAGGGCAGCTCTGGTCACACTTCCAACTGCATGTTGAGTGCCGGACTCTGGTGCACAGTGCCCTGCTGACCCCTACTTCCCAGGAAAAGAAACCGAGGCCACACCTGACGGTGACCAGAGTGGGAGCTATTAGGGGTGGGGACCATCTGGCCAGGGTTCAGCATTTGGCTGAAATTCTGCCTGGCCTGGGAGTGGACACATGGCCTTTCCTATCAGCCAGTGAGGAGGACTGTTGGCTTCCAGCGTGGCCCTGTGGCAGAGGTTACACTGCTCATAAAAATGTGTGTGTGTGTGAGACAAATATGAGTGTGCGAGGAGGGGTAGCATGGGCAGGGCCACAGGGAGGGACACTGACCCTGGGGAGGGACAGCAGGGTGCTGGGTGCCGTGTGGTACCGTGGCGCTGGGGATTTGGGAGCTTCTCTTGTCATGTGACCACTACACTGTGGGCCTCCAGTGCAGCTAAACCTGTCTGACCCACCTCTGTCACCCGAGGTCAAATACTTTGGTGAATTCAATTACACCTCAGGCGGTACAGCAGGACGAGGGTATTCTGAGGATGAGCAGGCCCTGGGTTTGGACCCCGGCTCTGCTGCTTTTTAGCTGGCTGACCTTGGGCAAAGGAAGCGTCTACTCTGAGCCCTTTCACTTCATCTATAGAGCTCAGAAGAAAGCAACACCTACTGCGCGGACCTGCTGGGGAAGTCACGCTAGGAAAAGTGCTTCCCACAGTGTATGGCCTTGCTACATAGATGGCGTTGCTGTCACATTCACACTCAGCTTGTAGTTTTAGGTTTAAGTTCTGAGGAGCCTTGCTGCCCACCTCTAGACTCCTGGGAGACGTGACAGCTTCATTTCCCTGCAAGATCTCTGCAAATGCTTCCCACATCAGTTGCAGCAGCTGCCCCATCTTTGGTCTCCTTGGCTCCTGACACCCTTTTATCTCAGGCAGGCCAATTTCACCCCCAGCCCCTGCCCAGAGCCCATCCCTGAAGCCTGCATGGCCAGCTGGCAGCCACAGTGTGACGGCAGCCTCCTTTCAGCAAGGCCTGGAGAGGCAGGAAGGCAGGCAGAGGACAAGAAACAGAGCCCAGACATCAGACTAGCCTGGAAACAGCTGTGTGACCTTGGACTAGTCACTTTACCACTCTGAGCCTCGTAAAATGGAAGAAAGCCATCCCTCTCTGCAGTGACCAGGGCAAAGATGTGGAAGAGATAGAGAATGGACACTGGTGTACAAGAGGGCCCCTTCACTGTCCCTCTCCTTGGGACAATGCTCAGGTTCCCTGCCCTGCCTCAGCTTCCCTCCTTACTCTCCCTTTTCCAGGGCAATGTCCTTGGGGATGCTGTGAACCCCACAGCAGGAGTCTAAGCCTATGCCGATCGTTCCTCCAGAGGGCCAGCTGGGGAGGTGGAACAGGAGTGGGCATGCAGCAAAGCCAGCAGCTACCTGAGGGAAGACCTGGCTGCCAGAGCTGCCCTGGCCGAGCATGGCTACTCCTAGCTGTTCTCCTGGTGCACAGGGGCACGGAGACACCCACCCACCAGGGATGAAGGCTTTAGGTGGGGCAGCTTCAGTCTTTGCTTGGTCACCTGTCACTGCGAGGACAGCAGAGGAGGTGAGCAGGGCTATGGCAGAATACAGGTGATTTCTCCCTGAAAGTCTTCCTTTGCTTTGCCAGGGACTTTGTCTTATGCCAATCACTGTACATGCAAGGGGTGATGGGAAAATACAGTCAATGTTTAGAAAATTAATTTTCTTCTTACAGCAAAAGACACACTGCCATTAGTCCTCCTCAGTACACCCCCTCTTACCTCGAACACACTTATCCCATCTCCTGGCCACTTTCAGAAGCAGTTCTGGAAGCCCTCTCTTGTGAGTGTCAGCCGTCATGCTGTCCTGGACTCACCAGGGTTGTGAATGAATTCAAAGCGTTTACCATTCATGGTCATTTTGGCCTTGGGGAAGAGCCAGAAGTTGCACAGTGCCTGACCCAGGAAATAAAGTGGATGAGGACAGCTGTGATGTTCTTATTTGATAGAAACTGCCATAAATGCACACTGTGAACTGCGTCAGAAAGTGTCATGAAGGGTGGGATAAGTGTGTTCAAAGCAAGAGGGAGCATTCTGAGGGGGATTCAAGTCACCGCGTCTTCTGCGGTTGCACCTGTTTCTAACATAAACATTCACATATTTTTTATCACACCATGTAGAAGTTAGTTAGTTTTCTACTCTCTGTTTTACAGAGGGAGCGAGTCTGAGGTTTGATTCCTAAGCGTTACAATGCTCCAGGGCTGGTCCCCTAAGCTCCTCTCTTCAGAGCTGCACTCCACCCACTCCAGGGGTTTCACGCTGTTTCACGCTGCGCCTGGCTATGGAAACACCTGTGCGCTGACCTCTGTCCACACAGCGCCTCCTTGTGGCTGCCCAGAGGAGCACCTCACCCTCAGGGGTCCAGCCAAGCGCAGGTCCTGACCGACACCTCCCACTTCCATCTTCCTCACCTCCATTAAAGGTGACTCCATCCTTCCCACCGTTTGGGTCCCCACTCTTGGAGTCAACCTTGACCCTCCTTTCACCCCCTCCAGCAAATCCTGTTGGCTTCACTTTCAAATGACATTCAGGATCCAATCACACTGCAAAACCCCTGCTTCTGCAACTCCCACCCAGCCACCAGCACCATTTTCTGTACAGAGACAGCCTAATGGACTTCCTGCTTCTACCCTGACCCCACTACCACCTATTTTCTTTGCTTTTTTTTGATATCAGGACTCGAACTCAGGACCTTGCCCTTTGCCAGGCAGGTGCTTGTGCTGCTGAGCTGTATCCCCAACCCTACCACCTATTTTCAAGACTGCAGTTAAAGTGATCCTTCCCAAACTTAAGGCAAATCATGCTACACCCCTTTCCAAAAGTCTGTGGTGACTCTGCATCTCTCTCAGAGAAAAAACCAAACATCGTGCTTGATCTGCCAGTCCCCGTTCCTAGTTTCTCTCTGGCTGTATCTCCTGTCCGCTTGCTTTTCTGGGCTCCAACATGTGTGCCTCAGGGCCTTTACATCTGCTGTTTCTTCTGAGTGGATGGCTTTTTCCAGAGATACCCGCATGGCATTCTTCCTCTCCTTGGTCAGGTTCTTTCGCAAAGTCACTTTCTCAACAAGGCCTTGCTCAACTACCTTACAATTGCAAACCCCTGTGGCCTCCTACACAGTCTATCCTCTTCCCCACTTTGTTATTCCCCTAAATGCTTATCACAGCTAACATCTTCCTACTTGCTTATTGACTCTCTGCACCTACTAACTCACAAGGTTACAGGGAAGGGGATTAGGTCTGCCTTGTCCCTATCCTCAGGACCTGGAATAGAGCTTGCAATACAGCAGGGGCCCAAGTAACACACCCAGAACAAATGGGTGAAAGCTGACCTGCTTGGGATCACATGGTGGGGGTCAGACTGGGCATGTAAATTCTGAGCTGACCCCCATCTGGCAGGCAGGCAGGGGTGTGGTGTAGGGGGGTTGAGAGAGAACTGTCCAGTTGCTATTTCCATCACTGTGAGTGAGGAGGCCCAGAAGGAGGCCCGGCCTAGGAAACAGGCGTGACGGGCTGGCACCAGTCGGGACAAGTGCTCATGGATCTCCCTGTCCCCCTCCAAGTGCATTTGCCCAAACTGGACTGGCTGCTTTCAAAGAAGCAATAAGAATCATTTCAAAGCAGGCCCTACAGTGACTCTCCCAAGGTCACCCAGCTGGTTAATGGCAGAGCTTTAACACCCGTAAATTCCAGACTGATTTCTGTAAAATCCCTGAAAACTGGTTTTCAAAGATAACTGGCTTCTGACAAATTCCGCAGGGAATAAGATAAAGGCTTCTGTCCAAATGGACCCATTCCTTCATCCGGCCCCTGACCCACGGCTGCAGCAAACTTCTGTGATAAAAGATTCCATTGCAGTCAGGAGCACTAACTACAGGCTGAAAAATGCCACTTCCACTGTGCCTCCCTCCCTATCCTTCCTCCCAGTGATGCGCGGCTCAGCTGTCCCCTCGGTCTGCCTTGTCATCCCCACCTCCTCCACAGAGCCGACAGGCACCCGGGGTCCTTACTGGGCTGTGTTACTTCCGCTGGGTGTGTGGCTGGTCCCGTGCTGGCAGAGGTCGGCAGCTACGGGGCCCAGCTCCGGTGCAGCTAGAGTAGAGGAGGGGGAGGCTCCACCTGGGTTCTGATAATGACTACTGACCACCGGAAGAGGGCGAGGCTGGTCACACTCTCCCTTTCCTTGAGGACTCATAACCTCTAGCTGGGTTGGCGCCAACCTCAGGTCAGGAAGTGACCTGGAAGCAGGACTGAGGTCACCGGGAGGGGCTCCTGGGCTGAGGATCAGCCCTGAGATTCCTGTGCTCGCTTTGTTGCAGTCATAGAGGAGGGAAGCTGCAGGGTGTGGCTGCTCTGTCCCTGAGAAGGCAGCCTGGGGACAGGCTCAGGGGCACAAGGTGCCTTTCTCATGTCTATGAGAAAGTGGTCAGAAGGCTGCAGTGGGGGCCCCCCCCGGAAACAAGGACTTGGTTGCAGATAGTTTTGGGCAGCAGCTCCCAGGAAATTAAAGGGAGGGAGAGAGCGAGGAGAGCGGGGCAGAGAGGGGAGGAAGGTGGAAAAGGTGCATGGACGAGTCCTGCATTGCTGCAGTGTCTCATGGCGGCCAGGGCATCCACCCACAGACCAATCTCCCTGGGCCGAGGGGACCCGAGGATGTTCACATCCCCACCCGGCCCAGCTGAGTATAGCCTGCAGCTCAGGAGAAAGCCCAGCAGATGGGTGGGCAGGGCGTCTCCTCCCAGTGTACCTGGCCATGGTGTGGGCTGTGGGCTTGCTGCGGGGGTGGGGGTGGGGGTGCTATCCGCTCCCCACCTTTGGGTCCTTATGCTTGTGTTGACTAGGAAAATATGTCAGAACATGAAACACGAAAATTCGTCTTCATCCTGTCCCCTAGAGGTCACCCTGGCTAACCCCTTGTGTGGCCCAGACACCCCTCACCGGAGGTTTTGATTTCCTCACTTTCAGTTACCCGAGCTCAACCTTGGTCTGAAAACACTAAATGGAAAATTCCAAAACCAAGTATTCCTAAGTTGTAAATAACTTTTATTACAGTGCATTGTTATAATTGTTCTACGCTATTAGCTATTGAGGTTAGTCTCTTACTGTGCCTCATTTCTAAGTCACGCTTTATCATAGTTTGTATGTGTAGGAAAGAGCGGTCTCTACAAGGTCTGGTGCCGTCTGAGGTTCTGGCATCCACCGGGGGCCTGGAACGTGTACCCGACAGATAAGGGAGGACAATCACGTAGCCTGCTGGCATCATTTTCTGCAGCGTGGGCTTCTGCAGAACCTGTACTCTCTGTGTCCTTTGTGTGAGCCCGTGTCACCTGGCACCAGCTTCCCTGGAAGGCAGCACTAGCAGCAGCTGCAGGCCAGGGCCGGGTGGGCAGCTGCTGGTGCCTTGGAGCTGGGCAGGCCTTGGAGTGCGTGTTCCAGGTCCAGATGCAGCTCGGGGAGCGGGAGCCCTCCTGGGGCCACTCCCCGCCCCACTGCAAAAAGCACATTTATCACTCTGAAGCTGTGGTCCCCACTAATATGAGGCGCTGCCCGAAAGGCCGACAGAGTCTTAAATCTCTGCGCCAGGGTGACTTCCATTTTCCTGCTCACTGAGCACAAACAAACTTTTGCTTCCTTAAGAAAAGTCTATCATTTAAGGTTGTAAGTATGCAGACATTCCACCACCCGGCCACGGACAAGGCCAAAGGCCCCAGCCAGCGATTCAGAAGAGGAGGCTAGGAAGCTTGCTACCCCTCACCCCTGCTGGTCCTCCTGATGGGCCTCGGCAGCAAGGTGGGGTGGGGTCTGCAGCTGGGTCCTCAGCTCGAGCTGGCAGCCTCAGGCAGGCGCGAATGCCACCCACAGCCTCTGCTTGCCCGTCTGAACAATGGGTGTGTCACATTTATCTGACCCAGCACAGATGAGATCATGGATGTAAAACAGCTGCCACAGTGCCTGGGGCTGCCTAGCTCCACTCTGCTGAGGCCTCCTCTCTGCAAGGTCGGCCTGTACCCACCCTTTTCTGCAGTTTGCATGCATAGGCCTCAGTGTCTACCGCCCTCCACCAGAGGAGGGAATCTTCCTGATGCCTGGCTTTTGTCAACCCACTGTGGTCCTCACTGCCCACGGCTGGAGTCTGAACTCCAGCTCCGGCAGTTGCAGCCACGCAGCTGTCCTCTCTGCCTGCCACAGCAGCCGGAGTTCCGCCTTCCCTCCAGACCAGCTCAGAAAGCGTCCTCCGGGGCGGAGGCCAGGGTCCTGTGCAAGAATGGGACCAGGAGGGCTCGGAACCCTGCTCCGCTGTGTTGTGTGCTGCCCTGGGTCACCTCCACCCGGCCTGTCTTCTTTAACACCCAGGGGCTGCTTATCCGCAGAGTCACAGGATGGTCCCAAGGCTCTGAGGCAGCTCACATGGGAGGTCAAACCTCAGCTTCATTCCCCACTAGCAGTGTGAGCTTCCGCTAGTCTCTGCCTCGGTTTTGCTAGGACAAATGTTAAGTAGTTTCAGTTTTTTTTTTTTTTTTTTGGTGGTACCGGGAATTGAACTCATGACTTCATGCTTCCAAGGCAAGCGCTGTGCCACTGAGCTGTATCCCCAGCCCTAAGCAGTTTCTTGAGAAGAAGGTAGCCCGTGCAAAGTAAGATAACAGAGCGTGGGGAACAGTGCATGATTTCACTGTGGTTCCAACCTCCTGGGTGCGCCCCAGGGGTCGAGACGGACAGCAAGTCTGTCACAGATCCTCACTCAGCAAGGAACTAGTATTTCCGTTGTTTTACAAATAAGGAAACTGGAACTCTGAGGAGGAGTTTATCTGGATCACAGCTCAAACCTGCCAACCTCAAGAGCCATGCTCAGAAGAGCTGTTACCCTTGTGCCCACCCTCCAGGTGCCAGAGAGCACAGAGGAGTTAGGTAACATATGCAGGGTCACACAGCATCCAGCAGCAGAGCCAGATAGTTCGAGGCCAGAGCCTGTGCCCTGAACAACAACCCTCTGTGTCTCCCACCTGCTTTGCCCTCTTTGATTTCATGTGATCTCCCATCAGCCCTTCTGGGCAGGCAGTGTTCAAGCTGAGCCACAGCTAGGGAAGCCAGGGCCCTGCACACAGCAGGCATGGGGTGAAATCAGACAACAGTGCATTTCCAGGCATGAGGGTGACACAGAGACTGTGCCTCCCACACGTCCTGTATCACCACGCTCTGGACCCTCTCCCCAGGGCAGTCAGGCTGCAGCCACCCCAGTGACCGTCTGTGCTCCTGGTTCACGTGCCAACCACACAGACTGTAGGCTCGCTGAAGGTCAACCGGAAACCAAATCAGACTGCAGAGCCCCAAGAAACCAGCAACCATGGCTGCTGGGCTTGGAGAGGCTGGCCGTGCGCTCAGCTCAGCCTGCAGGAACTGCACCAAACACCGTGGGAGTCCCGAGGGCAGGCTGTTCTGGCAGCAGACCCAAGACAAACACTGGGGTAGATGCTGCCAGCGCCATGCTCACAGTGAGGGAGGCATCGATTGATTGGTTTCTTTCCCACAGAGAGGAGGTGAGGTCTCAGGATCCTCTGCAGAACAGTGTTCTAGGAAGCACCTACTGATCAGAACTGTATTTTCTAGCTTCCTTGGAGCTAAGAGTGGCTATCTGTTAACAGTACGGCATTTCCGAGACATCTTTTAAGAGACAGTGTGTATCCTCCTTTTGCTATTCTTCCATCCTGTTGCCTGGAATGAGGATGGAATGATTGGAGTTTTGGCAGCCATTTGACACCATGAGGTGTCTTCTGGCGTAGAAGCCAAACACTAGGAAGGTAAAGGACCAGCAAAAAGAGTGACACAACATCTTCAAGCGCCTGCTTCTAGACTTCCAGTGCCTGCTTCCGTCTTACATGGGAGACAAGCATCTCTTCTTGTTGACGCTGTATCACTGGGTAGTTTTGGTTGCAAACAATCAGACCTTGCCGGCATACTTCCAACCCTCGTGTTCCCCAAGGCAGTGGCCTTCCAGCAGGGTCTCCAGCCTGCAGTCTCCTCAAGCAGTTGAGCTGCCTCAGGTTCTGTGTCTGCACCGTCTACATGCTGTATCCTCTGTCACCAACATCCAACCCAGCAGGCAAATACCAACCCATTTTTGACATTCAGCTCAAGTGTGCCTCTTCAGAAGCTGCCTCAGATACTGAGGATACCATGCACCCCTCTGCTGAGCTCCCTGGGCCTCCTGCTGCCTGCAGCGCCCTCTCCATGGGACGCCGCTGGTATCCAGGGGGTGCACCCGGCACCAAGGGCACCATCTCACCTCCTGGGGCCTCAGCAGAGCAAGGATGGGAAGTGGAAATTTTGGTTGTTTTATTTTGCTTACTTATTGTGGTACCAGGAACTGAACCCAGGGCCTTCTGACTGAGCTACATCCCCAGATCTTTTTAAATTTTTATTTTGAGACAAGGTCTCGCTAAGCCAAAAACTGGGATGAAACTTGCAATTCTCCTGCCTCAGCCTCCCAGAGTGCTGAGATTACAGGTGTGCACCGCCACGCCCAGTTTAGGACAGAGTGTGTGGAAAGAATGAAGGACACATAAAGGACCTCTGGGGGTGTGGTGGGGCAGGCATCCTGAGCTCTAGGAGCCCTGCAGCTGCAGGCAGGGAAGCTGCCCGGAGTGAAGGGGCAGGCAGTGGCTCCGGCATGTCAGCGTGGGCTACCAGCCAGGCTGCGACCTGCAGCACAGGAAATAGATACAGCAAACCCTCCAAGATCTTTATATAACTTAATCTCCAAGAGGTCCCTGAGCAGCTCAAAGCGGCCAGCCTCCAGCTGCCGCTGAGCCTGGATCTCCAGAGGCGGTGATTGACAACGCAGCTGCCTGTAGGAGCTCAAACCCCGGCGCGGTGGGGGAGGGGCCGGCACTGAGCTTACGCTGGGCAGGGCAGCCATCTGGTTTGGGTCAAAGGTCTCCAAGGACTGGTTTGATTTATAGGCCATGCAGCCACCCAGGCGGCACGGGGGGTGTGGGTGGTGGTGGGGTGGACGGGGCTGGGGTAAGAGGAGGGTCGGCCAGGGCCCCCTCCTTGGCACAGCGAGCACCGGCTTCTGCTTCCTGCCCCTGAGAACCAAGCAAGAGAAAGTACAGCAGAGAAAGCCAGAGGTACTGCTCTCGCATCCACTGGGCCTAGGCTGGAGAGGAAACACCCACAGGAGCGCCGTGCAGCGCCACCAGCACACTGGGCCCACAGTCCTCTCCGCCGCCTTTTCTCAGCCGCATCTCACAGATGACGTCAAAGCAGACAGAGTCTCGCAGCCTGGGCCGAGCTGGGAGCAGACCCAGGCTGTGCGCCCAGGCTGAGCCCTTCCCGCTGCTCGGAAGCTCGCTGGAGTGGGGCGTTCAGAGGAGAGCGAAGCGGCGGCCACGTCAATCAAGGTCCCTGCCCCCTGCTCCAGCAGCACAGAACAGAGGATCCATATGGGTGGGGGCCACCAAAGGAGACCTTCGGCATCAAGCTGGCCCCTTTCAGAGACTGGAAAAAGGATCGCTTTGGGCAGACGAGAAATGGAAGCTGCACCTGGGCGGGGGCGGTGCACGGGCTGAAGAGTGGGGCAGACACTTGCCTGGTTTGGGTGGGTGCTGGTCTGATGTTTGCCTCCGAGCAGCTAGACATGGGCTCTGGTGAGGGGTGCCGCTCCCAGGCACATCTCCCTGGGTCTGCTGGAGAATAGCGCCGCCCTCTCCCCCTGAGAGCATGGCTCCACTGGGTGCTGGGTGTGTGTGGACCACAGGGGCCACCACCCAGGGCCCTGCTGCGGGTGGGAGAGGGCAGCCAGGGGAGACGGATGACTGTGCCCTCAGACACCACGTGCATCGCCCCCAAGGCCCCTCCACATCAGGGAGGGGAAGCCGCTCAGCCCCAGCCCCGCCTTTCCCCACATGTGTGAAACAAGTTGGACAGGAGGCCCCCATCGGGCAAGGACAGCTGAGGCTCTCTGGAGCCAGATCACCAGGCTGAGGCCAAGCAAAGGGAGCACGGGCTCCACAGGAGACCCTGGTGAAGGGAAGGCGCCCTCAGGGTCTCCAGGAAGGGTGACTCCGACCCTGGGAATCAGACAGACCAGAGCTCAAATGCCAGTTCTGGTCCTAGGTTTGTTAGCCTCCCCTGACCTCAGTTTTTTCATCTGTGAAATGGCATTATTAACATGCACCACGTAGGTTAAAAGGAGAAAAAGACTGAACAGGTGCTGTATATAACAGGTCCTTGCGTGGGTGACCTTGACTTGCTTTCCCTCCAATTTTGTTGAGCAGCATCGAGTCCAGGGATGAAAAGTTTCCTCTGGTGCGATTCAGAATCCCTTCTCTGCGTCCCCCGCATCTGTGGTGCGGACCTCATGAAAACCCGCGCTACACTTGAGCAACAAGCAGGCAACCGTCACCAGCAAGTCTGTCAGAAATGTCACCTCCCAGCTCCGAGTGCAGATGGAAAAAGCCTGTCTCAGACTGGGGAGGGGGCAGCCACAGAAACCTGACACCCGGCTGCTCCCTGCCCAGCCACCCGGGAGGTGCAGGCCAAGCCCGGCTCTGGCCTTTGACCTCTGCCCTCCATTTGTTGATACCTTGCAGCGCTGGGGTCGGAGCTGAGATGGTCCTCGGGCTCTGAAAATGACGACCAGACCCAGCCAGATGCACACATGTGTTGGGGACAAGGAAGGTGTCCGGCAGCTCCGACTGCTGTGAAAGGCCCCCGGGTCATGAGGAAAAGAGAAAGAGCCTGTGTGGCTTCCCCAGCAGGGCCACTGGCTCGCTCTGTGTGACTGGCCGGGCCGCGCAGATGGGTGGGAGATAGCTCCGTGGTGGAGGCGGGGAGGCGGTGGATGAAAGCGCGGTTCCCTTTCTCCAGTCTGCCCCTTGGGAAAGAGGACAGACACTCCCAGCCTTCAAATCAGTGGGGATGGTCGAGATTCCAGAAGGAATACAAGCACTGTCTGAGGCCATCACCAACTGCCAGGCCTGGCCCTCTAGAGGCGCTTTCCCAGGTTCCACCCTATTTCTTCTCCCTAAGAACCCTTTCTTACTCTTCTTAATTCACCCACGAGGTGCCTTGCCAAAGGGCACAGAGCTAGCCCCCTCCCCTCCCCCCTCCCTTCCCCCCTGCCCTGCAGGGCTTGTGTCCCTCCAGTTCCGCCTCTCCCAGGGCCCTTCTCCAAATTCCTGGCATACCTGTGTCAGTGCCCTACTCTCCACCTAGGACCTCTGACATTCTCTAACATTTCCACTGAACCTTCTTCCCCTAGGAGAGTCCCATCCCCGCCTCCCAGGACTCCCCGCACGCTGAGCCCGGAGTTACCCCTGACAGCGCCCCTCTGGTCTCCATCAGGGCCCAGTCCTCAGTGGCTCCAAAGCAGCACTGCCCAGGACTTGTGCCGCTCTCAGAACAGTCCACTTCTGTACTGTCCGATAAGGCAGCCGCCAGCTGCCTGGTGCTGTGAAGCGCTTGAGGTGGCTAGACTTGAGGAACTGAGTTTTTCATTCTATTTAATCTTCACTATTGTTATTGTGGTACTGGGAACCAAACCCACTGCTACACTAATACTGAGCTTTGTCCACAGCCCCTTTTTATTTTTTATTCTGAAACGAAGTCTTGCTAAATTGCCCAGGCATAGCTTGAAATTTCAATTCTCCTGCCTCAGCCTCCCAAAGTACTTTAATTTTAATGTACAGCCGCATGTGGCTGGTGACTTCCTACTAGACATCACTGCAGTGTAAAATGTTTGTCATTCAGCAAAGCAGATGCGCAGTCAATCCCTCCATACCAGAGACCACAGAGTTACACACAGACCCTTTGAGGTCGTCTTGTCCCTCCCCTTGCTTCCTGTGACGGAGTAACTAAGGCACAGAGAGAGGAAATGACTTGCCCCCAAAATCACACAGCCAGTGGCCAAGCTGGAGCCAGCTGGACCAGGTTCTGTGGCTCTGAGTCCAGTCCCAAGACCTTTCCTCCCATCTCCCTTCTTTACAACCAGCACCAGATTCCGGGGAAGTCAAGTGAGATCAAGATAAGAATGCTCTTTAAATCTTCACACACCTGAGCAATCCATTTTGGCAAAACACCTTCAATGGCAAGGGGAGGTCGCCTGTGTTGGCTGAAAGGAAATAAAGCCCTTGATCCTCCACTTCTGTCCTTGGTAGCTTACCAAGCCTGGAGGTGACCTGCACTCAGGCCAGCTTTGGGGTTCCACATCCTAGGGGTAGGGAGAGCTTAGCCACAAATAACCCTGCCTTGGAGCTGCCCCTGGCCTCTTCTTGTGAACAGGGAAAAGCCACGGCCTGGCAGAGAGGGGTGGCCTGGACCTCGGCTATAGGGGTGGGTAGGCTCCCTGCTCTACGGAGGCCCAGGCTCTTGGCTGCACTGCCAGATGGTTCTTAGTAGACCAGATGACAGGACAGGTGAACAGGTGTCATGGACCCTGCACATGCCGCTGGGGTTTCAGCATGACCTACACAAGACGGAGGGGAGCTGAGGAAACAGCAATCTCACCCCCTCCCCCGGCAAAGATGAGCAGCTATGGGCAGGAGGGAGGCTGGGCCCAGAGGCAGCCAACCCAAAGGTGTGGGAGCCTCTGCAAACACCTGGGAAGTGCTGGGCCCATCGTTTAAACCAAGACCCGCCTACTGGCACATTAAAGCTGTCAGGACTCAGGGGCAGAGGAAGGGCCACAAGGAGCCTAAAATCATGAGGGAGCAGAAAAGACATGGGAGAGTTTGCGGGGCTGGACAGATGTGCAGAGGAGGCTGCACCGGATGCCTGAGTACTCTCTGGCTCCTGGACACGCCTCACCCACTCTCTCCCCAGTTCTCACACCACCCGATGAACAGGATCCCCCGCGTCACTCCTAGCGAGGCCAGGACAGAGAGCTGTCATTCACCCACTGCCACCCTGGGACACCCCTGTGAAAAGTATTTGGAGGGAGAAACATCAACCAAGAGGACAAGAGCTACGACTTAGCCGTGACTCCAAACTGCGCACCTCGAAAGTATCTCCTTGCGCGACTTTGAAGCTGGGACAATGTTAGATCTGTGCTTTTGACCTCCACTGCCCCTCCGCACAGTGTCCTGAGCCTGGGAGACTGGGAGGAGTGGTACGGGGGCCCAGTAGGTGCGGTCCCAGGGGCCGAGGGTGTTGGCCTTGCCCCTGTCAGGGCTCCCAGCAGGCAGCTCCCAAGCGGAGCTCTCGCAGCTCTATTTCTAGCAAGCAGCGGCTGAGGAGGAGGAAGAACCAGGGAGAGCCAGCAGGGCAGTATTTTCCAAGCTCATGCCGCCTGGGCTTAATTTCATCCTGAGCAAATAAATCATTAAGGAGGCACCACGTCCCGGAAGATCTGACGAAGAAGGGCCATTACGCAGCACAGCCTTCCTTTGAATTATGGAAGGCCTCGGCAGCAGCCTGATTAGTGTCTGGGCTGGGCCGTAACTCATGCTAACCACCCCCTTGACTTCACCAGGGGACAAGACTGGGCAGATCAGCTGGCTCCCTGACCCAGTGGTCTGCCAGACCCGCCACTCACTGAACCATCCCCCCTGCAAATGTGCTTACTTTATCCTCTGCTTTGCTAACACCTCCCACTCAGCACCATCACCAGCGCAGATCGGGTGGGCCGGGAAGGTGCACGGTCGGCTGTACTGTATTTAAGGGGATTTAAGCACCATGGCAGTGGGGATTGCTGATACCAGTTTGGAGTGGGGATTGCTGATACCAGTTTGGATAAACTCCGTTTGCACACGAAAGCCAAGGCCTGTGACCTCCTGCGGCCATGACAACCTGACATGACCCAGAGAGCTTGGAGGTTAGAGGTACAGGTGCCGGAGTAAGGCTTGGATTCTGGTCCTTGGACAGCCACCTCCCAAGCAGGTGCCGTGAGCTGGGTCTTCAGCTCCTTCAGTCTCAGTTGCCTCGTGTGTCTGAGCCACAGAGCATGCTCATGGGGCAGTGGAGACTTCAGTAAGATGATGTGTGAGCAGCGCCCAGCAGTGTCTGGCCCTTCGTGAGTGCTCAGTCAGTGACCGTTTAACAAAGGGCTGTTTCCACTGGCAATAGTCCTTTCCCAAACGAAGTCATCTTCACAGGGAAACTCTTGGACATCACGCAGATTTACTGTGTACATCCCATTGGCAACTGTGACATGTAGACTAAGTCACTCGGTGGTTCAGGAGGGAAGCGGAGCTGGGTAGGAAAAGTAGGTGACGCAGAAGGCTCAGCTGGACTTTGGGGCAATGAGCAAGGGCCAGAGCTGCCCTGGAGTCAGCTGGGCAAGAGGGGTGGTGAAGGGCGGTGGGCAGAGCCAGGCTCACCAACACCAGGCTCTGCTGGTGTGGGGGAAAAGCTGCCTGGCTTGGCTACAGGGTCAGCCAGTGTGAGAGTTAGATGGGTAACGGCATCTCTCAGAAGCTTGCTAGAAGGGCAGAATCTCAGGCCCTGCCCAGACCGCCTAAGTCAGAATCAAGATCCCCAGGTGAATGCACACTGAGGTTTGGGAAACAGTGCTGACAACAGTTTTATGGGTGAGGACCATCACCGTACCCACTACCATGGGTCTCTGTGGCCGTGCTAACCACCAGCTTCTGCACGGATGCTTCCCTCTCTAGTTTCCGGGGAGAAGCATTTGCAAGGGGGACCACTGCTAATCGGTAGGTGACCTTGGGCAAGTCCTCTCAGCTCTCTGATCCCACTTGGGGAATGTGGGTCTTGCACTGACTCGGGGGAGGGGGCGTTATTCCCACTGCAGTGCCTGTGCCTGCCTTCATCCTGCCCCCAGCTCCTGAAGATGGAGGCCCTTTGCTTCCTCCCCTTTTCTTCCCTCGAAGGTCCAACAGTGTCTGCCCACAGCTGGGCCAAGCAGCTGCTCAGAACCGCCGCCTTGGCAGCTGTTCCCAACTGGCACACACATGGGCACCGCCGGGGAGGGTGAGGCCACTTGCCTGCGCGTCCTTGTCAGACAGGTGTTCGCCAGACAGACAAATCACCCCTGTGAGTTACAGCTTTTCAGAGAATCACTCGAACAAGATGCTGAGAAGACCTTTGCACTGCTCATGGAGAAGGCTAACTACTCCCAGATCATTTGTGACAAATGCACAGTGGCCTCTGGAACTCAGGTACCATTTCCACGCATTTTAAAAAACTGAGTCAAAATCTCCCAAAGCCCGCATAGGCCCTTGGGTGCAATCCCTTAGATTTCACAACGTGGACCAAAACATAGCAACACTGGTTATTTTCACATTTAATAACACAGTGATTGGCCAGTCCATGGGAGCAATGGGAGGGAGAATCAGCCATTTCTATATCTGCCATTTAGTCAGTACCTACTATGTGCCAGGCACTGGGCCAGTCACTTTCTATGTATTATCCATGATCTGACAGTGTGTTGCAAAATAAATTGCTATTTTTCACATGAGCACACTAAGACAATAACTTGTTCAGGGTCACAGCTCATTAGAAGCAAGTTGGAACCCGGTACTGTGAGATCCCTGAGCCCCAGCTGTCCACGAGATCACTTTGGGGCCCAGGGGGACACTTGTCCTGACCAAGCCCGATTTCAAATGCTGGAGCCTACGTTTCAAAGTCTTATTACTGCAGGCAGAATTTGTGTGAACCTACTCGGGACTGTGTTAAACATGAAAACTCTCCCACAAAGCAGGGCCAGGGCAGCTGAGCAAGACCTTTTCTTTAGTGGAAAGTCTGTTCCTTTTGTGGGTAACAAAGAATAGAGGCCAGTTTCTGAATGCGGGGATTCTGAATTGAAATGCCTGGCTTATCACATAGTCTCCGACTGGCCTATGTGTGGAGACAGATGTGCTATGCAAAGCTCACAATGAGAAGTGAGAATGGGTCACACAAGGGTCAGACTTCAAGGGGGCCGGCAGCACCCTCTGTTCCACCCAGCTGTGACTCCAGTCCTACCGTGGCAGAGAGAAGAGAAGCTCTTCAGGCGGTGGGAGGCCGATACATTAACACACACTGACTGACCACCTACTATGTGCTCTGATCCACAGGATGCATGAGCAGTCCTCACCTCAAAGAGCTACCTTGTTTAGCATTCACAGCAGCAGCAATAAGAGCATGACACACATATTATGAGCCCATTCCATGCAGGTAAGGACGCCAGGTTCTTATGTTCACACGCATGCTACCTGAGGACAAGCTGGACTGTGCAGTACACATGATCTTAGCATACAAATGTGTACAGCTTCTTAGACTCAATTTTGCATGATTGCACTATATTTTGATCTAGCGACCATATCACTCAGAAGCATTCATCAGGTGCCCAGGGTGAGCTCAGCAGTGTGACCTGAGATCCAGGATAGGCACACTAGTGACAGTTCCCATCCTCTACAGGCAGTGAACCATGGGTTGGGCCAGGCTTTGTTTCTAACATAGCACCAAGCAAGCTATGCACAATTATTCCCCCTGCACAGATGGGAAAACTGAGGCCTGAGACAGTTAAATATCCCAGAAGAGTGAAGAAAGAAACAGAATTCAAATTAAGATAAAAAGTTTATGCTTGGGCTGGGGATTTAGCTCAGCGGCAAAAGCGCTTGCCTGGCAGGCGCAAGGTCGTGAGTTCGGTTCCCGGTACCGGAGAAAAACCAAAAAAAAAAAAAAAAAAAAAAAGAAAAGTTTATGCTTAAGGAAAACTGCTTAATTGTCTAAATTTAGAGTTCTAAATAATTGAATTACGCTAACACCATATCACAAAAGCACATGAATCTGTTAGAAAAACTAAGGCACAGCTACGTTAACTGATACATAATTGCCAAGATCCATTAGGGAGGGAAAAGGAGGTACTGAGTGATGCTTACAGTAGGATCTACACATTTCCTGTTGTAAATATTTTGGGAAGGACATGCAAGACCATGTTAATGGAGAGGCAGCTGGAAGCAGTGTATGGGTGGGGGAGCTACTTGATCGTGCAATTTTTGTAGTGTTGCGTTTATTACCAAATGCACAGCTTACCTTCCAAAAGTAAATATGGAGTCCCCGCTTGCCTGTACATCCATCCTGCTCATCATCCCTGCCTGAGGACTTTCTTTCTCTTGGGGAAAGAGGACAACCCAAGGGAAACAATGAGTGACAGGAGGACAACCCATGGGAACCCCTGGGAGCACAGGCAGAGCGGACTCAGCACTGAGCTGATGCTACAAAGATACAGATAGGGCTGGGTGTGAGCTGGGGTCAGGACACAGTAACATGGGAAGGGATAAAGAGGACACCAGGCGTGGACCTCGGTGGAGGAGCTAGTCCAGATGTCAAGAGGTGGAAGGACTTCGCTGTCCCATTGAAGTGCATGCACACGGAGCAGGAGGGTGGTGGGCTCACCGCTGAGCCGGAGGACACTCTGACAAGGGGGTAGTGTCCTTGCAGTGTCCTGGTAGAAAACTCTCTCTGGCCTTCATCAATACTAGAAGCCTTGGCTGGCTGCCAGCCTCCTCTACTGTGCTATTACTCCAATAAATACTTGTTGGCAGATCGATTAAACCATCTAGGAACGACGTCTGGCAATGCAGCTTCCTCTGCTTGGTGCAGGTGGACAGGCCTTCTCAGTCAGTCAGTCCCAAGATCCCTGCATTTCCATGCAGAGCCCAAAGCCAGCCCTGAGTGCTGACGATCCCTCCGTGGGTCCAACTGTGCTCAAGCAGATGGGGCAAGGCAGGCTGGGCCTCAGAGGCTGGCACAGAGTTGTGGGGGCTGGGCAGGGGAGTGGGTCCGGACTTCAGCACAGCCTGGTGGGTGTTTGCTAGCCGTGGGCAGATAGCTCACCTTTCTAAGGCTCAGTTTCCCCATCTACAAAATTGGGATAACAACAGTAATAGTGCCTCAAAAACTTATTGAGGCTAAAAGTTTAAACAAAAAGTGAGGAAAACCCAGGGCACAGAACATGGGTGGTATCTATCACTCACACTCCTATATCGAGCTGCTGGGGACCCGAGGGCCCTTTGTCTCTGTCTGGGTTCCTCTCTTCTGCTATCACTCACACACCACTTACCACCCAGGAACTCAAAACAGAAGACAAAGCCCTTCTATCCGCCCTCCCAGCCACCAACATGTGCAAAGAGGAGCTGGGGCCAAACTCTGGAAACCAGCCCAGCAGATTCCAAAGGCCCGAACACCGTCCCCCATCCCCCCCAGCCCAGGGGCTGAACCTCACAGCAGTTGGGACATTTTCAGAGACATTCCCCCATTAGCGATCAAGCATGCCTGATTCACAGCCACAGCTGGGCCTGTCTTTATACAACTTAGCCTTTCAGAGCACCCCGCAGAGCTCTGTGGTAAGCCAAGGGCTTTGAGGGCTGGAGATGAAGCGGTGGAGGAGGAAAAAACAACAGAGACGGCATGTCAGGGCCTCATCCACGTTGTTGCTGTGGAAGGCAGGGTCAGCCCTCTGCTGCACTGCCCCACAGCCAGGCGGAGCGGACTCTCCTGGTCTGGGAATGTTTCCACCAAGTCCCTGCCGGGCCGGTTACACAGTTACGAGCTGTGTAACCTTGCGCAACTTACTCAAGGTCCCTGTGCCTCAGGTTCTTCATGGTAAACTGAAGATTGTAATGCAGGTATTAGCTCAAAGAGTTGTTATATAAGCACTCACTTGTGTTGGTTTTGCTATTATTACTATTATTATTATTATTAAGACCCTGGACAGTTCGAGACAGCTTATCCATTTGCTGGGATGTGGTTCTATGCTTCTCCGCTCACTCAGAGGGCAGAGCCCTTGGATCTGCAGCTCTTTGCAGTAAAGGCCCAGATGCTGAGCCATTCCCCTTCTCCGTGTAGTGAGAGAACAATTTCACTTGCAAAAGGTTTGACAACTTTATGTAATTGCAACAGGAAATTGCCCTGCCAGGAGCTCTTGTCCGCAACAAACACATGCTTCAGAGTTCAGTGCGGTAAGACCTTTCTAAGTCAAGCTTTTATAGTCCTAAAAATTCAGAAATTGCAAAAGTGATACCCATTAACTTTCTTCCGCCACATTAGAGAAAAAGCCTCTGTGAAAGCCATTTTTTTTTATTCCATAGGTGAATCCCAGAACCTGCCCCACCTCACCTAGTTCATCTGACCAGTGAGCCCTGCTTGCTAATTCTGCTCGGTCCTGGTGAGCTTTCTTATCCCCATTTTGCAAAGGAGAATACTGAGGAGCAGGAATTGCCCAAGGCTTCCTGCTGCATACTGTGGACAGAGCATACTGAGTCTGTGAACCCTCCCACAGAACTCTCTCCTACCGTGATCTTTTGGGGAAGCCATCCCAGGAAGTAGCCCCACTTTTTGCTCCTGAGAATGTCTCCGACTCTGGTCCTCTGAACTCCATTTCAGTCTGGGTTTGGGAACCTTCCATCATATCTGTACCCAACACTGGCTGAGAATTCTTCTCATCTACAGTTCTCCACCTTGCATCACCTTCCTTGCCCAGGGACTCCCCAGGGCCCAGCTACTCCCAGTCCCCAGGGATCCACGGTGACCTTCAGCCAGGGTCACTTTCCCACTCACCACCCCACCCCTGAACTCCACTGCATTCTGGCTTATAGTCTACCCTCTAGTCAGGGCTTGTGCCAAGCTGAGCACGCACGCATCTGCCCCGATAGTGGCTGTTACTCCTGTCTGGAAAACAGACCAGAGCACACTGGAAAAGCCAATGGTGTTGTCAAACGGGAGATGTCACACACTTGTGGTGCAAGACATCCTTCCTGGCTTCCCCTGCATTCCAGGTTCTGCCTAAATGAAAAATCACACAATGGAGAGGAAGCTCACACACTCCAGGTTTCAGTCCCACTGCACTTCTTCAACCATCTGAAAGACCCATGAGCTCAGGACGTCCAGAACACAGTTGTCCTTCCTGCTCCTTCCCCCAGCCCCACCGCCTGAGCAGGGAAGAGATGCACTAACGGGAGCCACTGGCTGCAACCTTGTTAGAACCTGAGTGCTGTACTAAAATCAAGTAACATATTGATATGAATTCATAGCCCAGAGGAAGCCTACTGTGGGGGCCTAACTGTTGGCTTTGGTAGCCCCAACTAGGATCAACGCCAAACCTTTAATCCTAGCTACCATGTTATTGGTGCCAACATACAAGATAACCTGAAGGCTAAGAAAGGGACCTGAAACCCAACTGTCCCATCTTACAGATGTATAAGCTGAGTCTCATTGGTGTTAGAGTGACTCACCAAAGGCACATAACCACTCAGTGTTGGAGACACAGTTGGAAATAAGGCTAATCAGATTCCAGAGCCTTGGTATGGTAAAGTCGCCCTTTCAGTCCAGTGATTAATTTCAATAAGTAAACGTTCCAATTCCATTACACAGTGCTTGTTGTGTTTTCTTACCACTGGGGTTTGCCTGGTCACCGCGTCTAAGAGCACTTCAGACTCTTTCCACAAGACGCCGGGATGACTAAATCAGCCCTGCTCAGGACATACTCATCCGCTGCAAGATTTACCCAGCTACACAGGGAAAACAAGGCAACGCTTGCCATCAACGGCAACCTTAGTCCAGCGACTATGAAAATAAAACCTGAGCAAGAATGTCAGCAATTATACCCAAGAGCTGAGCATGCCAATTACTCTTCTGTTGGCCTGTCACCACTGAAAGCCATCAACACACCTTTTGCTCAAACAAATACAAATTTGACATGAGTTAGTGCTTTGCCCTGAGCTCTTTTCTGGAGTATTTCCGTCAGTCCCTCCGCCAGAGGAGGAGCATGGGAAAGGAGATAGTTTCGGAGGCCAACGATTTGGGGTGGACTCTGTAACTCTGCTCTTCATTTTCTCACCTCTCAAGAAGCGTCTGAAAGCTGCCTCACCGGCATTTTCTCATCTCTCATTTAAAATGAAGTGAAAAAGCTGGACTGCTGGGGTGAGTACTGTCTTCACTTTCGGAGGGGTGTGGCAGGAACTCAGTGCGGGCAGGTGCTGCCGGGCTGGTGTGTGGAACTGAGCAAGCCCCGGTCACCGTGCCTGACTTCTGGCCCTCCTCAGCTGGGATTCAAGGCAGGACCTGCAGCTGAAGGTCACCTGCATCCCCAAGTGACTCCCTCTAAAACCATCATCACTTTTGTTACTATGGTTTTCAAATTGCTTCCTAGGATGGTCGCGCATATCACATGAGATAAGACCTTAGAGTTTTCAGAGGGCCAAACTCAACAGCTTGTGGGCTTGTCTGCAACCCATAAAGGTGATCTGCTTGTCCACAGTTTTCAGCGGCTGCTCACTTTAAAAACTAGGACAGTTTACACAATCTAGATTTTTTTGGGTACTCCTGGAAAAATCCAAAGACTGCACAACCCAGAGTTCTCATTCCCATGAGGGAATAGCTGGAGATGAGAGGCTCTTTCCTCCTCTAACAGATGGCTTACAGCAAGAGCTAGGATTTCAGGGTTCAGTCCCCGCATATAGTAAGTGGTCAGTAAGCATCGGATGTTACATAACGCTCGTAGCTTATTATTCATGGGTAACTAGCATGGATGGCATAAAAGCCCAGTAACTGTGTTTGCCTCCTGCTCTGACTACCTTGGGTCATTTTGTACATTTCTGTACAGCCGGGAAGATCTGTAACGAGCATCACCATGCAAAGCCCTTATTAGGTGCCGGTCAGTCCTCTGAGCACATATACAGTGTTGTCTTATTTGATCCTCATGACAGTCCTCAGCTAGATTCCCATTACCACGCCATTTTTACAGATGGGAAAACGGAAGCACCAAATCACCAAGCCTAGGAGGAGGTAAGAATTCAAGTCCGGGTCCTAACCTATGCTGTGGAATCATCCCAACTGCTGCTCCACCTACCGGTCCTGTGTCTTCCCTCCCCAGCCCTCTAGGGACAGGCAGCCTTTGCGCCCCCAGCCCTCCCAGCCCAGCACGTTTCACACTTACGATCAAGGCCATTGATGTAGCGCATGGTGACTTCGCAGTGGCCCCAGACGGCACTCACCACCGGGTACAGCTTCTTGCCCTTGAGGCCACGGAAGGCCACGCCCAGGTACTGGCCATCCACGATGAAGCTGAGTGTGCCCTCGTCCATGTCCAGCACAACTAGCAGCGAGTCGGGCAGTGCAAAGGCCTCGTCGGGACCCAGAAAGGACGGGTAGGCCACGCCGGGCCGGTTCTTGCCATCGTGGTAGAGGCGGCTGCGGCCCAGGTCCCAGCCCCAGGACTCGACGTCACTGCCCACCAGCGCCGTGTAGCCCACCGAGTGCAGCGGGGCGCGCGCCGTGGCCACCCCCACCACCGCGTGCGTGCCGCGCTGCCGCGCCGGCCAGTCGATCTGCCAGGCGTGCAGGCCTCGCGCGTGGCCCACCTTGCCGCGGATGCCGTCCGTGCTCTGCGCCACCGGGTGCCGGTGGAAGGTGAGCCGGTCGTCGTCCTTGACGAAGACGTTGAGCGAGCGGTCCTCCGGGTTCCACGCGTGCCGCAGCTGCACCGCGGAGCCCGCGGCCGGCATGTCCAGCAGCTGGTCCAGCCGCGCGGGCCGCCCCGCCTCTGCGCCCCGCAGCTCGCGCTTGGCCGGCCGCAGCGCGGGCTCGCGCACATCCACCGACTTGAGGCCGCCCGAGAGCTTCTGGCCCATGGCTCGCCGTGCGGAGGGGGCCGCTGCAGGCCACCGCTACCTCGCGGGAACTTCCACTCCCCACGGCCCGGGGTGGACCTCGGGACAGGGAGTTCCGGACTGTCGACCTCCACAGCCTCTACCGGGCTGTGGCAGGGGCCCAAGCTCCTGGAAGGAAGCAAAAGGCACCCGTTATCAGAGCAGCATAGACCTCCAGTTATTCAGCCTTTCATTTATGCCCATGCCTTGGCCGAGCCCATTGAAGGCATCGCCACCGCGCTTAAACTAGAACCTGCCGTGGCTCAGACACGGTTCTAAATGATTTAGATGAACTCACGTAATCCCTAAGACCTCCCTAGAAAACATGAACGCTGTTTTTACCATTTTACAGAGCACAGCAAGGGTAAGTAATGAGAAGTCCCACAGCTCATAAGGGAGGGAGCCAATATTGGAATGAAGGCCATCTGTTTTCCGAGTCTGTGTGGTACGTTGGAGCAGCCATAGCTAATTGTTTTAGAAATAAGGACTGGGCCCAGGGAAGGTGCAGCTTGTCAGGGCGGCGGTGGGCATAGACATTCAGGGTGTGGTTCATTGGTTCCCAAGTCTGGCTACTCTGGGGAGCTTAAAAAGCATCCTAGAATGTAGCCAGGCTTGAGAAGCAAGACACAGGTAAGGGCCCAATGGGGTCACCCAGCGAAATGGACACTAGGCAGTCGTCTGAGGGTAAGGTGCTGTCTCTATGGGAAAATGAATGCAGCTGGAAAGGAAGGTAAGGGAGCTGGTGTCCAAGCTCCGGATCCAGACAGAACTGCGTCCAGATCCCTCACTCTGCCTATTAGCTCTGCCTCTAAGCCTCTGAGACTCTAGATTGCTCATGGAATGAGAATGTCTTCATGTCTCTCATGAAAATTTCTCATGAGGGACAATGCTATGAAGGGCTCTGTGAGCAGTTTTCCTCTCGGTTCTCCGGGGGACACCCACAGACCCCTCTCCTTGGGTGCGCTCATACTTCTCTGGGTATTTAATCATTAACAGCACTTACCCCTGATAGCACCCCAGATACAGGACTCCAGTTTTCAAGGAGGAAGAAGACCTCCTTAAATTGCTGGAAGACCAGCCAGGGCCCAGGGTATGTGGGCTGCTGGGAAGGGCCCTGGGTGTGGGGAAAACGCGACTGAGCCTTGTGGCCCATCCTGAGCTGAGGCGTGTACCTCCTCACCCCCACTCTGATCAGAGAGTTGCTGGGCGTGGAGCAACCCCCTGAGTCAGATACGGAGACAGGACATTTTCCATGCATTGCCTTACGTGTCCATGACCTCCCACCATAACGGTGGCTCACCCCAGGCCACATCCAGCTGGGGAAGGAAAGCACCCCCGCCACCACACTGCCTGGGCAGCTACAATGTGCGGATCTTTTTAAATCCTCCTATTTCAGCCTCAACTCCCATTCCTTTCTTTCTTTTTGACTGTCAAATCTCAGCTTCAGCTGATGTCACCCGTACTCAGAGAGCTCTGGCTAATATTTGATGTGAGAGAATACCAGAGCACATAAAAATGTGCTGCACTAGACAGTTTTAGGATAGTAGAATAGTTACTCATTTTTATGTCTGAAAGCACCCCAAGTCAAGGAGAGAGAAAAACAGAAACACAAGCTTCCACTTGAGCAAAGCTAGAACACATTTGTAACCCGAAACACAGTGTAAAAGAAAAGCCTGCCAAAAGCAGTGAAGGGCTGCCAAAGCAGGGAAGGTCCAAGATGGAGAAAAACTCCTCTAGAAGACACCTGTGGCTGCGTATCTGGGGAAAAGCTGGCGGCGCCAGGCAGGAGCTGGCATCCTCGAGGGTAGAAGCCATGGTTTCAGTCAGGATAATGATGGGAAGAGCATCTGCGGTCCGGTGGTGGGTGCCGCCTCTGACTTGGTGGGGACTGAGGAGGGGAGGGCTACCAGGGAAACCATCTTGACGGGAAGCAGTGTGTTAGTGAGGCAGGGTGCACACGGCAGGGCTCTGAATTGGGAGAGGCCCACAGCTGCAGATCTCCACTGCCTGAGGAAGAAGCAAAGACTGAAAGAGATCGCTACCACAATCCTGGGAACAAACTTTTTGTGAACCAGGGAGCAATGCTGCCTTCCAAAGAATTCCTGGCACCTTCTCCATATGCTGCATGTAAAATCCTGATCCAAGAAAAGTTCACCTCTGTGGAAGAGGGGCCAGCGCAACACGCATTCAAATCAAGGCAATGAAAGGGCAAAAGAATGGGAGAACGCCTAGCAAATCAAGAGAGTAATTTAAAGATGTGCCACAAAGCAGATAAAAATTGTGACCGCCTTTGTAAACTAATTTTGTAGCTGCATACTTTAGAAGAGCGATAGCTTTAACTATTTAAATAAAAGATTAAATTCCTTTTACATTGTTACTATAAAGATAACTTTCAGGGCTAAAAATAAAATACCAACCTTCCAAACTGTCAGAATGAGCACAACACAAAATAAAAGAGACCATGTACTAAAAGATTTTGTTTTAAGGAGGAACTAAAGCAAAAAGACATAAAATGTGACAGTGAAGCTAGGAACAAAATAGCAACCACATCAATGAATGGCCATAATAAACTACTAAAAAGGAAAGATTTTAAAACGGGGGAACAAGATAAGCCCCCCAACCATAGGCTACATACAAGAGATAGCCTCAAGAATTATGAAAAGAAAAGAAAAGAAAAGAAAAGAAAAGAAAAGAAAAGACATCCAGACAAGCATAAATCCAAACTAAGAAGGAAATACGACTTTACTATTAGGCAGGTACGTTTGATTTCAGGGCAAAAGGGTGTAAACGTGGTGAAGGAGAATACAATAATGAAGAATACGATCTTCAGTTGAAGCTTTAACACATCAAACAAGAGCTCTAGAAATGAGAGCAAAAGCTAAGGGAAATATGAGACATAAACACATTAGAGGCAAGTAATTTCAATTTCCCTCTCCAACTGTGTCAGATCAATGGACCCAATTAAATAAAAACATGAAAAAGCTAAACTTACATAATTAATAACACAGGTCTAATTGATATACATATCAACTTCTAGGCCTTGCAGGCAAAGATTGTATATTCTTTCATACTCGCAGGACCATCAAAACAACTTCCCACACACTAGTTCACAAATAAAACCTCACCAAAAAGTAAAAATAACACAGAATCTAAGAACAGAAAGAAAGTGGAAACCTCTCGTAAAATTGTGGCTCATAAAACCCTACCACTTGGGACATTTTTTAAAACTCTCTTTAAACAACTCAGATAAAAAAATCTACATAAAAATTGAAAATATCTACACAATAACAATAACAAAAAGCTGTTTCATCTATTAGAATCTATGGGATGCCTCCAAAGCTGTGCTCAAGGAAATCATGGCTGGTACACTCATGCTAATACATTTTTTAAATAAAAATATAGGAATTAAGGATAATTAAATAGACAGATGATGGAACTAATTTTTTAAAACCCAAGAGCTAGTTATTTGGGGGAGAAAATACCACCAACACAAAACAAAACTAACAGCATTTATAAACAATGTAATCCTATCTAACTCATTATATTATCTATCATTATCAATTATATTATTATCTAGTATATTAATCGATCATGTTGTTAGTATGCACATATCCTCAGTATGACATAATGCAGTGGCACTTTATCTCGGTGGTTTTATTCTTCTGAGAATAACACAGAACAAATTCCAATTAGTGCCTCATCCAAGGAGATACCGACCAGTTCTCCTCAAAACTGCCAAGGTCATTGAAAACAAGGAGAGTGTGAGAAACTGCTGGAGTCAAGAGGAGCCCAAGAAGACATACAAACTAAATGTACTGTGCTATCCTCAATAGGACCCTGGGGAAGGGAAAAAACACTTTAGGTAAAAAGGAAGGAGCTCTGAATAAAGTACTGATTTCAGTTAATAATAATGTAGCAATATTTGTTCATTAGTTGTGATAAACCTTCCACATTAATGTGTTAATTATAGGAGAGACCATGAAGTTAATGAGAAAAACATATGAAACCTCTCTACACTATGTATGGATTTAGTTTTTCCCATTCCCTTTTTCTTTTTTTTTTTCAGTATTGGGGCCTGAACTCAGAGCCTTGTGCATGCTAGGCAACTGTTTGGTTTAGTTTTTCAGTAACTCTAAGACTATACTAAGAAAAATTAATTTAAAAATCTTAGATCAATTTCTCAATCTTAGAAAAGACCAAAAAAAAGTACAAAAAAACTGAAACCCCTTAGCTCATTAACTATTAATCTAATATAAACATAGTTAGCCTGTGGCTGTATCTCATTTTCTCTTTTTTTTGTCTATAAAATATGAATGAATTTTCTTTTTAAAAGTTTGTGTTATTGGCTTTCTTCAAATTATTTCAGTAATTATCTAAAATTAGGTAATTAATATTTTCACATATTACTAAATGTGCTTTAAATGCATGGTTGCAAAGACTTCATTAAAAAAAATCTTTAATTATTTCCAAAAGAAAGGAAAAATGCAATAAACCAAATGAGAAATAAAGAGGCATAACGAAAAATACTCAAAAGAATTTAGATTTTGCTGTTTAAATATGGGGAGAGATTTGCCACATGTTACAAATTTCTGACAAACACCTACAAATGGAGTAGGAAAAAAAAGATGTGAAAAGATCCCAACAGTTTACTCCGAAAGAAGGACTAATGGTCCTTTGAAAATTGGCCCCATGAAAGGTGTGATGAAGAGGCACAGGGAGAAGTACAATGAAACGCTGTTTTTGTCCATCAGATTAACAAAGATCAAAAAGCCCAAGGACACCTTCTTGGAAGAGGTGGGGGAGGCAGACAGGCTCAGACCTGGCTGAGCTGAATGGTAACTGCTGCAACTCAGGGGACCATCTTTCAAAATGGCAAATGCACACGCCCCTGCTCTAGCAGTGGCACTGGACCCGTTTATTCAGATACGTTCTCCAATGCACCAAACTACATTTTACATATTACATAATAGGCAGCATCGTGGGGAATAGCAAAGTATTAGGAAAAAGCAAACAGAAGACAACAGATGATAAACCAATACAATGAAGAGTGTGCTGACATGGAAGACTCAGGAAACAAGTGAAGCTAGGCATGAGGATGCAAACCTATAATCCCAAATACTAGGGAGGCGAGGAAGGAGGATCACAAGTTCAAGGACAGCCTGGGCAAGAGAGACCCTGTCTCTTCAAAATTAAAACCTGGGTGGGGACGTAGCTTAGTGGTAGAACACCTGTTTAGCATATACTGGGCCACAGGTTTAACCCCCAGTATGGAAGAAAAAAGGGAGGAAAGAGGGAGGGAGGGAGGGAGACACAGACGGGGAGAGAGAAGAAACAACTTGCAAAAGAGTTGTGCACTATGCTTCCATTACTATGGAAGGAAAGGATGAAAAGGGAGGATGAGGAGGTGGAGGAGAATAGGAAGGAGTGGGATATTCAGGTCCAAGAGGAACAGAGGACTAGTTGTCTCTGGAAGAAAGCTGGACACCTCAGTATAGTTTTACAAGACAGCTTGCTCTTCTCTGCACACCACAGAGCTTCGTACTGACTTTACCGAGCCCTAGAGCCTCAACCAAGCTGTGGGGAATATGCTGGATACTGTGTGCAAGTGGTGCGCAGCTCTGAGATGGTACAGACTGTCCAAGGGCGTCTGAGAGGAGGCGTGGGGGAGTGGGGCTGGAATCTGCCACTTCTGCAGTTCATTCCCAGACACCTTATGCTCCCGTACTAACAGACCGGAAATGGAGGCTCTCAGGACAGCAGCCTGACCAAACCCACAGGGCTAAAAGATGGCCGAGATGGCCCTGTCCTGGGCAGCCTGAACTCCCAGTTCCCTCTGCTTCCATCTTTTCCATCTCTAGCCTTAAATATCTGTGCTTACTCAGTGCCAGGAGGCCTGCTGACGTCCACAGGCAGTGGGAGGGGCATAGCACAGGCCCCTTCTCTCAAAGGAGGAAGCGGGCTCAGAGAGGCTGCATAATCTGCCCCAGGGTCATACAACCAGTAGGTAGCAGGACTAAGGTGACCCACGGGCCACCACGGAACAAGCCTGTGCTCTCCTACACTCTGTGTCGCCCTCCCACTGCTTTATCCTTGTGTACAGCAAGACAACCTTGGAGCTGCTGCTGTTGGGGAAGCATCTTTAAAACCTTTGAAAGCAGCAGCCAGGAGCAGCCTGGGACAGCCTCTTGGACTCGGCTGTGCCCATGCTGGGCCAGCAAGGGCACCACGCTCTCCCTCCTGACAAGAGCTTCAAAGTCTCTGTCCTATGAACAACAGGCAGGGCTCCAGCAGGGCGCTCACCCTGGGGCTGTAACAAGGTAGCTTTTACACAGACAGGGCCCTCGGGGTGTGCTCCTGTCCTGATGACAGGCCATTAAGGAAAACCAGCAGCAGCACCTTATAATGAACCTCCTGACTCTCCACTGCTCCCTGGGCAAGGACCTTACCTCTCTGAGATGCATCAGAAAATTGCTGCTCACTACTTGCTCGCCTTGCTTGCCTTCACCAGGGTCAGGGTCAGTGTCAGTACCATCTGACACCCAGGAGGCGCTCAGTAAAAGACAAGGACTCTTTTAAATCCTGCACAGCCTCCAACATTGCCCTTTCACCACTTGGACACATCCTGCTATGGACTGAATGTCCCTAATGAGTGTCCTAACTGCACACTGGGAAGGTATTTCAAGGTGGCCCCGTGGGGAGGTGATTCCACCTCCTCTGTAAAGCCTCCCTGGACCCACTGGATGGACCTCCAGGAGCTGCTTCAACCTCTGACTACCCAAGCCACTAGGAGGGCATCTTTCTGGCCCTGCTGACCAGCTTTTTACTGTCCTGAGGACAGGAAGCTATGGCCCCACTTCTTTGCCCCTGAAAAGTGCTTCCGGTCTACAGGAAGGCCCTCAGGGCTTGAAGCCAGGGCAGAGCACACTTATGAGTTCAAGGAGGGCTCACCCTGGACTCTTTAAAGGATAGCACAGGGAGGGGGGTTTGGGGACACTGGGCCTAGCTCTAAACTGGCACGGTCACCCTCTCTGAGCAGCTGTCTGGGGCTGTGTCCACTCTGCCCGTTTGTCAGATACTGCTTTACACCTTCTCTGCTTCCAGGTCTCATTTGTTTGTTCAACACTTAGTGGATGCCTGCTGTATGCCAGGCACTGGGCAGCTGAGAGCTGGGGACACAGCAATGGCCATGCCAGGCTCTATCACCTGCCCTCGCGTTCCAGCTGCAGGGACCAAATGCTTGGTATATTTTTTTACTTGTTTTTAGCACAGCACATGTCACAGGGCCAAGCATGGGACATGCAATAGAACCTAACTTCCGGATTGAAATATCTCTGAGTCTAGTATGCACTAGGCATACTGAACCACACCAAAGGGTGCCTCTATCACACTCCCCCAAACCAAACTTGATGTCTTATGCCATCCTTGGAGAGCAATGCTTAATGACATTACCCTAAAGGATCTGCTCCAGGGTTTCAGTCATGGCTGAGCTGGAAAACAGAAACTCTAATTACTGATTGCCCGTTCCAGGACCCTGGCAGATGTTACGACTCAACAGGGAAATGAAAAGTTAGGAAGTGGCAATGCCACAGTCTTTAAGAAGCTCCAGTGGTTCCCAAATTAAAACAAGGTGTCTCCAGAGGCCCAGGACCAAAAATCACAGTCTCACAGGCCTGGCTGGCTGGTCTCAACACGCACAGAGTCTACAAGGGACATGACTGGGACAGACATTGTGATGACTGGGTGACACCCTCCCCTCTGTGGCCTCAGGCTTTGGACTTGGTGGGATCAAGGGCAAGGGCAGGTTTCACACCTTCCTTTAAGCAGTACTGGTGTCCCTCTGGGGATCCATGACTGCAGGAAAGTTTAAGACCCAGTCACTTCCCTCCAGGGGGTGCCCACCCTAGAGGAACCAGACCTAGTGACAGGCATGGATAATGACAAAGGCTGCAGCAAGAAAGACAGTTTGAGTCCACAGGGATTCCTTTAGTGGGCTGCACTGGACTTTCAAATATCTACGCCCATCCCTGTAAAAATGCAAAGCCAATCTATCTCATCATGTCCCCTGCTTCAACTCCTTCTCAGGTTCGCTATGGCTTTCAGAAGAAAGTTCACTGGCAGCCCTACCCTTAATCCTTCCAGAATGTTCTACAATGTTAACCAGCCCATCTTCCTCTATAGACCCCTTCCGTCGTCATCCCTCAAACTCCCTGTGGTTGCTGCTTCATTGCTGCCACCTACTCTTCTGCTCCCTACACACCTCCCTCAGCACACATCTGAACTGCATCCCTGCAGAGCCCCGTACCCCTGCTTTCAGAGCCCGCAACATTCATCGCAAGGGTCCAGGCTGGGCATGACTCCAGGACTGGGCTGGGTTTCCTTCACTGGCATCCCCTCCCTCTACATGGGCTTAGTTGAGAGAAAATAATGGGTGAATATCTAAGCAACGCAGTGTGCACAAATGCCCAAAAGCAACGCGCAGCGTTAGAAAGTGTCTCGACCTAGGAGGAATTGGGAAATCTATGAGCTCAGACAGGTCACTTAATGCCTTTATTCCTCACTTTCCTCTTCTATACAATGAGGAACCTGCCTGGCCGTAGTTCTACTGAAATGGTTTTAAGATTGTCTTGGTAGAAATATTAAACATAGGGGCTGTTTTATTAAAACACATTCATTCTGGATGAACCCAGCAACAAGAATGAATGAAAGAACTCCCAAGGTTTTATTCACAGATGTTCATTCACTTCCCCCATAATACACACAGGGAGCTCACACTACAACTGTCCAGGCAAGCCCTTTCTTCCCCCAGCACTCACAGAGAGCCATCTGTCCAGTTCCAGGTGGAACTGTCTCACGCCCATCTTCCTGGCGCAGAATCAATGAGGCTTCCCCAGCCTCTCCTCCTCCTGGGGTTTCCATGGGAATCCTCCCACGTGTGGCGGATCCAGGGGCCCCCAAGGCAGAAGCTCAGCTGTCATCCAGCAAAGAGAGCAGGGGAGGGGATGAAGTTTGCTGGGCGGTAACCAGGCCGGGGTGCTCTGCAAGGTCATTTGAAAGGGATACGGCTCTGAGTCAGTGAGGCCATGTGCAGCCCTGGTGAGCCTGGTCACTGTGCACCTGCCTCTATGCCCAGAGGGCTGCCCTGGGCACATGTGAGTTGTTCTTCAGGACAGCTGGTCTCCAAGTGACCCAGAATAGCTTGGTCTGGGGCAAAGCGTGACAGGAAGGAGGGGCTGCTTAATGGGACCCTCTAGGGGAATCGTCTATTATGACAACACAATAATCTTCACGTCCAACCTCATTTATCTCCCAAGATGAATCTTGCCTATTCGGCATAACTGATTGTCTGAAAATCAGGGTGTCTGAAAGAAAATTAAAACACTTGAAACCTCGGGGTTAGTCAAGGGGACTATAACAGGGACCTGCTGGGATTTCTGGCTGACACCCTGCCCCCCCATCCTCTCTCTACTGAGTCCTCGCCTGGCTGTTGAATCTCACAGATGTCTCCGGCATCACATGCTGTTCCTCGCTAGCAGAGCCACTGCCCTGCCGGCCTTTTCCTGTGTCCTAGGCCGGTGCACCACCCGTGCCGGCGACCTGGGCTGCACTAAGAAAAGCCTTTCTGACCGCAGAAAGAATATCCACCCTACACCTCCTGTGTATACCTTTCAAATGGGTATCTAGTTGTAAAAGCAATATTTGAGGCAAAAATCACATGCAATTAACACTGCCCTGGAAGCCTTCCGAAGGTCCACAAAGTTCAAGACAACTGAGTTGGAGCAGACCTTTCTCTTTCCCAAAGTGAGAGCCAGACAGCTCTTCCCCACGGCCTCAGAACAGATAGATTCCTATTACTGAGCAGCAGGAGAAAAGCCATTTAGCTTATGTAGGGATGATATTTTATTTAAAATGTGTTGCTGAATTTTAAATCTTTTATGATTGATCTTTTTTTTAACCAAATACATACGGTCCTGTTCTCATAAGTATACACATTACGCACACCTTTAAAAAAAAAGGCTACCAAGAGAGACTTCTGATAATCCAGACCTCAGCCCCAGCAGCCTCTTGATTTTCTACATGGAGCAGCTTGTTTGAGCTGGGGGGGCTGCCTGATACCTTTTGTTCCTGTACCGGCAGAGAAAGAACCTTCCAAGAGCTTGGGTGTATGACAACTGGCCAGGCAACTTAGAAAAAACTTAAGTCACTGTAGCATGATGAGTTGTATTGGATCTTTTCCCAAAAATACAAGGACTCTGTGCTAGCCTGGACCTTGGCTGCTTCTGGAATAGGAATGGAGCTCCCCAAAGATAGGATCAGTTGAGTGATGAGAACGTTCTAGTCCTATGAGAAACCAAGGAGAAAAGTACTGAAGGTGGAGCGACCATTGGGTGGATAATTCGAGTGCTGGAGCAAAACGAAGAAGGCCAGGGGAGTGACAGAGGCAAACGGTGAGAAGGGGTGAAGGGGTGGAGCAGTCTGGATTTTACTCCTGGCAGCACTGAGGAGGATCTAAACCAGGGAAAAATTTGTTCTATTTACATTTTTAAAAGATGTTAATCTGGTGTGTGATAAACTGAATCTTATAGCTTTAGCCTACAGTTCTCTTATTTAGTGACATAGGGGATCTTGTCATAAGTTTTGGTGCTATTCCTGCCTCCCTGTCTGTCTGTCTGTCTGTCTGTTTTTGAATTTTTTTTAAATCTTTTTGAGACAGGGTCTCACTATGCAGTTCAGGCTGGCCTTGAGCTTACTTTGTAACCCAGGCTGGTTTCAAACTAGCAATGATCCTCTTGCTTTAGTCTCCTGAGTGCTGGGATTACAGGCGTGTGCACCACCATGCCCAGCTCTCTCTGTGTCTGTACTGAGGTTTGAACCCAGGACCTTCTCACTGAGCTACATGCCCAACCTTTAAAAAAAATTTTTTTTTTTTTT
>NW_004955508.1:4612620-4620813 GCF_000276665.1 Chinchilla lanigera
TTTTGGTTTTTCTCTGGTACCGGGAACCGAACTCACGACCTTGCACTTGCCAGGCAGGCGCTTTTGCCGCTGAGCTAAATCCCCAGCCCCCTAAAAAATTTTTTTTTAAATTATGAGTCAGGTTCTTGCTAAGTCATTGAATTTCCCAGGCTTAATTCTAACTTGTAGTCCTCCTGCCTCAGCCTCCCAGAATGCTGGGATTCCAGGTATGTCATACCTGGCTCCTATTTCATCTTTTGTATGTAAATTGTGTTTAGTTTTTGTCTGTTTGGTCTTTTGTTGGTTGACTTGAAGAATCTTTTACACTTTTAAAGAGATATGCCCATTGCTATAGGAGTGGCATATGTCCTTTTCCTATTTATAGTGATTTCTCTTCCTTATAGATTTTATTTTATACATGGAATTCACCCGTCGTTAAGAGAGATACAAATTGGAACCATGTTTGAGTAGAATGGCTGATAAGTTGGACTTTGCCATTTGCCAAAGATAGCTTCATTTCTTTTTATTGCCATATAGTAAGGAGACTTAAAAAATGGAATCAGTGCGGGATGTGATGTCACTCTCCTATAATCCCAGCACTCTGGGAGGCTGAGGCAGGGGGGTGGCAAATTTGAGCCCAGCCCAGGCAATTTAGTGACTTAGTAGACCTTGCCTCAAAATAAAAAAAGGACTGAGGCTGTAGCTCAATGGGAAGGCTCTGGGTTCAATCCCCAGAACCACACTTGTGTACACACACACACACACACACATACACACACACAGCCCTGCATAAAGCATGTTCATATCATGCTTTTGACGTTTTGCTTTTCTCCAAACTAGATTTATCTGCAACCTAAAAAAAAAAGGTTTTGGGGGTGATTTGGGGAATTCTCCCACCGGCTTGAGTAACAGAAGACTCAGGATTTAATTGCAGAGGGAAACAGACTGAGAGAGGTTAGTAAGTCCGATGCTTGTGGCCTCCGCTTCCCGCAGGGCAAGTGTGGGCAGATTCTGAAATCTCCTTTTAATAGCTCTCTCTCTGAGCCATTTCTCTTCTTTCAGATTTAGGCTTATCAAACTGCGGGGGGACAGAAGGTGAGTGGGAAGCAGGGGGCTCAGATTTCTAAGAGGCGAGGACTCCTGTCTTCACACCCCACCAAACCCGATCAGGGGCACCGAAGAGGCAGGAGAGGTCAGAGAACTTGCTCAGGGTCACACCGCGAGCTGATGGTGGGGGTAGAAACGCCAGTCAGATCTCCTGGAGCCAGCGGTACAGTGCCCTCTTCTTCCCTTCTGCCTGCAGCAGCTCGCGCCTTGGCGGCGGGGCCGCGGGCGCAGCCACTCCCCCGGCTTCCCCAGCCAGTCAGAGGTCGGGGCTCGGCGTCCCCTGCTGGCTTGGAGCTCCTGGCGCGCCCAGGACCGCACGGTTTGCTCAGTGGAAGGTCTGACCTTCTTCCGCGTTCCCAGAGCCCCAGCCCGGGACTCCCGGAGCCCCCACCTCCTCTCTTTCTGAGCATCACCGAGTTTGTCTTCGAGCAGGGCCGGAAAGTGGCTCCGAGCTCTTGGCCGAGCGATCAGCCTCACGCCCCAGCGTCAGGGATAAACCCGACCGCAGCAGCCGCTTCCTCAGTTCCTACAGCGCTTGACTTCTGCTTCGAACCCCGGGACGCAGACTTCCCCGGGAATCACTGCCCTCATTTCACAGACAGGGCGGGGAAGGGGCCTGCTGCAGCTCTGGAAAGTTGTATGGGATGCCCGGGCTCACGAAGCTAATAATAATGCTAACTAACTAAGATTGGGTGCTTCCTGTGGCTCAGGCACAAGTCTACCTACCATCACTCAGATCCTCCCAATCAATACCCGTGTAAAACCGGCACAATCATCATCCCCATCTCACGGATGAGGACACCGAGGTTTGACTCCTTGCCCAAGGTCACCCAGCCGGCGACTGATGGATGCTGGACACAAACCTAGGCGAGTGACTCTGGAGGCAATTTTTTGCTCGGTCTCCACGACACGGATTAGCAAATCATGGTCCCAGAGGCCGATCCCAACGCCCCAAAGCTGCGCAAACCAACCGGCTTGGACTGCCATAATCCGCAGAGAAAAATTCCCCGGGATCGCGATCAGAAGGACGCCAGGAGCGTTAACCGTGACGATGCCCACCCGCACGAAGTCCGAGCGGCCGGATCTCAGCCCCCGACCCCCACGCGCCCCTTACCAGGCGCTGAAGAATACTCACCATAAAAGAGAGGGCGAGCGCCACCCGGGAGGAATCCCCAGCACTGGCAGGTCCCGGGCTCGCAGGAGAGACGTCTGCTGCCTCCGCTGCCCACTCCGGGGCGCCCAAGCAGCCCTGCAGATGCTGGCTTCCTCCGGAGAGCCAGCGGCGCGTCTTCACCGCTGGTGCCCGGCAGCAGCGCCCGCTCTGCCCAGCAGGGTGGCCTGGAGTTGGGAGCGTTCTTGGCGAAGTTGGCGCTCAGGCGCTGCGAGAGAGGACGCCTGGAGTCGGGTGCAGAGTGGGGAAAGCGCCTCTCCGCGCCGATCCTGGGGGCGCGCCGAGGCCCGCGCTCTAGCCGCTCCGGAGCTTGGCGCCTGACCTGGAGGGCAGCGAATCCCGCGCTCAGGGCGCACGGGCCGAACCTCGGCCGCCGACCCCCGGCGTGCCCAGCGTCTTCCCCAGAGCACCGGGCGCACACGGCGGCGCCTGCATCTGGGGCCCGGGCTGCAGTACGCTCATCGCCTTCCCCAGGGTCTGGGCGCCTTTGTGCGCGGGGTGTGCCGGCCGCCACGGCCAGCTCTGGATGCTGCAGCCGCCGCCGCCGCCTCCCCTCCTCCGCCGCCGCCTGCTCCCCGCCTTCCCGGCCGGCCCGAGGCTGCAGCTGAAAGCCGATCCGGCTGAGCTCATCCCTGAAGGCCACTAATCCAATAGCCGAGGAAGGCGCGGCCGCCGGGAACGCCCCTTCCCCCACCATCCCGCGCCCCGGCCGTCCCAGCTAGGGCCGCTGCCGGCGCCGCTGCCTTCTCGTGGCCACCAGCTGGCGGGAGAGGGAAGTGGAACCCTCGTCCGCTCCGGAGCTGAAGCGGCACGGTAGCCATTCACTCACCCGCGCGCTCCCTCACGCACTCATTCATGAGCGCGGGTCCCTCCCCATTCATTCAAGCACGCCTGGAACGCCAGAGGGGGTGCCCCTGAGGAGGAGGAGCAGGCGCAGTCACTGGATAGCTGGTTCCTCTACTCAAGGAACGTGGGAAACAGCAGCCGGGAAAAGCAAACGGTTTAATAGGTCCTCGCCTTAGACACACGCATGTTCACACTTTATTTTTGAGGCCAGGCTCCAACTCATCTTTTAAAATCCAATTTCGTACTGCACCTGCTTCCCTGCACCGTCCCCGCCCACTCGAAGCTGAAGCAGCTGCATCACAACTCCCGGGGCTGCTGGCGCTGGTGGTCAGCCGCTTCACTGAGCGCCCGGAGCACAAAGATAAGCAAGAGGGCGTGGCCAGAGAGACAGACCAAGGGTGCTTCTGAGGTTCTTGCTTCCTTGGGGAAACTGAAAATTCCTGACTTGGTTGCTCTGCTTGTGATTCCAGAGTTGACATCGGGCCACTCCACGGTCATTTACTGACACCAGCCCACTCTGTACCAGGCACCGGCAGAGAGCCTAGACTGGTTAGAGAAAGCCTATTTTATCAGGAACATACAAACCAGACAGAGACAATCCAAGCGGAGAGGAAGATGTTTGAAGGGGACTCTGAGGCTCTTCTCCCAGCCTGGGAAGGGCAATCTGGCAAGGTTTCCTAGTGGAAGTGGTCGCGGAAGTGGTCACATGAATCAGCTCCTAGTCACAGGGAGAGAGCATAGCCCTGTGGCAACGAACTACACAGTGCATAGCCTGTGCTATGACTGGAGTGTGAGCAAAAGGAAGTTAAGATGAAGCTGGAGGATTGCCTAGGGTCCTGGGGACAGGACGGTGCAGGGAAGCAGGTGCAGTACGAAATTGGATTTTAAAAGATGAGTTGGAGCCTGGCCTCAAAAATAAAGTGTGAACATGTGTGTGTCTAAGGCGAGGACCTAGACCAAAAGATTTGGCCTTCATGAGTTGGGGAGTTTATTGACCTTGTCAGATTTACTTTTCAGAAGGATCTCTCAGCAGCAGGGTGGATGGATGGATGGATGGATGGATGGGTGGATGGATGCATGGATGGAGTAAATCAGTTTGGGAGCTACTGCGGAAGTCTAAACCAAAAGAAATGATGTTTTCATGAACTGCTGAGTGGGGTGACAAAAATGATGTGCTAACCGGTTATTGATTGTCCTCATTCTGCTGTCTCATCATCATCTGTTTATATGTTAGTCTTCCTTCTAAAAACTGAAGCCCTGTTGGGCAAGTACATGTGTCCTGTTCATCGCTGGATGCCCACCTTTGCCCCCAAGAGCTGTTGAGGACGTGATTTGAACTGGCCTACTTAACAATGCCGCGTATACTCAGACTTTCTGTCTTCCCTGGGATCTTCTTCCTATCCCTGTTAGAAAGCTCCTGAGCACCTATCCTCCCAGCCATTGTTGGGATGGACATGGTTGGGCAGGGAGAAATGAAAATTTGAGGGAAGAGTAGAGCAAAGCGGAGCTTAAGCAAGTCTTTCAAGCTGCTGCTCCCTGCCTGGACCCCAATCCAATCTGGCTGATGGGAGAAGCACTCATTTTTTTCCCTTCCTACTGGGTAACATCATGTCAGCTAATGTCCTCTCTCCCTTTTGGCCAGTGTCCTTAAATCTAAAGAGAAGTTCCACCTACATGGCGAAGATCTTCCCTTAGATTTACAGGATCCTGTGAATCTGGTGACCTTTTAATGCCTCTGTTTAGTCTTTAGTTCCATGCATTAATTAATCAAAGCATGTGAATTATCGTGAAGTTTAACTTGTGGAAAAGTAATCCGTCTGTCCAAAGAACTACAAAAACTAGCCCAGGAAGTTGCAGTCCATTTCAGTGTTCCTAACAGAGAGAGAGAAAGGAGACACACATCTCGGGTGACGAGGACCCTCTCAACGTCTCAACATGTGCTCTTCTTTTTTTTTTTTTTTTTGGTACCAGGAATCAAACTCAGGACCTTGTGCTTGCCAGGCTGATGCTTGTGCTGCTGAACTATATCCACAGCCCGAACATGTGCTGTTCTTATGCTGCTCCTCCTTTCCCTCTTTATAAAGCTGTTTGTATCTCTGAGCCCCAGAAGATGGAGCTTTAAAGTTGATAGCCCTCCCATCTTCTTAAGATTCCCAGCCCTTGAATAAACCCAATTCCTTCCTACCACCTCTTACCTCCCAAAAATTGCCCTTTGAGCAATGGGCAAATTGTGATTCCCATAACAAGGTCAGTGGCCACAATTTGAGAAACTGATTCTCTTCTCCCCTGGGGGTTCCTGATAGGTGTGCCACAGTGGCTTTTCCAAATGAGACTGTGCTTCAACCATAAATGAGTAATTACAACAGAACCCTTATATGTCCCTGCAGTTCTTCAAATCCTCCTGTCCCTTAATAGCAGAGGAAGCAACTTGAAATATTTGGGAAAACCAAGATAGCCAGGCTGTAAAAACTCTTCAGACTGAAGTCATCAGCCTTTGTGATGAACTCCAGTAATCTCTGCCTCCTAGTGTTCACATCTTTGTCCCCTTCTGCTTATGTGTGGGCTGGACTTGTCTCTCACAAATGGAATACAGTAAAAGAACAAAATGTGTCTTCCAAGATTAGGTAATAAAAAGGCTGTGGCTTAAGTTCTGTGCATCCACTGTCTCTCTTCTCTTTGGGGATTGCTTCCTAAAGGAGGCCAGCTGCTATGCTCTGGGGCAGCCCGGTAGAAAGAAGTCCCTGTGGTAAAGAACTGGGACCTGCCACCAGCTCTTTGAGTGAACCTGGAAGCATTTTCCTAGCTGAGTCTTTCTGCGGGCTGAAGCCCTGTTGGACATCCTGACCAGAATCCTTGTGAGATACCTTGAGTTAGAGGTCCCCAACCAAGCTGTCCATGGAAACTGTGAGATAGTGTTTGTTGATTTATGCTCCTAAATTTAGGAGTAAATTGTCTCACAGTTATAGATAACTAATACAAGATGTTCTTAACTAAGAGTAAATATAAGATGAATGTTTGAAGAACTAGTCACAATCTTGTTCTAAAAATGCACAATCAGATGGCCCTGGGTTTAAACCTCAGTTCAAACACATTGGACCTTAGTTTTCTCATTTGTAACAGGGAAAAAGAAGAATTCCTTCAGAGCATGGTTATCTGCTATGGCATACCACATGGTAAGGACTAAATAAATCTTTCCCTTCTACTTCTCAGCAGTAGACCAATATCTGTAGCATTCTTGGAATTCCTGGGCTAAGGCAGAATAGTACCTGGGCCAGTAGTCCAACAGGGGTCTGTTTCAGTCATGGGTCCAAAACACCTTTTAAATTTTTTTACTGTACAGATTTATGGGGTACAAGGTCATAAGTCAATACACATAAAGCTGTCAACCCTACCTCTCCTCCTTCAGGGCTTGAGTTTTAATGTACTTTCCAGGTTTTAACCATCAAAAGTTTAGACTCTTTAATCTTGAAAAGTGCTGACCATGAGCTGAGTGTGATGTACAAATGCACTAATCCCAGCTACATGGGAGGCTGAGGCAGAAGAATTGTAAGCTCAAGGTTAGCCTGAGCAACCGAGTGAGACCCTGTCTCAAAATAAATTTTTAAAGAAGAGCTGAGACCATGTGTAAGCCCCTGGGTCCAACTCCTAGTGTTGGAAAAACAAAAAACAAAGAACAAAAAACTAACCACAATATTAGCAGTTGAGGGAAGATTCTCAATTCTGACAAATTTTGGAACTCAAAGCTTGCTCAGAAGAGATACATGCCAGGGCAAGAGCAAGGGTGTGTGAGGTCTGCACGTCTCCACCTTGTCTCTTGCAAGCAGCCTGTCTGAGCACTGCCTTCACTGTGGTGTGGGCCCATTAGGTGCTGGATCTTGGATCTTCCTCATTATAGCTCAGGCACCACCCTCTCTATTGTCAGGGAAAAGCCACCTCTGCCACTCCCTCTAGAGGTGCCCCATGGCCCACAGCATGCTTTGCACACTTATCAGTGGAATTTGGCTTCTGCCCACTCATCTGGTTGCATCTCCATGAGTCTGGTCTTTGACACAGGCCACATCGGGAGCTAAGAGTTCTTCCGTTGCACCAAGCTCCTCCTTCCCAACAGAGGCACCGACACTGCTGGGCCTTTCTCCCTGGTACAGACATTCCTCAGGTGGCTGTAATCCACCTTTAAGCTCCCTGTCCTCTGTATGCATCTCCAGGAAGCCTGCCTGACACCCCAGGTTTGACATGGTCCCCTCCAGCATGTCCTTCCTCTCTCGTGTCCTCACACTCACTGTTGCTGTGGCCTTTTTTCTTGTCCTCGCTCTAAGATATGAGCATTTAAAGAGAAAACTGTCTTTTTCATCATTATGGAGTCTGTAAATCACCTGCATTTTCCTCTTGCTGATTTCTCAAAGGGTAAAGCTCTATATTCTTTCAAGGAGCCCAAGCTGGGCTAAGGGACCCTTCTTTGAGACTATAGCACCTTGTTGCCTTATCTCTGTCACAGCACCTTGGAAACCCTTTGGGAATTGTCAGACACCTGCATTACATACACTCTAAAAAAAAAAAAAAAAAAAAGACAACTAATTGGGCTAGGTGTGGTAGTGCACACCTGTAATTTCAGTACTTGGGAGGCTGAGGTAGGAGGATTGCCATGAGTTCAAGGCCAGCCTGGGCTACATAGTGAACTCAAGGCCAGTCTGAACTACACAGTGAGACCTGTCTCAAAAAAAAAAAAAAACTGACACATTATCTGTAATATTTATTGGGTCTCCATAGGATAGGACTGTGTCTGATTCATCTCAGTGCTTCTAGACTCACAGTAACACTGGTCACACAGTAAGTAGTCAATAAAGGAGTTCGGGAATAAAAGATTAAAGACAATGCGGAAGAAAGGAAAGCTCCATTGGCCTCTCTCCTTCCTTCTTTCTTTCATTGAAGAAATTGAATAATCAGAATTGGATTAGACGTAACCCTTTGTTCACGACACACTGTCTACCTGAGCCCATGTATTACTCATAACACATTGAACACCAGTAGACCCAGCATCCAACCCAAGACCATGGCCATTCCCAATACCATGTGTTCCTTTCCTTATTCAT
>NW_004955508.1:4622070-4629098 GCF_000276665.1 Chinchilla lanigera
TGTTTCAACCCAGCTATAGAACAAGGGTGGTTGCACACATTCAAAGTAATTTGAATCATTCATAGAAGACAAAAACTGATCATCCCAGGGCTCCCCAACTCCATTTGCTCAGAATCATTTGCATATAAATAAATGATTTGCATATTGACAAGGCTGCAGAGCCCAAGTCATTTTACTCCCCATTCCATCACCCTTTTCTTCTTAGATAATTAGGATTTTTAAAGCCCAGGGTGTCTTAGCACCTCAGGAAGACTCTGGAAAACACCTAAGTTAGTCTGCAGGTGAGGTTCAGAGACAGAGGTACCAGAATTCGTCAGTGAACATTGACTTGGTGGGACAAGATATTAAGAACACACACATGCATACACACACACACACACACACACACACACATGCATGCACCTGGAGAGTTGTGTTATGAACACCTTGGCATACTAGGGTGTAGTGGTGATGTGTGTGGCACGTCATGTTGGGGCTGCACACCTCACAGGACTTTCAGCTTTTTAATTTCTATCATCTTCATTTTTTCCTTATATAAAATAGGAGTGATGATATCTATACATGGAGTTCTGAGGACTAACGGAAGTGATACATAATGGCTGGCTTGACAAATGTTTCATCTTCAGCCCGTGATCTTGTACAAGAACAAATTAGATTCCACCCATAAAATGGAACTAATAAAACTGCCTTCTTCTGTGGCCTCGGTCATTTTTGGAAGAGGAGCAGCTGAGCTATCTTCCTAAACTCAGAGAATTCCCCACTGCAGGAATCGGTAGGAAACAATCAGTTTCTGCTAATGTGTAAGAATCCTAGCATTCATTCATGATTCCCCCAAATCTTTTGAAAACCCTCTTCACATTTTGCTTTTGGTAAAATCAAACAAATAAATCCTCTTCATTTCCTAGGCTCCCCTGCTCCTGGATGCATATGTAATTTGGATTCTGCCACACTGAGCAATCTGATTGTGGAGTGCTGCTAAAGGAAACTCTCCAAGTCCAGGGCATCCACTCTGGCAGGCATGGGGAAGTGGACCCAGCTCTTTTCAGGGGTCAGTAGCAGAAGCAGCAAGCTTCCTGACGTCAGTTGGGGCAGATGCTCCCTCACCCAGACAATTCTGCACTGTACTTGCAGGTAGATTCCTGAGAATTGAATCCACAGACTAGTTTTCAACAATCCTAGTGATTCTGCATACTATTCCATCTTTCTTGCTAAGATTCCACCTGAGTGGAATGGCTGGAGTAGCTGGATGAATTCTACTGTGGGCAAGTAAGAACTCTTGCTGTTACTGTTACCAGGTTTCTGGGTGCTGTGGGCTCCTAAGATTCTTTCTAGGTTCTTATTATCCTGAACAAAGTTTGGTTGAAACAAGCGTAAAAGCATTATTTTACATTCATGGATGGTATTGAAGGTAGGAAAAGGAGTACATTCTACAAAGTGAGTAGGGCCCGATTAAAAGTAGGGAAAGAAGTTGCTAGACAGAGTGTACAGCAGGTCACTGAAAGAGCTTACAGTGGCTGTTAGGTTAATAGTAACCCTCTTTTGTACCTCCATTCTAATATCAAAAACCCTATCCTATCAAAAACATGCTTGATTTTACCCCAGAAGAATTAAAGATGGCATTGTCTGATCAATACCAGGTGCAGGGCTTGGAAATTGCTCTGGGCATGTGTCCTGAATCTCCATGATTGACATGCCCATTCACTTGCCCAGCCACTTTGCCATGCCCTAATCTCCTGCCTCATTACCACCCTGTTCAGTCTTTCCAGACAGCTTGGCCAACCAGAACTTTCCTCTTGGGTCTTTGATGCTGGAACCAATCATTCTAAAAAACCAAGTGTCTTAGTTCCTTTTCTCACTGCTGAGACAAAAAAACCTGACAACCAAAGTTAAAGGAGGAAAAGTTTATTTAGCTCACAGTTTGCAGAGGTTTCAGTTCATAGTTGGCTGGCTCCAAGGCAGGGTGGCCTGGCAGAGGGGCATCCTAGAGAAGAAACAGTTCATGGCAGGTAGAGGACAGAAAAAGTAAACAATTAACCAGTAACAAGAAAGACCACAGCTCTTTCTGTCCCTTATATCTTGCCCAGGCTACCTGCTCTTACAGTGGATAGCACTCACACCCTTAATCCTAGCATTGCACTGAACATCAATCCCACATTATATCCTCGATTCCAGCAGCACCAACCCTAGGTTCAGCCATTTCTGAAAAGCTCCACCTATAAGCACACGAGGCTTTGAGAGGACATCTAGATACAAGCATAACAGCAAGGATGGAGAAGTCATTCTATTGGGGACAGGGTTGGCAGCAGTGACCAGACCCTTGGCAACATTAGCAGTAGTACCTGCCTCCATGCAAAGGGACTTGTGCTAGGAGTGACAATGTGTCCTCAATGGTTGGATCACATGTATGATTTCAGCATTGGTTCTGCTGCTTTTCATTGTTGTTCTTGCCTGTTGTTTTTTCTGGATCTGGTTCCACAGCCTTCCTAGTCATTCTGTGACTTTCCAAATTTCCTGTCTTTTTGAGTCTATTCATACAGTGAATTTAAATGTGGAAGTAGCTGTATTTTCCTAGAATAAATCCCACTTAATTATGATATATTTATCTTTTACTGTATTGTTGGATTTAGCTTTCATTATGTTCATGTGGGATATTGATCTGTGCTTTGTGTTCTTTTCTTAGAATATCTTTAGCTGTAGTGCCAAACTAATGCTGACCTGAAAGAGTGAATTGAGAAATGTGATTTTTACTTCTATTTTTTAGAATAGTTTGTGTAGAATTGCCATTATTTACTCCTTAAGTGTTTCCTAACATTTATTTTTTTTTTATTTTTTATTTTTTGGTTTTTCTCCGGTACTGGGAACTGAACTCACGACCTTCCGCTTGCCAGGCAGGCGCTTTTGCCGCTGAGCTAAATCCCCAGCCCCCATTTCCTAACATTTAATTTTGGGATGAAACCTTTCTTTATGGGGAGATTTTTAAGTGGAAAGGAATTATTTTTAATAGATACCCAGTTGTTCTGGTTATCTGTTTTCCAGTGGACTGAGGTAGTGTATACCTTTCAAAAATTAGTCTACCTTAGCTAGCTGTGAAACATTAGTATTAAGTTTCCTTTATGATTTCTTCTTTGTCTTTTTAACATGTGGAATCTGTAGCAATGTCATGTCTTTGATTCTTGATATTTGTAATATCTCTTTGTCTCTCTCCTATTCTCCCTCTCTTTCTTCTATTTAGGCAGTATATCAGTTTTTTTGACCTCAAAGAATCAGTTTTTGCTATCATTTATTCTATTTTATTTTTGTTTTGTTTTCCTGGTTTCTGTTCTCTTTATATTTTTGCTCTGATCTTTAGCCCTCTCTTCTTTCTCCTTATTTTGGGATCTATCTGCTCTTCTTTGTTTCTTAAGGTGAAAGCTGAAATCATTGAGACCATTTTTTCCTTATTCACTACAGGCTTTTAGTACCATAAGTTTCCTACTAAGTACTGCTTTAGCTGCATCACACAAATTTTCCTATGTTGTGTTTTCATTTCCTTTCAGTTCAAAATATTTGTAATTTTGAAAAAAATTTTCTTCAATGACTCATAGGATATTTAGAATTGTGTTGTTTTGTTTCCAAGAATTTGGAGATTTTCCAGACATCACTCTGGCATTGATTTCTGGCTTAATTCTGTTGCAGTCAGAGAGCATTCTTTGTACTACTGGAATAGTTCTGAACTTATTGAAATTTACTCTTCTGCTCTGGGATCTTTGGGAATGTTTCAGATGCATTTGAAAAGAATATTCTGCTGTCTGTTCTGAGTATGGCAATGAAGTTGTGTTGTTCAACTCTTCTATATTCTTGCTGATTTTTTGTTGACCTGTTTTGTCCATTATTGAGAAAAGGATATTGAAATCTATGACTATACTTATAGATTTGTCCTTCTCTTCTTGCAGTTCAATCAGTTTTTATAACAGGTATTTTGAAGCTTTGTCTGAGATACTTATATTTTTGACTTGCTGTGTCTCCTTATAAAATGATCCTCTTTGTGTCAGCTAATACTTACCCTCTGAACTCTACTTTTTAATATGAATATAATTATTCTATGTTCTTCTTAAAATTAGAGTTAACATGACATATCTCTTCTCATCCTTTTACTTTTAACTATATATGTGCCTATATATGAAATAGGTTTCTTGTAGGAAGCTTATTGTTACTTGCTTTTCTCATCTGATTGAATAATTTCTGATTTTTGATTGGGATATTTAGATTACTATATTAAATGTGGTTATTGACTATTGGGATTATTATACCAGCTTGCCATTTGTTTTTTATTTGTCCATTGCTCTTTGTCATTTTTCTATGTTCTTTGTGTTTTTTTAATGTCTATTTTATTTGTTGGGTTTTTTTTTTTTTTTGCCTGTAAGTCACTGTGCTAATTCAAGAGTTGCTTCACAGTTTATAGCATATAGCTTGTCACAGTTTACCTTCAAGTAATATTACCATTTTATGTATAGTGTAAGAACTTTTAAACAGTCTATTTCTATTTCTTCCCTTTTGATTTTTGTGTATAATTGTCATACATTGTAGTCCTATGTGTGTGTTAAATCTCTTAATATATTATAATTTTGCTCTAAACAGGCAATTCTCTTTTAAAGAGCTTTAAATAATTTTAAAGTCTTTATACTTACTGACATAGTTACTTTCATTCTTTTGTATAGGCATAGACATTTCCATCTGGAATAATTTCCCTTCTGACTGAAGGAGTTCCTTTAACAGTTTTTTATTTTAAAGTGCAAATCTGATGTATTCCTTCAGTTTCTGGTTGTCTAAAATAAAGTCTTATTTTGCTTTCATTTTGGAACCATATTTTCCTTTGCTGAAGGATTCTAGGCTGACTTTTTCTTTTGATTTCCTTTTCCCTTCCAAAAGTGAAGCGTTGCTAAGCTGAGGGCAGTGGTGTGCACCTGTAAAGTCAGGAGTCTGAGTTAAGAATATCACAAGACTGAGGCCAGCCTGTGCAACTTAGTGGAATCTTGCTTCAAAATAAAAAAATTAAAAGGGCTGGACATGTAGTTCAGTAGAGCGCTCACCTAGCATTCGCAAGGCTGTGGGTTCAATTCTGAGTGATACAAAAACAAAATCAAACAAAACAACATCAAAATGTAGATGTTATTAATGTGATCATAGTAGGAAGTAGGGCCTGAAGAGGTGCTTTGGTCATAAATTCTCCTTCTCTGATGGATGGCATTAAGGCCTTTATCAAAGAGGCCCCATGAAGTGCTCAGTGCTCTTGCCCTCCTGCTTCTTGCTACAGGAAGATACAGTTTTCTTCTCTGTTGGCAGATGAATGCCTCACCAGACAAGTGAACCTTATATGTTCAAATCTTGCTCCCTTCTAGTTCCTTAAAGGAATACCGGCTGCGCACATATAGGCTGCTGAAGTTGTCTCCCAGCTGTTTTTCTGTACATTTTTCATCTTCTCTGTGGATTTCATTTTCAACAGTTTCTATTTTTAATGTCTTCAGGTTTATTCCTCCTTCCTTTGTAATGTCTATTGTGCTGTTAATTCCATCTCTTATACTGTCGTTGTGTTTAACAATTCACCTTGGGCCTTTATTATGTCTACTAAGCCTGTACTTACCATATTTAATTTTTCCTTTAGCTTTTTTAGCATAAGAAATATAGTCATAATGCATTTAAAATAATATTGTTGTCTACTAATTCTATCTCCTGTGTCATTTCTGGGTCAGTTTCAATGGATGGATTATTCTCATCATTTTGGGGCTCCACTTAAGTTCTTTGCATGTCTATCAATTTCTGCCCACAATAAAGTAAGATCCTTTACATAGCCACCCAGTGTCCACTCTGGCTGGTGAAAATTACACAGTCCCTAGTCCCGTGTGAACTTCCCTGTAAACTTTTGGGTTACTTTCCAGGTCTTGGATACTGCCAATCTGTGCTCAGCTGAATCTTCAAGAAGGATCCTTTGTATATCTCCATGGATTGCTTTTTTCTTCAAGATATTCTATCCTACACACTTTGTCACATTGGCTTCCCTGTTCTCAGCTCCATATGCCCAAGTCAGGGAGACCATTCATCACTGTCTTGTTGGGTCAGTTGTAGGTTCGTAATGGTCATCCCTTATCTCAGAGATTACTGTCCTATGTTGCCTATTGTCTAGTATCTTGAGAACCAGTGTTTCATATGTTTTTTCTGGCCTTTCAGCTCCTTCAATGGGAAGGCACATCCAGATTTTGTTATTCCAATTTGGTTAGAAGCAGAAATCTCCACTGTGCATACAGTCCTAGTAATTTGGTGATGTTTACTATGATGAGCTTTGGCTGAAACACTGCTTACATGATTAATGTGAAGATTAAATGAGAAACATATCCAAAATGCTTATGACAGTTCCAGCACAGGAGAGATGTTCAATTAATGTTGATGTATTAGTCAGCTTTTGCTGTGGAAACAAGCAGCCTCCACATCTCTGAGGCGCACAGTAACAAATCTGCCAGCCTATTGGTCGCTTAACTCTGTTGTCCATGGCCCAGCTCTGCTTTGTTCACCCTGCGCACAAAAACTTCTCATGCGAGACCCAACTGGATAGTAGCGTCAGCTGAGATATGCCATCCTTGTAGTAAAAGACAGAGCACGAGGCCAAATAAACCATCAAAGTACACTTAATGTTCCTGCTCTGATGTGTCTGACACTCTTCTCAGGTACTGTTGGCCAGAGCAAGTTACAGTCATGGAAATCCATAGGCTGCTGCTGGGTTCCCCTGCAGAGAGTCCTGGCAGCAAAGGGATATACTGCAGGTTTCCTTCACAGAAGAGGCTGGTGAGAATTAGAAATAATAAGATAGTCTAACCCCAGCTGACAAATGCTATTAACAGCTTCTTATATAAGTAAAATTTCGATTATATTGTGTCAAAAGCAATACTTTGGTTTTTTTTGTTTTTTTTTTTTTTTTTTTTTTTCTCCGGTACCGGGAACCGAACTCACGACCTTGCACTTGCCAGGCAGGCGCTTTGCCACTGAGCTAAATCCCC
>NW_004955508.1:4630052-4631205 GCF_000276665.1 Chinchilla lanigera
TACCATGTGTTCCTTTCCTTATTCATCTTGTTGTTTCTCCTTTACAAAAAAAAAAAAAAGACTGCCCTTAAATGGGAGAAAGGGACGTGAACTCAACAGTGCAATGAGGTTTATCTAAACCTGAGAGGGACCTCGCTGTGTGAGCAGAGCAGAGCAGAGAAGGTGTCTCTTACAAGTTAAGAGGCTTTTTAAATAGTGCGTTTTGGCGGGTTTTGAGGGCTGGGTCAGAGAAACAGCAGGCTTGTGGCTTGCTGATATGTCCTCTGTGACCTGTTGACAAGTCCTCTGGGCACTGCTTGTGACTGAGTAAAATGAAATCTACTCTTCTCTGAAATGGTGCATGGGCTCATTCAACCTGGCAGTGGCCCTGTCCGGAGATTTTCAATCTGTATTTTTTTTTACAAGTCCTCACTATATAGTTCAGGTTGTATAGCTCAGGCTGGCCTCAAACTCTCCGGTATCCTCCTCCCTTAGCCTGCAGAGTACTGGGATTACTGACTTGTGCGTCCATGCCCAGCCTATCCTGATTTTTGTGGCTCATCATTTCCTCAAGTTAATCTCTCTCTCTCTCTCTCTCTCTCTGTGTGTGTGTGTGTGTAATTTAAATTGACTTGTTTGAATTTATTAAAAGGCACTAAACTGACAATTGTTTCTAGGACTTGTTGCAGTATTTGGATTGACAAAGCTCACTCATGTTAATGCATGCAACCGTAGTTCATTCACCTTCATGGCTCCAGAATAGTTCACTCAGAGGAACGTATGCAATTTGTTTTCTTATGCTTCTTGCATAACCCTTTGGATTGGTTTTAGTTTAGGGTCACTGTGAGCAGTGCTGCTTTGAGCATTCTTGAACAGGTCCCCTGACATATCAGTGCTGAAAAATGTCTTGGGTCAGTTCTCTGTTGAGTCTTGCTGTCCTTTTCATCAGTCTTAGCGTGGTCACCCCATCAAAATCAAATGCCAAGAAGGAAGGGAAAAGAAAAAAAAAATCTATATATAGATACGAGTATAGATACACAAGATAACTAAGATAATCATACTACTAATTTTTATTAATTCATTAAAAAGAACAGTTTGTGTTAATATTGTTTAAGTTTTCATTCCTATATCTTATCATCTGAGCAACTACTTTGAAGATAACAATATGCAATAT
>NW_004955508.1:4638170-4641366 GCF_000276665.1 Chinchilla lanigera
TTTTTTTTTTTTATCACAGGTGTGTATCTGTTCACCATTTGGTCTCTCATCTCCCGGGGAACTCTGGTTACTCACACTGCAAAGGGAGGGATGACTCATTTGTAATGAGATGGAAGGTCACTGAGGCACATGGATGACGAGAGCACAGTTTGCAGGGGAACATCAGTGGTCTGGGCATGGGGAAGATAACAGAACCACTTCCTTCTGCCTTCACTCTGGCCCTTCTGTCCTGAGTCCCTGAGCCTTCTTTCCTTATCAGAGGTGTGGAAGAAGGGTCTGGGGCCAAGGGTTCCATCCGTGATGCATCTGAGAAAATCAGCCATCCCTGGATGATACCAATCATTTCCCTATTTCATCCAGGAATCTATTCCACCTACTTTAGCCCAAATGGCTCTGTCAGCTACTAAACTCTAAAAACCATTTTTGTGGTACCTCATTTGGCATGAATTACAGGCTGTCTTATAATAGATCTTCTCTTATATTATTTCACTTCCATGCGGCTTGACGATGAAGGAACTAGGATTTTCCAAGTGCCTACTCTGTGCCAGCTCTCTTACATATAGAAGCAATTTAAAACCTCACGATGATCTAATGTATATGCTGGTGGCTTGGAAACAGAAGTACAGAGAAGTTAAGCGACTATTTAAGGCCACAGAGCTAGTGAGTGGCAGAGCTAGGATTTAAACCTAGTTCTGTCTGCTCGGTATTGTGTTTATTTTGGGCCTGTAAGGGTATTTTAAATTCTTGGAAAGCAGGGGCCATATCTTATACTTTTTATGTCACCCACAAAATCCAATCCAAAAACTGGGCACTGGGCAGTTGTTTAAAAACATTTGTCAATTCTGTGTGTCTGTGTATGTGTGTGGTACTGGGGATTAAGCCTAGAGCTTTTGTACTGAGCTGCATCTCCAGCTGTTTGTTGGTTTTAAGGCAGGTCTCACTAAGTTGCTCAGGCTGACCTTGAACTTGTGATCCTTCTGCCTTAGCTTCCCAGAGTGCTGGGTTTACAGGTGTGTGCCACTGTGTCCAGCTGGCAGTTTTCCTTTATATAGAGAGAAGCAGGTGGCTCAGTGACCCCTGAGTCCTGAAAAATATGCTGAGTGTGAGGTTGGAAAAAACATTATTCCTGTGATTCACTAATTCTCAACTGGTTAATGGCACATTAGGCTGAGATCAGGATGCAGCTGGGAAGATTCAGAGATTAAATAGGGCTTTCTAGGGGCACAGAAGTAAATTTATGGAAGCCTAGAAGTAGAAGAGAGCTCACACTTCCTGGGTGCCTGTGAGCTTGGCTTTCATCATTCATCATCAAAAACAGTGTCTTTGGGGGACAGCCCAGCACAACACAGCAAAAAAATAACAGAGCTAGGATTGCAATTCAGGTCCTGCTGACTCGAAAGCCCTGACTGCTGCCACTTTATCCCCCTGCTAACAGGACTAGCAATGCCCTGTGGAGAGGAAGCAGGTTTAGCTGTCAGTGAAGAAGGGAATTAAGAGCTGGGAATGTGTTCCACACTGAAAATTAGCCATGCCATGCTATCTGATCTATTGCTGCTCAAATGTCTTTGTTAGCTGTTACCTGTGTGGTAGCTGAATATTTCATCTTCTTCACTGAATTATCTCATGTTCTTGAAATAGTGGCTCATCTTTTCTAAAAACCAAAGTGGTTTAAGGTGAAAACTGCAATTACAATGTCATCTATTAAAGGGTCTGAGATCCTTGTAACATTAAAAGGAATATGTAATTGCCAATGAAAGAAAAGCATGCCATCACATGATCATTTCTATAGATGCAGAAAAAGTCTTTGACAAAATTCAACATTTATTCTTAATGCAAACCCTGAAGAAAATAAGTAGAGAAGGACCTTATCTCAATCTGATAAAAGCCATTTATGACAAACCTATTGCCAACATCATATTAAATAGGGGAAAACTGAAAGATTTTCCTCTAAAATCAGAAATAAGACAAGGATGTCCACTATCAATCCTGTCCAATATAGAACTCGAAACATTAGATGGAACAATCGGGCAAGGGAAAGAAATAAAAGGGATATGTACAGGAAAGGAAGAAGTCAAAATGTTATTCTTTGCAGATGATATGATCCTCTACATAGATGACTCAAAAAATTTCATCAAAAAAACTCCTAGAATTAATAACCAGATTAGTCAGTACAAATGGCTAATCATACATGAATGCATGCTGACATCTCTTGCCATTGGAGAAATACGAATTAAAACAACACTGAGATTTCATCTTACCCCTAAAAGAGTGACCATCATTAAAAAATCAAATAACAAACATTGACAAAAAATCAAACATTTCTGCAAAGAAAAAGGAATCTGTCTTGGTTACTTTTATCTTGTTGCTGAGACAAAATACTTGATGCCCAGAATTAAGGAAGGAAAGGTTTATTTACCTTACAGACTGTGGAGGTTTCAGTCCATACTCGGCTGGCTCCAAGGCAGAGTGGCACATGGCAGAGGGCTACAGTACATGGCGGAGGAGCACAGCAAAAGCAACAAGTGCGAAAGGGAGGAGCGGCTGCAAGCAGCCTCTTTCCCTCCTTCACATTGTATGCAAAGTACCCGCCCCGGGGCAGGTGTAGCACTCACACCCATAATCCCAGCACTGGATCATGGATCAATCACAAATCCTAGAAGCCCGCCCATGACTGCATGAGGATTTGGGAGGACGTGCAGACACAAATCATAACAGAACCTTTCTACATTATTGGTGGGAATGTGAACTAATACAACCATTATGGAATCAGCATGGAGATTCCAGTTGACCCAGCTATTCCCCTTCTAAGTGTTTTTTGAAAAGAGTTAAAAATATCATATTCCAGTAATACCTGTGAACCCATATTTATAGCAGTACAATTAATAATAGCTACTACATCTTGCAAATGTCTATCAACAGATGTCCACCAACAGATGAATAGATAATGTTAAGTGAAATAAATCAGACACACAAACTTAGCAATCATATGGTTTCTCTTATATGAAAAACTTAAAATATAAACAAAGAGCAAAATAAAAGGAGAAAGTAGGAAAGAGGGAGATAGGTCTTTTACAAATGGAAAGAGGACGAAGAGTGGGGAGGAGATGACAGGCAGAGGAGGGGAAGGGGATGAAGAAGATGAGATGTGATATATACAAGAACCAATGCTCCACAGTGAATGAAATGGTTATGTACT
>NW_004955508.1:4641476-4651000 GCF_000276665.1 Chinchilla lanigera
CTGAGCTAAATCCCCAGCCCTGAAGATAAAGCTTTGAAAGAAAAGAAGAAAGCATGCTGCTGGGAAAAACCATAGATGAGAAATGAAATTGGAACAGTTCTCTGAGCAATATTATGGACAGCCTCAAACCCCTTTTCCTAGAGCCAAAGTGACCTGTGTGAGGCGGAGAGGTGGATAAGTGCTCCTTGGACCCTGGAGAGTGCACATTAGGAATATGTTATCCACGGAGCCGGTACAGACTAGGGTGCACAAGACTTTGGTAGGACACAACTGGTCTCATTGGCAACATGTCTCTGAGAGGCTTCCCTGCAGGCTCATCCTCTCTCCCTTGCCTTGCTTCATTCCCTAGTATTCTCCCGATAACACCCAAAGTGGGTGTGGCCATCACCACTGGCTTCCCGTCAAGAAGCTGCCCCACACCTTGTATGGCCATGGGTCAGCAGTTTTCAATGTAGAAATACGCTGAGCCATGTCTCCAGTAGGTCTGAGTCATTTTGGGTGACCAGTCTTTTCTTTACCAGTGATTGAACTAGAAGTAAGTACATGGCCCAATTCTGGTCAGTGACATTGAAGGGGATGTCAGCGGAGGCTTCCTGGGGGAGATTTTCTCTTCCATATAAGACTGACCTTGGAGAGAGGAGAAAACTTCCTGTTCTTGCCTTTTCTTCCCGATGTAAGACATTTAAGAATGGGATGCGTGAAGCAGTAGACTTCTCTCAGTGAGGAAGACAAGGCTGGGAGAACCATTGATGTAGCTCAGTGCTCACTGTTGAGCCACAGACCAACCACGACTAGGCTGATGTGTTGAACAAATATTTATTGGGCACCACTGTGTGCAAAGCACTGTTCCTGGAATTAAGACTCTATCTCTGGCCGGGCGTGGTGGCGCACGCCTGTAATCCCAGCACTTAAGAAGCTGAGGCAGGAGGATCTTTGTGAGTTCGAGACTAGCCTGGGCTATAAAGTGAGCTCAAGGCCAGCCTGAACTGACTAGCAAGACCCTGTCTCAAAAAGACACAAACAAAAAAGACTATCTCTGAACATCAGTGATCTTTAACCACATAGATCTTAGATTCTAATTAGGAGGGAAGCCAGACAGAAAATATAACAAGAATGGAAAATATATAATATTGGAAAGGGCAATGAGTGTATAGGGGAAAAAGGACAGCTGCAAGAAAGAATACAGATCTTCCTGAATGCATGAAAGGTGATTTTCAAGCTATAGCTTCTGGATAAAAGCCAAACCGCAACATGTAAGAAAGAAGGGCAAATAAGAAAATATACATGTATCTGCTCTTGTTTCAGAAAAGCAAAGAGGGAGATAGCTAGAAACCACAGAAGCTGCTTACTTACCCAGGTGAGCAGAAATAGAGAGAAAGACTTAGAGAAGAAAGAGTAACATTTCATTTGAGTTTAATCTTTTGTGTACAGCTTTGCACTTTGAAAGTGTAGCTTTATATATTTAAAACCTAAAACTGAGGTTTTAGTTCTAAACCTAAAACTGAAGGGAATGATAAAATGTAATACAAACAAATAAATGGATCTAATTGTATTTCAAAATTACCACAGTAAAAGGGGAAAAAATTAAGTAATTTAGTGCACAGTATTTTGACTGTAAACCTTGAGTTATCAACAGGAAATTTTGAAAAATATCAGCCAGTCTAATCTTTTTGTAGAGTTGGCTTTTTGTAGTAATTTAAGAATTCTGAAATTACTTACAATGATTTTAGGTCTGAACAAGTAAGTGAAGATGTGTAGGTCGGTGGTGTCACCAGACAGGGTCTGAGAGGTCCCCGCAAGAGGAGTAGGTTCATGACTCGCACCACAGAAAAGCATTTGAGGACTCAGCAGTGTGAGGCACAGGCTGATTTATTAGGCAGAGTTAGGAAGTAAGAGAAGAAGAGGGAAAGAAGCTAAAGAAGAGCAGCCGAAGAGGGCACAGGTCTGATTTACAGCATCTGACTGGCCTGCTTACAGCGCAAGGTCAACCTTTGTGGATTTGGTGGGGTGGGCTAGAGTCTGGTTGATCATTATCTCAGTTCTGGTTTTGTAGCTCTGGAACAATCCTAATGGCTTCTTCTGAGTGGCAACTTGATTCCCACGAGATGATGTTACGCTTGGGAGGGGGCAGCCTTGATTCCTGTCATGGGCTAGATACTCCCGCTGGGGGAGGTGGCTTCATTATAGGGTGGCCTATAAGGCTGTATTTTTCCTGGAATCTGATGTGACTGCAAGTTTAGTACAATGACTAGGGAGTTCTAGGCATCACTCCCCGGGTCTGGAAGTGGATGTTGTAAAAGCTGACAACGGGGTGTCCCTGCAAATTCTGACAATTGCTTTAGTTCCTCTTATCTTGGTGTCCTCTGTCTTGAAAGGGGATGAGATAAGCTTAGTAAATTTAAGGCTAATAAACCTTGTCCTACAAACACTCTAAGTGATTAACATGCCTACGTGCAGAGCTGAGCAGGGATCTGACCCAAATTTTTAAGCTAATAAAGAAGACAAAAAATGGGAGGCCGAGATGCCAAACTGTTTTGTTTTTAGTTGTCCACTGGCGATGTGCAGATCTAGCCTCTAGGTCCCTGTCACAAATCCTCCCTAGTCTTAGTTCAGTCCTCAGTCTTGAGGGAATCAGGGGTTCGGAAATTTGTCTTTGTGAATCTTTTCTGGCTGGGTAGTAAACTAGTGTATGAGAAGGGACAAGCTGAGCTTGGGTTTTTGGAATGCCTGTTCACAAGTCTAGGGAATGAAGACATGCATTACACTATGGATATCCTGGGGTAGCTTTGGTCATGCCTCATATCCTTTTACCTATCTTTATTTTTCTTATCCTATCTCAACAGGAACCTGAGTCCTCACTGTGGAAAGAAGGAGATACGACTGTAAAGTGGACAGGTAAGCAGAACCACACAGCTATTTTCTGCTGAAAGGAACCAAGAATTCTTGAGGAAATGGCTGAGTCAAGGACGGGGCAAAGCAAGTGCAAGATTAGTACAGAATATCATGCTGTAACAGAAAGTAAGCAATAACAGGATCACACCAAAAGTACAAAGAAGACACCTGAAGGCACTAATCCTCTAAATATGTGATAATAATGGATTATAACCAATTGCGTATAATAAGAATTCGTAAGCTCTTCCTGCAGTAGAATGCTGACTAAGAAATGCAGAAGAAATGACAGTATTAGAAAATCACCATTTTGGTACAATTCTAGTAATAGATTTAGGCAGGAATCATCAAGGAATGCTGCAACATGTGGGTGGGAAAGAAGATATTTACAGTCTTAACAGATGTCTTTACAAAAATAGTTATTAATTAGCAAAATAGAAATTTTGACAGGCATCATTTTAACAAAGTCAATTATGTCAGTAATGCAACAAACCAACGTCATGCACTGAGAAAAACACATCACTTCTATGGTAATCTGGCAAAAAGAACAACTTTAAACCTAATGATGAGGAAATACTAGGCAAATCCAAATAATGGGTATTTCCAAAAAAAGCAATTGGTGTGGCTCTAATCTTTGAAATACCAAGATTATGAAAGAAAAAGGAAGGATGAAAACTTATTCAAATTAAGAGAGATGAAGGACACCTGACTGTTAGATTCAATAGATAACTCTGGATTGGATCCTGGAACAGAAAAAAAAAAAGTTACAAATGGTATTATTTGTATAATTGGTAAAATTGCAATATGGACTATAAAGTTAAATTGTAATTATCAACATTAAAACTCCCACAATGCTGTATATGTGTAAAGAATTCTTTATTTTTAGGAAGTATATAGGGACATATTTAGGAGTAAAGGAGTGTGATGTATACAACTTTCAAGTAGTTTGGAGAGAAAAATGATAAAGCAAATGTGGCAAAATATTAGCAATTTGTCAACTTAGTACAATGAAAGTGGCAAATGTTTTTGCTGTTTCACTGATTGAGAGATGGAGTCCAGTTTCCTACCTTTAAGTCTGAGCTAGTTTAGGAGACTTGCTTGACTAATAAAACGTAGAGGAAGTGAACTTCGGAACTTCTAACGCTGAGCCATGAAAAGATTTGGGCCTTCAATTTGGGCCTCTTGGAATGCTTTCTCGGGGAGCCTAAGAGAAGTCCAGCTCCCTGAGAGCACTTGCTGGATAGTGCTCCTGCCACCAGCTCCAGGTGGACCTTCTAACCATTCTCGCCGAAGTGCGAGACATGTTGGTGAAGCTCTCTTGGATTCCCCACACCAGTCTATCCACTAGCTGAATACCATTCCATGACCTCTGTCAGCACCACTCGGGGTGATCCATGTGATGCCCAAGTTCATGACAGCTTATCAGGAATCATCATATATAATATAATGATGATCATCTTAAGTTGTCAAGTTTTGGGATGGTTTTAAATTTTATTTTAGTTTATTTTTGTCTTTTATTGGTGGTACTGGGGATTGAATCCAAGGTCTTCACCATGGGTGTAACTACATTCTTAATCTTTTTTTAATTTGTTTTATTATGAGACAAGGTCTTGCTAAATTACTCAGGTTGGGCTTGAATTTACAATCCTCCTTCTCAGTCTCTCAGATTGCTGGGATTATAAGCATGTACTACTATTCTGGGCTTGGGGTAGTGTTTTATATAAAAAAGAAAACTAGTGCTAGGTGATTGCAATTTTTCTGAAATTTTTTTTTTTTTGTTTTGTTTTGTTTTGTTTTGTTTTCCAGTACCGGGAATACAACTCATGATGTCGCGCTTGCCAGGCAGGTGCTGTGCCACTGAGCTAAATCCCCAGCCCCAGCTAAATCCCCAGCCCCTGAAAATTTGATATTATTTTAAAATTAAAGGAAAAATTAGAGCCATACATTAATGGTTGACAGAAGTATGCAATTCTGCTTAAGCTTAACAAAAACTCTTTTCCCAGCAGGAAAATCATGTAGCAATCCCTTAAATCTGTGCCAATCCCTGGGCCCCAGGGGAGCTCTCTGAGTGAAGTATGGAAAGTCAAGACCAAGGGTTTTCTGAGCTTCGATCCTCAGTGAGGAAAACCAAGACTGACAAAATGAAAACATCTTTCAAGGTGACTGGCATCTGTGGTCCGTTACCATGGGTCCAAATAGTTTTTTCACTAGTTTTTCCACTGAACATATCAGAGACAATTCAACCTTAGCAGGTCCTAAGCCAAACCCATATTTTCACCAACTTCACCTCCAACTCCAACCAACCAACCAACCAACCAGCTGACATAACCCAGGTCTCCTCTCTTGTCTGCTGTGTCAGAGAGCAGCTGCCCCATTCAATTTCTTTATGAGAACTAGAAAGCCAAAACTCTGCCTTGAGGCCTCCTTCTGCCTTATGTTCCATCAACAGTGACGGTGGTTTTGTCTCCTGACAGATCTCCTATTTGTCTTCTTTAGCCTAAGCTACAATCACCTCTCATGAACTAAATACTTTCCTGCATCCAGCCCTGCCCTCCAAAGCTTCACTCTGCAGTTCTGCACAAGAGGCCACCTTTAGAACACAAATTAGATCATATCACTTCTGTGCCTAAAGCCTTTCTTCTGCACTGGGACTTCCCTTAGGAAGTCATAAAATTTAAATAAAACTAGAAAAAGCATATAAAGACAAAAAATAAACTGAAGACAGTACATTGAGGGGAAATATTTGCAACTCCACATGACTCAGAGCTATTTTTCTCTGTTGTAGACACCTCCATTCGATGAGACACAACACCTGCAACTTAAAGAAGAACAGGGGGACAGGAGGACAGGAGGACAGGGGGAGAGGAGGACAGGAGGCCAGGAGGCCAGGAGGACAGGAGGCCAGGAGGATGGGAGGACGGGAGGACAGGTTTATTTTGGTTCATGGTTTCAGTCCATGGCAGCTGGTTGCAAGGTAGAAACAGGATGGCACAGGGAAGGGTAGAAGCAAAGGTGCTCAGCCCACACCAGCCAGGGAGCAGAAAGAATGGAGGACCTGGGAACAAGGATCCACCCCTGCAGGTCATGTGCCCAGTTACTTTCCTCTAACCAGGCCCTACCTCCTCACAGCTTGTTCAGTTATTGAATCCATCACTGCATGGACACAGATAAGTATGTCACCCCATGATCCAGTCACTTTCCACGCGCAGGAGAATCGGGGGAGCATTTAAATCTAAACCACAACATCTTCATTACAGTGAAAGGACTAACAAGGAGAGGATGGACATCCGATAGCAAAATAGACGTAGAGTACACAAATAATCCAGTACACCACAAAAGAGAAAAATGGCGTATCGATATGTACAATACATGCTCAACCGCCTTCATAAATATGAAACGAAGAGATAAGTAAAAAAGAGTTGTCTATCATTTTGCCATAGATTAAAGGTTTTGAAAACACACACTGTTGTTGAGGAAGGATACAGGGATACCAGTAAGTACCCACATGGCTGTTACAATCAAGGCCATTTTAGGCCTTCATAGGTCTCACACACTTTTATTTTTTGAAGCCATATCCTATATCATAAAGTATGTTAAAATATATATGGATCTTAGTTAAGCATAATTTTGCTGATATTGAAATGTACAAAGGGCTCTTATAATTTTCCTTTTGAAATAACTTCACTATAAGTAGCTCTTATGATAGGCTATTTAATTTATGGTAGTTAATTTAATTTATGACAGGCCAATTTATGATAGGCTATTTCTGAACAGTCATACATATTTGTGAATTCCTACAACATGAATAAAACATAACCTACAGGTTGCTTTTTTAATATAGTGAACTTCATAGGAATAATAACATTACAAGTAACGCAGTGTGGCGATATTTAATTAAATATTTATTGATCTCAAATTTGCTGTTTCTCTTTGTGATAGGAAGCTAATACATATTTCTCAGTGCCCAAACATTTTATTAGATTCCAACAAGAGGCGATGCTTGCAGAATATTTTAAAAGTCCTTAGAAAAAAATGTCTGTCAAAATTATACATGTGCATACTTTTTCACCAAGAAACTCCACTGGAATGAATTTACCCTATCCCTATATGTATCCTCACATGCGCAACCCAATATGTCTGTATGAAGAATCCCAGATCCTTTTCCCACACATACCAGTTTTATTTTTTTAAAGAAACCATACATATTTACATGGGTGTTTGTGCCCTAGTCTGGGAAGATATGCAAGAAACTTTGATAGTGGTTATCTCTGCAGAGTGGAACAGGTATGGTGTGGGAGGCAGGTGTCAGTGAGTTCTCTTTGAATTAATCCCATGACTTATTTTCTTAATAATTTAGCCTACATGTAAGAGAAGGAGGCAGTTGTAGAAGAGGGGAAGGAAAAAAAATTTCTAAACTGGATTACTAAGTCTGCATGGTCAGTGCCCTGTGTGCTAGGGAACCACTGGCCCTCAGTGTTTGTCACACTCCAGCTTAGTGGTCTTCTCTCAGTTCTTCAGACTTTCAGACCCTCACTGGAGTTTTGCATGTGCTAGTCCTTCTGCCTAGAGCTACCCTACTAGCACACACACCTAGTTACTTTTTGCTCCTCTTTCAAATGATTTCTTGCTCCTGAGTGAGACTTCTCTGACCTCTTAGACTGGGCTAATCTCCTTGTAATGCATTGACAGAGCACCTAGGGTTTCCAGGCAGGGCACTAATTATGCTTTCAAACTCCATATCTGCAGGTTCTTGTCTTGTGTCTAGCTCCCTCGCTGATAAGCATATCCCTAACTCCCACCTCACATATGACATATATTAGGTGCTACATAAAGAGTAATGAGCACAGAAGTCAAGCAGCTAGTAGGGCAAAAGCCTCCAATCATGGAGATGGGCACTGGTTATCCACATTGTTCAAGTTTCCCCACTCAATGGTCTCCTTCTAAGAGCTTTGTTTTCATAGAGAAAAGTAGGGTATTTTGTAAAGGGCTTCCCTTCAGAAGGATCAGAACACATAAAACCTGGAGGGGGTATTAATAGGCTTCATTTTACTAATCCGAGATTTCTGTTGATGTCAAACTGTTCCACTCAGCAAAATTAAAGTCCATTTCATGTTGGGCACTATTTATTAGTCATAAGTCAGCAGCAAAGGCCTGAAATAAAATTAACAAGAACAACTACATAGACAAAACAATGGCGAAAGAAGATTCCCCACTGCCAATATAGCCAAAGGTCCTGACCCTCCCAGAATAAACAATATAAATTTCAGATGAATATGCCAAAAACAATGACCTGAAGTCCTTAAAGGGTGAACAACATTCAGCGCAAATTGGAGAGAGATCTAGACTTGGAAAAAGTGAATGGCATAATAACTCAGGAGTGAGTACGTCTTTCAGCCTTTGTTAAGTATAAGTACCACACAAAGTGGCTGAGTGTATGCTAGGAAACCTATAGGCTTTCTGGCCTAAAAAATTAGAGGATAGAATTCAGGGCGACTATACTCACTAAAAAGTAATGGAGGATCCTGTAAGGAAGAGAACTGGAGAAAGTAAGTCTCAAATTCTGTATAACCTCTCTATTCAAATCTCTGCACAATCCCTGAGTCATTCATTTCTGGACAGATTGTGTGTAGTTTAGTTAAGAAAAACAGAAGTGAGCTGAGATTTGAGCTGTCACCTAAAGGTATAATTTGTAATCTGAAACCAACAAATAGAATTGCCTGCTAAGAAACAAACATAAACTAGGCTCCAGTCTCTATAACAACATACACAATGTTGGAGATATGCTCCAAAAATATTTGACTTATGAAGATCAGTAAAATGTGAATAATTGTCAAGTTAAAAAAAAAGCAACAGGGACCAACCACCAGATATCCAGATGTTCAGATAATCATGCAAAGATTTTAAAGTTATTGTTTAACTCTGCTCCAGCAAATAAAGGAAAATGTACCCAAAATAAATGAAAAACTATGAACTATTAGCCTACATACAGATACATATGTACACACAACTTACAATAGTTTTATTTCAACTTTTAAACTTTACAATGGGTTTATGAAGAGGCAACCCATTATAACCTAAGGAACATCTGGAACCCCATAAAAATGGAAGAGAGAAAATGGAGCAGAATGGGTTATCAGGTACTGAAGGCATTTGAAATTTATTTTTACAAAGATAGAATACCACCATAAATCAGGGGGAAAAAGGATCATCTGTAGGTATACACCAAATGGAAAATCTAGAAATGAGAAGTATAAAGTCTGAAATTTTAAAAAGCATTGATTGAGCTTAAAAAAAGAATGGAAATGAAAGAAGAACCAGAAGACAAATCAGGAGGAAGCATTCAGTGTCGCTTTGGTTTGTACCCTCCAAAATTCACATTGAAATTTAATTGTCCTCATAAATGTATTAAGGTTGTTGCATGGGAATGGGCTAGTTATGGCAGGAGTGAGCTCCTGATAAAAGAATGAATTCAATCTGATTTTTCTGTGCCAGATGCAGACCCTTGATCTCATACTTCCTAGACTCCAGAACTGTGAGATAAACTTCTGTTGTTTATAATTTTCCCAGTCTGAAATATACTGTTGTAGCAACAGAAAACAGGTAGGACAAATTCTGAGTAATAATAACAGAAAAAG
>NW_004955508.1:4652494-4653909 GCF_000276665.1 Chinchilla lanigera
ATACATTTACAAATTGAAGATCAGAGAACCAAAAATAAGATAAATATGAAGAAAATCACATTGAAGCATATCATAGTTAAACCATAAAAAAGCAAAAATAAAAAAGAAATCCTGAAAGCAGTTAGAGAAAACAATATACTGCATATCAAAGAACAAGGATTCAAATGTTAGTGAGTATCCCATCAGAAATTTTGGAGCCAGATAGTGGAACACTTTTTATGTGCCAAAGAAAAATAGTCATCTCAGAATTCTATATCCAATGACAGTATCCCTTGAGAAATGAAGGCAAAATGTATTTCTAGATAAAACATGACTGGGGCGGGAGATTTAGCTCAGTGGTAAAGTGCTTGCCTGGCAAGCACAAGGTCGTGAGTTTGATTCCTGGTACCAGAAGAAAAATGAAAAACAAAAAAAACAACAAAGATGACTAAGAGAACTTGTTGTTGGAAGAACCATATGTCAAAACCAAAACAGCTACAAAGCCTAGCACAATGGTGTATTCCTATATTCCTAGCTCCTCAGGAGGCAGATGTAGGAATATCACAAGTATGAGTCCAGCTGGGCAACTTAGCATGACCCCTTCTTAAAATAAGAAAGAGGATAAGGCCAACTGGTGTTGTAGCTCAGTGGTAGTGTGCCCGTGTGTTAAATCCTTAGTAATGGGGAAAAAAAAGAGGGAAACTTCAGCACTCCTAGGGTTCAATCCTCACTACAGCACCAAACAACAATGATAAAACAAAATAACAACAAAAAATAGTAACACTACAACAAAGACAAAAGCCAGGAGATTCTTGAAGGTGAAGTGAAATGATATTATATGAAAACTCAGGGGCCAGGTATATACTTCAGTGGCCCAAGAGCCTGCCTGGCAAGCACAAGGTCCCAAGTTGGATTCCCTGTACAAAAAAAAACAAAAAACAAAAAACAAACAAACTCATATTTTGAAAAGACTTAAAAGCATAAATTTTAAACATCTGAAAAAATAGTAAAAACTATTATTATGGCTTTAAAATTTACTTAAAAGTCCTAAAACTTTTCAAAGAATAATTACATTACTTCATGGAATTCATGATGTACATTGAAGAAATACATGTAACATATGTGGCATAATCACTGAGCTGGGTGGCACAGTATAAATTTGAAGTAGACCATGAAGAGTTAAGCATGTACAACATATTATAATCCCTAGTGCAACCACAAAAAGGAATGCAAAGAGATAAAGGCCAGTTGCTAGATTAAGTGATTGCCAAAAAATGTACTTAATCTGAAAGAAAACAGAAAGAGGGACAGAAAAATTCCTTAAAGGTTTAAAAAGAGGAAACAAACAAAAAACAAAGCATAGTTATTTACCTAAATCCAACTATATAAATAATTATTTCAAATGTTTTTGTAGTCCTCTAGTTGAAAGACAAAGA
>NW_004955508.1:4662649-4665023 GCF_000276665.1 Chinchilla lanigera
CATTATACAGCTGAGGAAAATGGAGCTCAGAGGTTAAGTCACTTGGTTTAAGGTCACCACATACATGAAGCAGAGGGTCCACAATTAGACCTGTGTCTCTTTGTTCTTTTGAGGAGCATGAGCTCCCTAAGCCTGGGAAGGGAGGTATTCTACAATATCAGCACTAGCAGCAACAGCAGCTAAAGTTGCTCAGTGTCACTCCTATATCCATTTTTATTATCAGAATTATTTCATTCCAGAGAACAATGCCCTGTGCAGAAGGACTACATTTCCCAGCCTCCCTTGCGCTTAGGGGCCAACAGGGTATAAGCAGCAGTTGTTGGATGGGATTTCTGGGTAAGCTCCTTGGAAGTGGGCAGAGAGCAGAGAGCAGGGTAACCCGCTGCTCACCTTTCATTCCTAGCAGTCTGCTGAGACTGTGGCTGTGATAATTAGAGGTCCAGCGTCATCTGGTACCCAGCCTTGAAAATGAAAACCCAGCGTGAAAGATAAGGGAACTAAAATGTAGAGGGGGCCAGGTCCCTGATGGCTCTTGGGATTGCCATGCCAGATCCAAATGCCGACCTGTCTTTTCACTTAATTTATGAGAAAGGGACAAAGACAGGATGAGAGGAGGGAGAGAGGGAGGGTGAGGGGAAGAGGGAAGGGTGGGAAGAGGGTGAAGAGGGGAGAGAGAGAGAAAGAGAGAGAGGAATCTGTCTTGTATAAGCTACTGATTTGTGAATTTTTGCTCTATGCTGATGAGCATCAAAAACAGAAGTGGTGCACAATTCTAAAACCAGTGATCTAGTTCAGAGGTTTCTAGCCTTCCTAATAAAACTTCCTTTTTGGTGAGAGATATTTTGCATTTCAAGATGATAAAGAGCAGAGAGCAGGGTATCCTCTTTATCATCTTGAAATAAAATTCACACTTGATATATCCAAATCAATGTACAGATGCGCCTCCACTTACCATTGGGTTACACCCTGATAAACCTATCATAAGTTGAAAATATCAGAAACTGAAAAATGCGTTTCATACATGTTACCTTGCAACATCATAGTGTAGCAACCCGCTATGCTGTAGAGTACTGGTTGTCCACCAATGGGATGGCATGGTAGACTGGGAGCTGCAGCTTACTGCCACAGCCCAGCATTGCAAGAGAATAGTTACCACCCCCCCCTAAATTAGAAAATATCATTATCATATTCCTGAAACTATAGTAATTTCTTTACATCATCCAGTACCCAATCCACATTAATATTTCTCCTATTACCTTAAAATGCCATTTTCTAGTTAGGTTTTTCCATCATTGAGTGCCTTTCCTTTCAACTTAGTGGCGTCGGAAGCACTGTACATTGTGGCTTAGATCTATTAGCTCAATTGTAAAATGGCAGTTTTTTGGTTCAATCATGTTTCTTGCTTTTATTAGTTGTGATTCTTCTACAAAGATAAAAATTTGCCCATCAACCATTTGACTTCTTTGAAATATAGTTCAGCTAGTAAAGACAGAGTAAATATCTTTACTTGATTCTTTCCTTTCATGTACTTTTATCTGAATAATGACTTATTCCCTATCAATCTTTTTTCTTTTTTTCTATCAATTCTTAAACAACCAAGAAATCCACAGTAAGTTTTCAGTATCACTTAAAAATTATTTAAAACATACATGATGTTTTGTATATTTTAATCACTGTTTGAGGTTGAAATAGGACATCATTGGTCGCTGAAAGCTTCTTTGGTTGGACCCTGGGTCCTTTCAAAGTGGCCTGGTTTCCTAGTAGCTACCTTGCTTCTTGCACAAGATATCCCAGGCTTATCTTGTGCATATCCCACCGGGTCCTGCAACTAGTCGATTTTCCAAGGAGCTGGGTTCCTGTGGTGTGAGGTGGCCCTGGACTGAACACTGTCATGGTACAAGCACATCCCCTCTGGAAGGGAAGCAATGAGCAGCTTCCTCCACTGCTCAGTCAGACCTTTGTGGGTACAGCAGGGGAGGAAGACGCTGCAAAGCAACTTCATTGCATTCAAGATCTTGGCCTTTGGCTGCCCCTGCCGGAAAGGATCATGGAGAAAAGCCCAGAAAAACCAAGCCCAGCTGTCTTCGCATCCTTTCCGCAGAGCAACTGGCCAAGCGCTGACAGGTGTGAGGCGGGTGTTTTCCTAGAGACCTGCTTGCTCTGCTCACCAGGCTCTATCTGAATCAGTGCATGACGGAGCTCCTTTACAGAGGATAGAGGTGCTGCTGTTAGGTGTGAGAAGGGGGTGGGGAAGGGAGGAGAGTAGTTCCTAAGGGCCTTTGGTAGGGCCTTTGCCAACACTTTTTAATTTAAACCTCACAGTGGCCCTGGGACATAGGTTCTATTTCTTTTTTTTTTTTTTTTTTTTTTTTTT
>NW_004955508.1:4665123-4673268 GCF_000276665.1 Chinchilla lanigera
AAAAATTCAGAGAGATTGAAAGAAAATAGATTTATATAAATATAGCAAGCAAATACTAAGCATCAGAAACTATAGTGATCCTGCTGGGTGTGGTGGTACATGCCTGTAATCCCAGGACTTGGGGAGGCTGAGGCAGGAGGATTGTTGCGAGTCTGAGATCAGCCTGGGCTACAAAGTGAGCTCAAGGCCAGCCTGGACTGCATAGAGACCCTGTCTCAAAAAGAACAAAAAAAAAAAAAAAAAAGAAAGAAAGAAAGATAGAAAGAAACTACAGTGATCATAATTAATGGCAGAAAATGTAGACCTCACAAAGATTATTGTAGAGACAAAAAGCGTGTCATGTAATAACTTTAAAGGGATCATTAATCAGGTAGACATGTCGATCACAAATGTGTATAGACTCAACATTATAGCTTCAAAATTCATGAAGCAAAAATATGAAGAAATTATAGTTACACTTATCCCATTGATGAAAGCCTGAAGGCTTTCACCCAAGAGTGGAAATAAGACCATTTACTCTCAGTCCTTCTACTGAACACCATACTAAAGAGCCTCTCAAGTGCAAGGAGATGAGAAAAAGAAATAAAAGGCAGATTGGAAAGGGGAAAAATACTGTCCTTACTTACCAGCAATACAATCACGTAGGTTAAAAAAAGTCAAAAGTATCTATTAAAAAGGAATTAAGGCTATTCTTCATGGCCTATTTCTAGCAGCACAGAACACAAATGTGAAAAAACCTATTGCACTTTATATACTACCAATGAGCAGTTGGAGATTGAAATTGAGAAAACGGTGCCATTTATAAGAGCATTAGAAAACATAAACTACAGAGGGAAAAATCCCAGTAAGTATGTTCAAGATTTGCATGAGAGAAATCAATGAAGACTCAGGTAAATGGACGGATACACTGCATTCATAGAAGAGTCGGTAGTCTGAAGGAATTCTCTCATATTGATGTATGGGTTCAGCTCAATAACAATAAATATCCACTACGATTTGAATATGGTCTGTCACCTCCAAAACTCATGTTGAATTTTGAATGCCATTGTGGTGGTGTTGGAAGATGGGGCCTATAAAGAGTGATTGGGTCATTAGGAGGGATAAATGCCTTGTTACAAGGACTGAGTTGGTTTTCACTGGACTGGATAAAATTATTGAAACCAAGTTAAACGCAGTGAGCGCAGTCTCACTTGCTAGTTATTCTGCGTGCACCCCTTGCCCTCCCACTTTTCTGCTGTGTTAGGATGCAGTGCAAGGCCCTTACCAGATGTCATCACTGGTTTTAGACTTTCTAGTTTCTAGAACTGAGCCAAAATAAAGTTATTTCTTTTAAAAATTACCTAACCTATAATGTTTTGTTATAGATACAGAGAATGGACTTAGGCTGTATCCTTGGAGGCTTTTCAGAATTGAAAAGCTGATTCTAAGATTCATATGGAAAAGGAAAAAGCCTGGATTAGTGTAACAGTTAATTGATTATGTTAATTCAAATAAGAAACACCTGACTAAATTGTATCAGCATAGTTCTGGGTGTGGCTGAAGGCATTTACTTAAAACAGAAGACCAAACCTGGGTAGGCTTGTAGCCTGAATGGAATAAAATGGAAACGAAGGAAGTTTCGTTTCTTTTTCTTCAAGGGAGCTCCAGCACCTTCACCTTCAGTATTATCTCCTGGCTTCCAGTGAAGACACTTTAGCCTTCCAGGACAGACTTCCACCTCCTGATATAGACTTGCACAGGATGCTACAGTGAGATCTAGGCCTTTGACATTCAGCTGGACCTTTTGGATCTCCAGCACACAGACAACCCTTTTGCACACTTCCATGCCTGATTCTGCTGGTGGTCATTATAAGCCTGCCTGGCAAATCCTTAGTTACTTGTGTATCTTGCATTAAATCCATTTCTTTAGTGAGTGAGAACTGACTGATACAGATTTTGGCTCTCGAAGTAGATTTGTTGCTATAACATTACCTGGCCATATGGTTTAGGAGGCTTTGGAATTGGCTTGTGGAAAGAGTTTGGGCAAGTTTGGAGGTGCCAGCTGAAGAATTAGTCCTGGAGTGCTATAAATTGAACTTGATGGGTGATTCTGGTCTGAGCTCAGAAGACCAGAATGCTGATACAAATGCTGCCTGTGGAGGACCACCCAGGCGACTCTCCTTGAAAGAGGAGTGACTGCCTCCATTTTGGCTGAGCCTGACCTTATTTCCACGTATTGATATGTACATAGCTGGCTAGGACCCTTTCCTTATCCCTTCAATTGGCTTTAAGCAATACATATCAGTCTAGCCAAGGTGTTGATGGTAATCTTTGGAGATGGCAGTTGTGTTTCCCCAGCCCCCTGTTGCTCCCTCCATTGAGCCAGGATGAGGAGAATGTGAGCCAATGCTCCATGCTGTCAGCTGGGATCAAGCCTTGGGATAGAGGTTATGACTTCCTGGGGCTTCAAACATTACATATCAGAGCTGAAGCACTGACCCCAAAACATGAGATACTATCTCAGTTGTGTTATGCAGATTACTCTTTCTGCATATCCTTTTCTCTGCATAGGGCAGAGGTGATTTCAGACCTCCCACCTAGCCCAGCTCATGGCACTCACCTACTTCCCATGGTCCTCACAGTAACTCATCCTCAAGCCACTCCCTTTTTTATGAATGAATAAAACCTGGGTTCAGCCCTGGGTTGATGCCTTTGTTCCAGATGGCCATCACTGTAGCTGGATTTAGGACCCCTTGGCTCCCCATGACTACATGCCTTAGTGTCTCTATTCTCTATTCACCATGGGTTACACTGGTAGATTGGAATTAACTTGCTAGAATTCCAATAACTTTTCATGGGACTACAAATGTAAACTTCCTGGGCCTCAAGGAGGACCAGGAAGGGCTCTCTATAGCTGCCTATAAAGACCAGGCTCAGGATCTTTCTGTTGGGAAGAAGGACTGCATTGGCTGTTAGACTCTGGACCATGTGTATTCACCCTTTGGCAAAAAATTTGTCTGCATTTTGCTCGTATCTAAAGACTTTAACTGAGACTGAGATTAAAGGCAGAGGACTAATTAATCCAGTGGAAGAAATTTCAAGGTAATCTAATGTTGAAGTAGTGTGATAGCTACTGTTGGGGGCTTTTAGCCAGATCTATGTTGAAAATTAAGAGCAAGGGTCCCAGCAGAATCATTTAAAAATGTTTTGAGTTTGGCAAGAAAGGATGCTGTCATAAAGTTGCAGATTACAAAGATGGAGCTGAGGAGTACTCGGTTGCTGAGAAGCAATAGGAGAATAGAAAAGATGGCCTGAGGACATCACAAGAACCAGCAGGACTCCACATCTTGGTGGAGTCCTCCAAATTGCAAAGGTAAAAGACTGCTTTGAGAGGAACACCCCAGAGCATTATGTTCCAGAATGGTGGCAACCTGTGGAAGTTGTTCCTCTGAATTGTGTTCATACTGCTCAGCAATCCAGGTACTCAACTCTACAGCCAAAAGAGAAGGAAACCTGACTACTGCTCCAGCTGGCAGCCCACCTTGGCATCATCCACGTGGTGCTGGTTTTCAGTGTATGTAGAATGCAAGAGTTATGGGGTCAGGAAGGCTTCCACCCAGATTTTAGAAGAAGGCCTGGAAGGCCAAGCAGTGTGCCCCTGATAGGGAAGTATGTGAAGCTGTTAATGTGACGCCTAAAGTGCAGTGGAGACCGCAGAAAGTTGGAAGTCATGAATGTAGATTGTCTAAGGAAAGCTGCAAGGAGTGAGCAGGGCCAGCCCAAGAGAGATGCCATGTGAGCTACAACCAGCAATAGTGCCGTAGAGGTGGAGCCACGCAAGCCCTTTGGAGTTCACATCTTGCCACAGATTACCCTGGATGCTGGACATGGAACTACAGGATTTAATGTTTGTTCTGCTGGATTTTGGTCTTGCTTTGGTCTCATTCCTGTCTCTCCTCCTGTCTCTATTTTTTTTTGGAATGGGAATGTTTGCTTTGTGCCATTGTAATTTGGAAGTGTTTAACTTTCTTTTCATTTGTATAGAGGCTCACAGCTAAGAGCTTGCCTTAAGTTTCAGAGGAGACTTTGGACTTGGAATTTTCAGCAATGCTGAAATTTGGGCTTTTGGCAATGCTTACAGATGGACTAAATGCTTTCTGCATAAAGGGATGTGCAGGGACAGGATATTATGGATTGTATGTAGTTACCCCTCCAATGCCTCATGCGTCATAGGTGGGGCTTTTTGGAGATGTCTAGATCTAGGCATGTGAATGAGGATTAAGGGTATAATACTAAGAATAACAGTGTGTGATAACTAAATGAGTCTATCGTAGCTCTCGGTGTGGCTAATGGAAGCCCCACTTTGTGTGTGGGTGGCAGCAATCAATAGGCTTATATCCCGAATGGAATACTAAAGGAGAGAGGGAAGGCAGGCTTGTTTCTGGTCACTGTTTCTCTGTCTCCTGCCTTCTTTCCCATAGACTATTTCTCTTCTATAATGCCCTTCTGCCATGTCACCCTGCCTTGGAGCCAGCCGACTATGCACTGAAACCTCCACAAACTGTGAGCTGAAATAAACTTTCCTCCTGTAACTTTGAGTATCTGGTATTTTGTCTCAGCAACAAGAAAAGTAACTGAGACAATTACCCAAAACCGTTTTGAAAAGGAACAATAAATTCAAGGACTCACATTACCTAGTTTTACAACTATGCAATCAAGTCATAAAATCAAGGCTGGTATTGGCATGAGAATAGACATTTAGGTCAATAAAACAGATTAGAAAGTAGAAACAGACCTGTACATATATAGTGACCTGATTTCCAAAGATCACCAAGATAATCCAGTGAAGGAAGTGTAGTCTTTTCAACAAATGGACACCCACATGCCAAAAATAGAAATTGAACTTGCACCACATAAAAACATTAATCCAAAATGGATCTCAGAGTTTAATGTAAACTTTCTGGCCTTAGATTTAGGCAAATATTTCTTAGAGAAGACACAAAAACTTGAACCTTAAAAGAAAAATTGATAAGTTATACTTCATCAGAATGAAAAACTGTGTTTGGAAGGACCCTGCAATGCTATGAGAAAACAAACCACAGTAGGGGAGAAAATACATACAAAACAGGTACCTCCTAAGGAGCTTGTATCCAGAATGTAGGACAAACTCTCACAGCTCAGTAATAAGAAAACAAATGAATCATGTTTAGAAACAAAGGCGATGAAGTTTGAATATATACAAAAATATTGAATGTTAGTAGACGTATAAATTACCCACTTTGATATTTAAAGGAAAACAAAGTGGTATCTTGGCAGTTTAAATGCTCCATTTCCCGGCCGGAGACCTTTGCTGTATTGGGGGTGGGCTTGGAAGGCAGTGAGGAAAGGCACCCAGGGTGGGTTGCTGTGGGCATCCAAGGTCACTGGAAGGTGAAGATGCTGATGGGGCATCTTTCCCCGGCTTTCTTTCCTTCATTAGTACCTGTGTTTCCCTTCCCCTGCCTCTGTCTCCAAGTCCTGGTCATTCCTCTTGCTCTTGCCTCTGACCACTTCCACTTCTTCATCTGTATCTTCAGCTCTTGCTCACCGTGGCCATTATCCCCTCTTTGGAGCCCTCACTGTCAGCCTTCTGACCTTCCGGAATACTGAGTCACACCCCATCGATGAGCAAACACCACCCTACACTCACTGTGCTCTGTGCTCACAGGAACTGCTGTCTGCTGAGGCAACCAGGGGCTTTGGAGCCAGAGAAGCCTGAACCGAGTCAACTTCTGCCATTTGCCAGGTGTGTGAATTTAGATAAGCCGTTTATCTTCTCCGAGCTTTCATTGCTTGTGCTCTGCTGTGATTGTATCACTGCCCGCCTCACAAGGCTTGTAATGGTGATCAAATGTACAATTCTTCTACAAGGCACTCATCTGATTTTTTTTCTCCCTGAAGACAAATTTGCTCATTTGATTTTGGGCAGAGGTGTCTTTCTTCTTTCATTCTATTTTGAAACATTAAAGCCTAAATGTTCAAAGTCTCGTGTTCCTCATGCAAATAAAAAGAGAACAGTTACCCCCAATTATTTGAGATTATTCTTTCCTTCTCCAGTTTTTCTAATTTCCTTTCTCCACCCCTCCTCCCTTCAGCCATTCTCCACACAGAGCCCAACTCAGAAAAATGCCGTCATTGCAAGGAAACTATGTGAGAGGAAGCTTCCTTGGTGAGCCCTCCTGGACACAGGGATGGGGGATGGCCACGACCAGGAAGTAGAAGAGCTGGAAGGAGGCAGAATGGATGGTGCATGAAGCTCTCTTAGATGCATACACACTTGCGCTTGGCCTGCTCAGTCTCCACACCCAGTCAGAAATGTCCCTGCAAGGAGACTGCGCCAAGGCCCACAGTGAGCAGTGAAGGCGTGAAGGAGTCCAGGAAGCTGCACTTCCCTGGGGCTATCCCAGTCCTTCTGTCCCGTACATCCCTTTCCACAAGGACCTGGGCCATGGGCCCATCTGGGCTTGGTGCTGAGGGAGGGAGGGAGGGAGGTGGACAGGCAGACAGAAAGCAGGGGACTGACTCAGGGCCAGAAGGCGTCCTGGGCATTGTTCTGAGGGAGGCCCGAGGTGGGGAGGCAGGGCAAGCTCAGCTCAGATGGCAGGCGGCACCTCAGCCTGGACAGATGGCGCATAAAGGGGACACACAAAGGAAGACAGCCATTCAGCTCAGTCTGCACTGAAGGCCCTGACCCACCATGAGCTGGGAATGGCCCACTTCGTTGGTCTAACTTTCACAGCTGAAGTCTAACCCCCATTTATAGATGAGGAGATTGGCTCTCAGAAGCACTGGTCCAAGGTTACATGCAGGATTTAAACCAGGAATGCACGTTGCTTCAAAAGCCTAAATTCTTTTCCTTTTTTTTTGTTTTTTTTCCAGTATCCAGAATCAAACTCATGACCTCACGCTTGCCAGGCAGGCACTGTGCTGCTGAGCTAAATCCCCAGCCCTAAAAGCCTAAATTCTTAAGCTACTTTGCCAGAAACTATATGCTGAAGGCTGAGCTCATGGCCTCTGGCACTGATTGCCATCCGAAGTCAGAAAGACAAAACACTAAAAATTCCTCCACCTGCGGTACAGTCAGGAAAGACCAGAATTTGTAATGGGGAGAAATGAATGCCAAGTTGCTCAATTAGACATAGTTGTATTATAATAGAAGTTTGTTTTCAGATGTTTAAAATCATTTCTTTAAAAATAGACGATTTATGACCACATACTTGGGCTAAAGGGCTACCCATCTGATCCACTGATCCCAGTTTATGTGTAGTGCACCCCCACTCATGAACACATACCAGGATTTTTTGTCAGCTATAGGGCTGTTTGAAGCTGATCTAATACCCCTGAGGGGGAAGAAGGTGACAGGAGGCGGCTGTCATGAGGCACACATATGCTGGTTCCAGGGAAGTCTTAGCAAAACTCTGTCTCCAGGAACAGGAGTACAAATAGAATCATCAGAGCAGTTGAATACAGTAACAGATATATTCACATTGCTGAGTGCCAGGAAGTTTAGGAGCCCACAGAGTCCTCTGGTAAGCAGAAATCACCTCTGTTTTACAGATGAGAAGGTGGAGGCTGGAGCTGGTGAAGTGAGAGAGGGATATGTTATGCTGTCTCCCCTGAGGATCAAATCCTTCTTCTGTGGGTGGTGGCATCCCAATCTTCGAGCCCCACTCACAGCCTTCTGTGACTCAAGGAGGCTGCCTGACTCCCAGGATAGGCAACAAACCAGCCAGCCTCTTACCCTATCCCATCCTTGGATCACAAGTATGAGCTCAGGAGTGTGCAGGTGACCCATACTAGCCAAGGAGATGCCATCCTGGCATGCAGAAGTGGGGAGGGGATTCTGCATCCTACACTAAGATTTTCAGGTATATGAGCAAAGCAGTACTCATGTTGGATTAAAGCCATTGGTTTTCCTTTTCTATTGATTTCCCTTTCCTTTTCCATTTCCCTTCTTTTTCTCTTCACCTCACATGCAGATGATGAAACTAATCTTATTCTTCCATCTTGATACAGAATCACTCGTCTCAGGAATACCTAGGGACAGAGGACCTACACAGAGGCAGAGTACTTCCCAGTCTCCCTGGAAGTTAGTAGGCCATGTGATCACATTCTCATCAATTTTCC
>NW_004955508.1:4674806-4684796 GCF_000276665.1 Chinchilla lanigera
CATTATACAGCTGAGGAAAATGGAGCTCAGAGGTTAAGTCACTTGGTTTAAGGTCACCACATACATGAAGCAGAGGGTCCACAATTAGACCTGTGTCTCTTTGTTCTTTTGAGGAGCATGAGCTCCCTAAGCCTGGGAAGGGAGGTATTCTACAATATCAGCACTAGCAGCAACAGCAGCTAAAGTTGCTCAGTGTCACTCCTATATCCATTTTTATTATCAGAATTATTTCATTCCAGAGAACAATGCCCTGTGCAGAAGGACTACATTTCCCAGCCTCCCTTGCGCTTAGGGGCCAACAGGGTATAAGCAGCAGTTGTTGGATGGGATTTCTGGGTAAGCTCCTTGGAAGTGGGCAGAGAGCAGAGAGCAGGGTAACCCGCTGCTCACCTTTCATTCCTAGCAGTCTGCTGAGACTGTGGCTGTGATAATTAGAGGTCCAGCGTCATCTGGTACCCAGCCTTGAAAATGAAAACCCAGCGTGAAAGATAAGGGAACTAAAATGTAGAGGGGGCCAGGTCCCTGATGGCTCTTGGGATTGCCATGCCAGATCCAAATGCCGACCTGTCTTTTCACTTAATTTATGAGAAAGGGACAAAGACAGGATGAGAGGAGGGAGAGAGGGAGGGTGAGGGGAAGAGGGAAGGGTGGGAAGAGGGTGAAGAGGGGAGAGAGAGAGAAAGAGAGAGAGGAATCTGTCTTGTATAAGCTACTGATTTGTGAATTTTTGCTCTATGCTGATGAGCATCAAAAACAGAAGTGGTGCACAATTCTAAAACCAGTGATCTAGTTCAGAGGTTTCTAGCCTTCCTAATAAAACTTCCTTTTTGGTGAGAGATATTTTGCATTTCAAGATGATAAAGAGCAGAGAGCAGGGTATCCTCTTTATCATCTTGAAATAAAATTCACACTTGATATATCCAAATCAATGTACAGATGCGCCTCCACTTACCATTGGGTTACACCCTGATAAACCTATCATAAGTTGAAAATATCAGAAACTGAAAAATGCGTTTCATACATGTTACCTTGCAACATCATAGTGTAGCAACCCGCTATGCTGTAGAGTACTGGTTGTCCACCAATGGGATGGCATGGTAGACTGGGAGCTGCAGCTTACTGCCACAGCCCAGCATTGCAAGAGAATAGTTACCACTTGTTGCTAGCCCAGGACAAGATCAAAATTTAAAAGATGAAGTATGGTTTCCATTGAATAAGTATCACTTGTGTACCACTGTCAAAATTCACAGGTCAAACAATCATTAAGTCAGGAAACATCTTGAATGTCCTAATTCTACTATAAAAGAGAAATAAAAGGAATATAATTTGCAATAGTATGTATTTCACTACATGAAAGCTTGGGCACAGTTATACCAGCAGACCCAACAAAGCAGTGAAATGTCAATACCTATGGGCAATTCACCACTAGTAAGCCACCTCCAAAGGCAGTGGTATTTTACTTGTGACTGAAATGCAGGAAGGGTATTGTCGTTGGTACTGTGACTTTCTGAAATGGCCTCCAGTAAAATTTCAATTCAGTGAAAGAAAGTGGAATTCTGTCTTGCTTTACACAGTAAGTGCATTTCTAGAGAACACACTACATTTTAAAACCACACACAAGGTTATATAAAATGGAGAGTTCCAGGATTAGCTAATTGTGAACAGGGTGTTCAGGGATGTGAAATCCTAGGAGGACACTGAGAACTTGCGGGGTGCAGGACAGCTCTCCTGAGTGAGACTGTCCCACAACTTGCAGGACCTTCAGGTGCAGCCCACATCATCAGCACGGCACAAACTTCTCGTGCTTTTCTTGTGTGGTCCTGTCCTTGCTGAGCATTGTCAGCTCCCTGAAATGCACACATCCCTTTGCAGACTCCAGAAGGGGCAGGAAACCACTATAGCAAGAGGAATGCCTGCCTTTTCCAGATACATCATTCTCCTTCTGGATGCTGGGGATGACTCGGGTAGGTATGATCATTGCCATTCACCAGATAAGGAAGACACTGTTAAACTGGTGATGCTAAAAGAGCCATGCCTTGAGTCCTCTAACAATTTAAGTCCCAAATCTCTAAGAGAATTAGCAAAATGTAAGGACTATAACCATCAACACAACTGTCCTTTTTATATAAATTGCCTAGCCAACACTGCACATTTTCTCATAAGACACTTGCCAATGAACTTGAACAGTTAATCCTTGGATAGTATGAAATCATAATCTAATGATGCTTTACTGTTATAACAAGAGTAGAAAGAAAATGCCTCCGAGGTGCACTTCTACTAATGACCACTCTGTCTGCGATGTGACAAGGTTGAGCAGGATCTCTCTTCAGGCAGCCAGCTCACAGCTGATAACCAGCTGCAGGCAGGAACTTATAACGGGAGTTCCCAAGAGCAGTACCATAAGAGGAATTGATACCAAATGCACAGCAATCCATTTTCCTTCCACCAAAAAAACTGACCAACTTATTCACCTTCCCACAGCAGTTTGGCTTTGCAGAGAGTAGGTGAATTTACACTGTGACTTCTCCCCTCTCCTTTGTAGGTGTCAGATGAACACACAACCTACTGACACCGTCCCTCTCATTGTTCTCACATATATTTTGCATCCTAAAGTAAAGAAAAATGTTTTCTTTACCAAATTGTATATTTCATTTCCTATGCAAGTTTTTTTTTTCTTCCTTGAAAGAACAAAGGTTGAGGCTGGCAGAAGTTTCTCATAAAGATCTGCAGATTGAGGAGGAGACAGGAGGGAGAAAAGGGGAAAGGGAAGTAAGAAGGATCAAGCTGCAGTATGCACGTGTGCCAGTACACCAAGATGAATACACTGATCATATATCACAAACATGCACTAATAAGAAAATTTGAAAGAAGGACTTGGAGGAAAGCGAAGTTCATTCTAAGAGGGCCAATCAGCGAGCCCTGAAGGACCTTGCGCAGAGGCCTGCTTTTCTCTCATGTACCAGGCCTTCTCACAAATATTTATTAAATTTAGTGCTCAAAGCAGCCCTGTTGCTACAAGTATCATAATTCTCATTTTATAGTTAGGGGGAAAAAGGGAGATGACTTACTCAAATTTCCAGAGCAGGTGCCAGACTCAGGATCTGAGCTAGACCTGTGGGAACAAGGAGACCGCAGTGAACCTGTGACACCCTTTGGCGACCCTGTGTTTGTCCCCCTGTGCTCTCTCACGTGGTACACTGTGTTCACGACTCATTGGGCATAATCTGCCCTTGCATTCTCTCTCAGTTCCCACATGTAAAACTCCCAGAGTACAATGTAAATGCAAACGCTCTCTACAAGGCCTTTTGGAAAACAGCTTTGCTTCCGGTTCTGTCTCACAAATGTAACTGACAGCACAGTTTAGTGATTTTTCACTATGTGCAATGAAGAGCAGTTGAAGGAAGTTCTAAATTCCAGGGAGCTATGTCAGGATTTCTCTGTAACTCAGCAAACATTTGCTGAATATGAATGAACATATTAACATGAAAGCTAATGACTGTATTCTTTGCTTCTGCAGACTGAGAATACATTCTCAATGAGTGAGGGTGGGGGAGAGGCCGAGGGAGCTATAGCCAGCACCAGCGCTTCTCCCTGTACCACCTGCTTTAAAGCAAAAACCTGGGAACAAAGAGGAAATTGCACCAATAAACACAATATTACTTTAAATCCTTGATTTCCTGCGCGACATGGCAAAGCATTTGAGCTAATGCCCTCTCAAGTCAGTATGAAATCCTATCCCCCAGAAGTAGGAGAGGGGCTAGCTGGAAAAAGAAAGAGGGTATTTACCATAACTGCAATTAGAATAAGAATCGCATTTGCTTTTTACAATGTCAATATTTTGACCTTATGGAAAAGGGAATCCAGGAGTATTCAGCTGCTATTTTCAATTTCATAATCTCCTTCCAGCTAAATTATATCACTAAATCATAACATTATTAGTATGCAGCACAAATTTGGATACATTCAATGGTACTAAATACTAGGTAATGTTAAAGGGCAATTACCTAATGGTAAATATATTCGTTCAAATTATATTTACTTTGCCTTTTAACATCCAGACTGTAGAACAATTATTTCTGTTCTTGTTTTAATGGTTGTAGTTTATCAGGTTTTGGGGCATCTCGTGAATTTTCCTGAAATGTGAGAACGTACAGACTTCTGGGGTGCTCTTCTGTAGGTGATGATGCTTCTGAAAGTTTTCATCCCACTGCTCAGCTCCGAGGGGCAAAACCCACCTTGGACCTGAACAGTGGCTCCAAGCCCCACCAGCAGCCTCTGCTACTCCTAGGGATTCTGAAGGGGAACAACTCTTTATTTCTATTTAAATCTCAAGCCAAAACTGTTCCTAAGGCCTTTTCTATTCGAAACCCATTTAGCTCTGCAGAAATATTGGGGTGGATTTTTTTCCAAATTATTTTTCACCAAAGCGGAAAATTGGGTGGCATTGGTAAGTATTTCTAGTTATTTCTGGGACTAAAATGAGCAGCTGTTTAAATACCTTGCAACAATATAATGATGAAAATAAAATAAAACCAATTGCCCTTTAGCATAACATCTCCCAAAGTGCAGGACATTCTACAAAAGATTTAGCTTGTTATTTCAAAAATATTAGTGTCTTAAAAGTGAGAAACTAAGAACAGGCCCAGATTAAAGGAGACTGAGGAGACATGACAGCTAAATGCCACCTCTGATTCTGAGCTGGATCTTTGCAACAATCATTGTTTGAATATGCATGGTGCATTAGATAATGGTGTGAGACGAACATCAATTTTTCCGAACTTGATCATCACATTATGGTTACATATAAGAATATTGCTGCAACTTACGCTTAACTGGAAAAAATAAAAGAAACTTAAAAGGAGAAAACTGGATGAGAATATGTAAATGACATGCTTGCCTGAGTCTTACAGTTTGGATTTAGAATGTACCCCAAGGGCCTATGTATTACAAGTTTGTCTCACAGCCCTCAGCACTGTTGGGAGGTGCTGGAACCTTTAGGAGGTAGAGTCTAGGGGAAGGAGATAGATCACCTGAGCTGGGCCTTGAAGGGCATCCTGAGATCCTGGCCGGGCTCCTCTCCTCGCCTCCTCCTCCTCTTGTGGGCTGCCATGACAGAGAAGCTTCATTCACCGCACCTCTCCCTACCATCTTCTGTCTCCACACAGGCCCAAAAACAATGACAATGAAGACAACTGACAATGGACTGACACCTCTGAAATGGTGAGCCAAAATAAATCTTTTCTCCTTGTAAGTTGCTTTTCTCAGGTATTTTGTCATAGTGATAGAAAGCTAACACAACTAATTACCACAAATTTAATGATTTTAAGTAACATGGATTTAAGCAACACACATAATCTTACAGTGATGGAAGTCAGAATTCTGAAATGAGTCCCACTGGACTGAAATCAAGGTGTCAGCAGTGCTGTATTCTTTTCTGGAAGGTCCAGGAGAAAAATCTGTTCATTCATTTTCCCGCATGTGAATTTCTCCATTCTCCTATTCTTGGACAACTAGAATGTTTTCAGCATTTTGCTATGGCAACTAGGCTGCTATGAACATTTTTTGTGTGATTCCTGGAACATATGAGTTATGGTTTCTCTGGGGTCTGTATTTAGAAGTGGAAGAGCCAATTTATATGTTATAAGCGTATTCAACTTTATAATGTAATTCAAATTTTTCCAAAGCATTGCTACTAGTTTACACTCCCAATGGCACTGCATGATGATTCCTTTGTCCCACATCCATTTGATATTGTCTGATTTATTAATTTTTGCCCTTCTGGAAGTTTTAAAATCACATCTTTTGTGATTTAATTTGAAGATCCCTAATTACTACTAAAATGAGCCCCCCCATAATTATTGCATATTAGGTTTTATTCTCTTGTGAAATACTTATTTATGACTCTTGTCCAGATTTTTATTGGATTGTCTTTAACTTATTGATTCATAGATGTTCTTTGTGTATTCTGATTCTATCTTTTATCAGTTATGTGTACTGCAAATATACTTTTACAGTTTGTAGATTATCTTTTTCATACTTTGTGAAACATTTTGAGGAAAAGAACTTCTAAAGTTTAGTATAGGCTAACTTATTAATCATTTCCTGTATAATGTGCACTTACTATGTCTTGCTTAAGAAAACCTTCATAAAGAATTTCTCCTATATTTTCTTCTTAAAGATGTAAAAATTTAGGCCATCACATTTAAATCTAATGCATCTGAAATGGATTTATTTAGTAGGGCATGAGGTATTCACCAATGGGATGTGACCATCCTGTGTGATCTTTTCATATGTATAACCTTGAGCTAGCACCAGGGATGGTCCATCCTTTCAGCTGTCACTGATTTGTCATGCTGTCTCCAGCCTGATCAGGTTTTTGTATAAATGCATGTCTATTCCTTGACTCTGCTTTGTCTCACTGTTCTACATCCATATTCCTCTACCAAAATCACTGTCTTTAATTACTCTAAGTTTGTAATAATGATGTCACTGCATCCTATTCTTCGTAAGTGTCTAGGCTATTTGTTCTATTATGTGCCTTTTGGATTATCTTAACAAATTATGAGAAAAATCCTATTGAGATTAAATTGTGTAGAATCAATAGGTCTTTTGGAAGAAATTGCAATATCAAGTTTTCCTACCCATAACATATACCCCTCCAATTATTTGGAACTTCAATAATTTTCCGAAAGTCTTATAATTTCCTCCATATTTTCTTGGTACATTTTCTGAGCTTTATATTCAACTATTTTTCATTGTTGCTATAATAAATGCTATTGTTTAAGTTTTTACTTTGTTTACTGTTGCTACAAATCAGTACTTGCTATATATATATAGCAACTTTGTGCAGTGTATATTAATTGTAATAATTTTTAATAAATTCTTTACAGTTTTCTGTGTTGATAATCGTAATTTAGTTTCTTCCTTTTTAGTTGTTTCTGATTAGGATTCTAAATACCATGTTGAATAAAAGTCATAAGGAATATCAGGCATTTTTGATTTGTTTTTGGTTTTAAGACAACTACTGTAACATTTCACTTACAAGTATGATGTTAATGATAGGTTTATGGATGAAAGAATTCCCCTTCTATTTCTAGTTTGCAAGGTAATCATAAGTGAATATTAAGCTTCACTGGATGTTTTTTCCACCTCTCTGAGGATCATATGGTTTTTCTTCACTAGGCTACTGATGTGGCAAATTTACATTGATGACTTATTTAATGTGAAGTGAAACTTGGACTCTTGGGTTCACCCACTTTGGTCAAAACGTATTACCTTTTAAAAGCTACCATCAATAGATGTAGTTTGCTTTGAACTCATTAAGCTCATGAGTGAGATTGTCCTGCATTTTTCTGTTGCCTGCCTTCACAATCAAGATGTACTAATCCAAAAACTGAGAGAGAATCTTTGTTTTCTAATCTCTGGAAAAAAAAAAAACAAAGCTGGTAAATTTGGAAGGACTTGGTCTTTAAGTGGTCCGTAAGACATGATGGTTAAAGCCTAGGATTCCTGCGTTGGTGCCGTGAGAAAATGTAAACGTACAGAACAGATGAAATTTCTCTTTATAAGTCAGTGTTGATATTTTTGGTAAGTGATTTTTATTAGGAATTTGTTCATTTGATCTAAATTTCCATTTTCATAAGCCACACAGCTGAGTTGCATTTGTTTTTAGGAGAAATCCAAAATCTCATGGCTTCGGTGGGTTTTATTTTTCTTGTGTCATGAAAAGATCAAAGACTGGCTGTCCAGAGTGGTGTGATGGTGCCACCCCGACTCCCCCTGCCCTTGGTCAGGCACTGGGTGCCCGTGTCTACCTTGTCACCACCTGGTCGGCTTCAAGCATGATGCCTACCTGGAAGGCAAAATGAAGTAGAAAGGAAAAGGGAGGAAGACAGAGTCCTTGTCAAAATACATCCACCTGGTGCAAGGTTTCCTTTTTATTTTCTATTTTTTATTTTTTCGGTATTGAGAATCGAACTCACGACCTTGTACTTGCCAGGCAGGCCTTGCTGAGCAAGGTTTCATTTTTAAAGCTGTGGAGCCAAATGCCCTTAGTGGTTGTGTAGCCTGCATCTGAAAGCTATGATAAAATGGAAACCACAAAGAAATGCAATAGGTAACTATTTCTAAACTCTCTGACAGCTCTAGAAGAAGTAAAGGCTGAGCATGATTAACAGGCGATTGAATGCCGAGCGTGAAAATCAGAGCTTCCTCAGCAGCATCCAAAGAAGGGCTCCTTTCTGCATTGAGGTAAGAAAACTCAGGCCTGGGATTTAGTCATAGGAATACTCAAGCTTCAAAAAGGATTAAACTCCTAAGAGTGGTCTGCTATGTCCATGTCAGGGCTGTGACTGGAAAGAAAAGGGCCCTGACACATGTGATAAGGTCACCTCGGTGAAGAACCCTGAAAAATTTGAATTCCTCTCCTATGCTGGCAATAGGCACAGAGACAAAGCAAACACAGTGGCAGAGAGGGAGGCTGCACCTGGGGGAACAGCCTGGGCTCCCACCTATCAAGCCTGACCGAGCTACTGCTGCCACTTAGTGGCCAACTCTCCAGCAGCCAAGACCAGCGCCCAGCATGGCACTACAGCTTGTGAGCACCAAGCACCATTAAGTGAGATGCTGACTTTGAGAAGGACCAGCAACGTGTTCTAACAGACACATATTTCAGGGGGAGTTTGTTTTGCCTTTCTTGCCTGCAGAGTCTCACAAACATCACCATCTGAGAGTTTAAAAAGAGTGTGAGGGGAGGAGATACCTCTCAGGGAAGGAGGTATGAGAGTCAGCCTATGACCATGGATTCCCTGCTAACATCACATCTTGCACCACCAAAAACTTCTGGCCTCAAAGACCATTGCACTGGCCTGTTGGAGGCACAGTTGAAACTCCAGTCACAGGTGGTACTCACAGGATAGGACCTCATTTTCAGGATATTGCATACAATCCAAAAACTATGATATGATTCTGTAACCCCAGTGAGGAGAGTACATGGGTCCACAGGTGTGAGCCCGACTATCACTTCCAGCCAGGGAGTTTCAGCTTCCTGCCATTCTGGGCTCTGCAGATTTAGTGGCCCTAATCCCCAAAGGGAGGAACACTTCTGCAGCATACAGAGCAGCAGCCTATTTGAATTATGACTGTATCTGTCATCCCAGCACTTCTTATGTCCAGACACCAAAAGGCAAGAAGAGTCATCACCATTTTATTAAGAGCATTGACTCTAATCATTTGGAGGAAGTCAGGGTTTCTGGCTGCACAGGAAGAGCAGGGACAAATGTAAGGGGGTGCCTAGGAGATCCACTTGGATGCCACTTGGTATCCTTGATGATGACTGCACAAATGCACACCTGGCCTGAAAAGGGTATGGTGACCAGACATGGAGCTCCTTCTGAGATGAGGAGTCTGGATTACTATACCATGTACACCACTGAGACCAGCATAGATGTGCCACCTCAGAGGAGGGAAATCTAGAATGGGGAGTGGAAGAGGAGAAACAGCCATGTTCAGTGCCCGGGCTATCATTCATCCCCTAACCTTCCTTCTGAGTTTTCCACGGGAGGAACAGCGCACTGGAATGCTGCAGTTGCTTTAGAATACCCAGGAGGAGGTGGAGAGGAAGGGTATAGCAGGTAAGGTAGACTGTGATGGACTGGGATGTGCCGGGACTACATGGAGCCCATCTCAAGGAATGTATGCATTTCCTCCAAGTTGTTGCATTTTGGGGGCATAAAGGTTTTCTTATTTGATTATTATCTTTCAATATCTCTCTTATTTATAGGATGTCTGAGTTTTACTTCTGATATTGTTGATTTGGGCTTTATTTTTTATTATTAGTCCAGTTAGAGTTTTATCAATTTTATTCCCACCAGGAGTGGTGGCACATGCCTGTAATCCCAGCACTCTGGGAGGCTGAGGCAGGAGATCGTTGCAAGTTTGAGACCAGCCTGGGCTACAAAGTCAGCTCAAGGCCAGCCTGAACTGCATAGC
>NW_004955508.1:4684896-4688057 GCF_000276665.1 Chinchilla lanigera
AGACCCTGTCTCAAAAAGACAAAAAAAAATTATTGATTTTTAATAAGCATTTATATATATATATATATATAGAGAGAGAGAGAGAGAAAGAGAGAGAGAGAGTGCATTCATATATTTGAATATTTGCTTGTTTTGTTTTTTTGAGACAGGGTCTTGCTGTGTCATTCAGGCTGGCCTTGAACTCACTATGTGCCCCAGGCTGACCTCAAACTCAAGGCAACCCTCCCGCCTTAGCCTCCTAAGTGCTGGGGTTACAAGCATGCACCACCATGCCCAGCTATCAATTTTGTTGATCTTTTAAAACTGGCTTTTGGTGTTATGGGTGTTTTTTTATTTTCTATTTTGTTGATTGATTTATTATTGTCTTTATTATTTATTTTCTTCTACTTGGGAATTAACTTGCTCTTCTTTTTCTAGCTTCTTAAAGTGAAAGCTTAGGTCTTTGATTTTATACTTCTTCCTCCCACTGTAACCATTCAAGCTATTCATTTCTCACTATCTTTATTTGCATTCCAGACATTTTGATATGATGCTTTCACTATCATTTAGTTCAAAAAATTTCCTGACAAATCTTGTGATTTCTTCTTTGACTCATGGGTAGCTTAGAAGTAGGTTGTTTAATTTCAGAATATTTAGGGGGATGATTTAGATTCTTTCTGTCATTACTTCCGAATTTACTGATTCAGATGGAAATAATATTCTATGATATACAACTTTTTACAAGGACATGCAAAGGTCGTCCACCATGTCAGATGGCCCTACCCCAGCCCCATACCACAAGGCCAAAGGGAAGGGATTGAGGTTGGGCTGGATTCTGTACCCCTGCCTTCCACACACCACTGAAGGGCAGGGTGGAGAAGCAAGGGACCCACGGTCAGAAGGAGAAGAGTGGTCCCATTCCCCATGAATGTCCATCCCTCCCCTGGCACAGCTTAGGCCAGGCCCAGGAGAGCACTCTTTCACTTCACTGGTGATACAAAACTTTTGAAAACTTTTTTCCCATAGTTTTGGGGATTGAACCCAGTTGCTTCCTACTGAGCTATATCCTCAACCCTTGTTTTTATTTTGCAATGAGATCTTGCTAAATTGCTAATGTGCCCAGGCTGGGCTCAAACCTATGATACTCCTACCCCAGCCTCCCAGAGTGCTGGGATTTACAGGTCTGTCACCACACCTGATTAAATCTTTTTAAATTTATCGAGACTTCTTATGACCCAATACATGGTCTACCTTGGTGAATATGCCATATGCATCTCAAAGAATATTTTTTTTCTCTTATTGGATGGAATATTCTATAAATGTCAATTATATTGTCTGTTGATAGTATTGTTCAGATCTACATCTTTACTGATTTCTACATCCAGCATCTGGGGAAAATCTGTGGCAAGATGTGAACTCCAAAAGGCTTGGGTGGCCCCATTCCTATGGCATTGCCAGTGGTTGCAGCTCTCACAGTTCTCTCTTGGACCAGCTTTGCTCACTCCTTGGAGCTTTCCTCAGATGATCCATGTTCCTGGCTTCTCCCCCCTTTGGGGATATCCACTGCACCTTCAGCTTCACATACTGCCATCTCAGGAGCACACTGCCTGGCCTCCCAAGCCTTCTTCTGAAATCTGGGTGGAGGCCTTCCTGACCCCACAACTCTTGCATTTTGCATGCATCTAAAGCCAGAACCATGTGGATGACACCAAGGTCTGCTGCCAGCTGGAGCAGTAGTCAGGCTTCCTTCTCTCTAGGCTGTAGGGGTAGAGCGCTTGGATTGCTGAGCAATATGAACCCAATTCAGAGGAAAAAATTACCTAGGTCACTGCCATTCTGGAACAAGGTCCTCTGGGGATCTCTTCTCAAAGAGAACTATTACTTTTCAGATCAAATCTTTCACCTCTGCAATTTTGAAACTGCAAAATGTGGAGTCCTGCTGGTGTTTGTATGTCCTCAGGCCATCTTTTCTATTCTCCTATTGCTTCTCAGCAACCAAGTTCTCCTCTGCTTCCTTTTTGCAATCTGCAACTTTATTGGAACTTCTTTTCTTGCCAAACTCAAAACGTTTTAAATGATTCTGCTAGGCTCTTTGCTCTTAATTCTCAACATAGATCTGGCTAAAAGCCCCCAATAGTAGCTAGACCACTACTTCAACATTAGACTGCCTTGAAATTTCTTTCACTGGATTAATTCGTCCTCTGCCTTTAATCTCAGACTCAGGTAAAGTCTCTGGACGTGAACAAACTGCAGACAAATTTTCTGCCAAAGGGTAAGCACACATGGTCTAAAGTCTAACAGCCAATGCAGTCCTTGTTCCTAACTGAAACCTCCTGAGGCTGGTCTTTACAGGCAGCATTTGTATCAGCATTCTGGTCTTCTGAGCTCTGACCAGAATCTCCCATCAAGTACAGCTTAAGTCATTTCAAGGTTGCTTATTCATCCATTATCTCCAAACCTTTCCAAACTCTTCCCATAAGCCACTTCCAAAGGCTTTTGAAACAAGTGGCCAGGTAACATCTGAGCAATGACTCACTACAGGTACCAAAATGTGTTTTAGTTACTTTTCTCATTACTGAGACAATATACACAACACCCAAAGTTAAATGAGGAAAGGTTTATTGTAGCTCCATTTCTAGAGGTTTTAGACTAGAGTCAGCTAGCTTCAAGGCAGGGTGGCATGGCAAAGCAGGCAGAAGGCAGCAAAACAGTGAAGTAGCAGTAGCACAGCACTCAAGCCTGCCTTTATATTTCATCTAATCTAGCCCTGCATTGGGTAATGCCGGTCACACCTAGAATGGGTGTTATGGTTCATGTCTAGATGTCCCCTCAAAGCCTCAAGTGGTCATAGGGTTTTTTAGGTGGTTGAATCTAGAGTATATGATTGATTCCTAATGCAATGCTGGGATTAAGGGTGCTGGAATTAAGGATGGGTGATAGCTGGGTCAATCCAATGATTCAAATAGCACCACCCTAATGCCGATAGCCTGGATACAATATAGACTGGATATCTGCCCCTTGAGGTGTTGCAGGTGTGGCTGCTGTGTCACATCTGCATCACTAGGTGGCAGAGAGAATCGAGGCTATGTCTACGCTCAGTGTTCCGACCCGTGAAGGCCTGAATGATTAGTAGCCTGACACGGACAGAGCCATTGCAGGGTGCCATGTGCTTGCCAGCCACC
>NW_004955508.1:4689843-4728503 GCF_000276665.1 Chinchilla lanigera
TCTCTCTCTCTCTCTCTCCCTTGTTGTTTTTGCTGTTTTATGCCACTCTGAACTGTTGCCCCTCTGCCAGGTGTCACCCTGTCCTGGAGCCAGCCAATTATGGACTGAAACCTCTACCAACTGTGAGCAAAATAAACCTTTACTCCCTTAATTTGTGGGTGTTGGGTATTTTGTCTCAGCAATGAAAGAAAAGTAACTACGTGGGCATACTTAACCCCAGCATTACACATTTATTCTGAGTGTCACATACCTTAGATCCACACACCTCTGAAAAACCCCACCTATGACATAATGAGATCAATGGATACCAGCCATAACAGGTAGTATTTTCTTTTTTTGGTGGTACCAGGGATCAAACTTGGGACCTTGCGCTTGCCAGGCAGGCGCTTATGCCACTGAGCTATATCCCCAGCCCCAGGTAGTATTTTTGTGCGTTATCCTTTTTTTATTCTTTCACTTTCAACTTTAACATATCCTTACTTGGGTTTCAGTCATCTCTCTCATACACAGTTTTTCTGGTTCTATTTTTAAAAACCAGTCTGACAATCTCTAGAGCAGGACATCTGCTCCATTTCCACATCATTTGGGTTTAAAGCTATATTATGTCATGCTATTTCTCATTGCTGACCTCTTCTGAACTGATTTTTTTAAAAGAAGAATTATTTCCTATTTTCCCCTTCTGTAATTTTGTAAGTTATACTGTACCATTCCTATTCTCTTATGGTTGTCCTACTTAATATATTATGTATAATTAACATTTAAAATTAATCAAATTTTCATCTTCCTTTTGGATAACATAAGTTTTGTAGAATACTGATTCCATTCCTTTCCACCCCTACTTCCATAAAATTGTAATACTTCATTGTTTAAAATCCCAGTTTATTACTTTTAAATAGCAAATCACCTTTTGTGTCTGTCCTGTTACTGTTTTTTTGCTGACAAATTTTTCCTTTGCATCTTATGCCTTTGAGCTAGTACTAGTTTTTCTTCTGAAAGTACATCTTTTAGAATCTCCTTGATGAGTTTCTACAGGTAGAAAACTCCTAATTTTAATTTTTCTGTAATTTCTTTATTACATCTTTGTTCCTAGCCTTCTGTAGGTAGCAGAACCATGAACTTCACTTTGCTTTGATGTTCTTCTGTTTTACTAAAATGTTTATCTACAAGATATTTTAAGTTCACAGATTTATGTTTTCCATCAAAGCTGGGAATTCTCTTCTTTTACTCTGGAACTCCAATCAGAAGTACATTAGACAGCTCCATTTTCCATGTTGCCTAACTTTTCTTTCTATAATCTTTCTTATCTCTCTTTGTTGTTGAAATTGGGCCATAATTGGGCAATTTTCCTGTTTCTAAAAACTGTTAGCTAGCTCTTTCTCGGGATGCACGCACAAAACCCTAGGACCCGGCCTATAATGACTTTGAGAGGCTGGCAGGACCATAAGGCTCCAAAAGAGCAGAATTTGAAGCATGAGGACAGGGCCTTATGGAGCTAGATTAAAAGTAAGGGGTGCTGTCAACCATTGCAAGATGGACTCACCAAGAGTGGAAGCTGCCAAACTACAAAGTACCCACAAGTTCTGCCTGGTCCAGTGTGCCCCATGTGGACTCTTATGCCAATATTACCGGTTATAACCAATTGGCCCTCCGTTTCCCCTTACTCCACGCATCTCACATCTCTTTGCTACAGGACAGCAGAGTGTGCCTCCTTGTTTTTCGATCTGACCTAAAGTTACTTCCTAAAGCCATGTGGTGACGCACGCCTGTAATCCCAGCACTCGGGAGGTGGAGGCAAGACTGTTGCTGGGAGTTCTATGCCAGCCTGGGTGGTATAGTGAGTTCAAGGCTAGCCTGGACTACATAGTGAGACTCTGTCTCAAAATAAGTGACTTCTTCATCCATGAACTGGTGCTTTTATGTGCATCAGGCAGTGAGCCCTTGTTTGGTATCACTGTGTTCTTGGCAAATTATTTAGAGATCGCTTCAAGTTTAAATCATGTGGGGGCACTGGCCACAGGTACGTATGAGATCGACATGCAGAGATAAGGGACTTTTGGAGCCCACGCCCAAAACCTCCTGGAATGCACGGTTAGAGGTGAAAAGAGGGCCTACAGGACCACAAATCCAACTAGGATCAAAACACATTGCCTTAAGGAATGAATGCTCTGGCCCTTTCCTCCCCCTACTGATCTACCACTTAGATTGGCCCTAAGGTCAATCATGTAATAGACCAAGCTGACCTACTCCTGTCCTTTTTCTGTCCCCTACATGAATCCCCACACAGATGTCCCTCTTTTGTCTTTTATCCTTGCTTCCTGCATCCATCAAGAAAAAGCCACAGAAGCTTCAGTTTGGGGCTGTCTTTAGGAGACTCACGCTGAAGGGTCTCAGTTAAGGACAGTCCCTCTGGGCCTTCTGGGAGTTTGAATTGGACATTCACTTTGAGTAATTTCTTGTCCACTATGCTGTGCTGTATTCGTGAACTGTGACAAAACCACTTCAGTTACGTCCAGTCCACTTTCGACTTAATGAGTTTTGGTGTTAGCCCATATCTTTCTGATTTTCACATCTTTAGAAGTCTGTTTATGCCTAACAGCTTCTTGCCGCATGACTATCTTCATGATGGGTTATTTTGTATTTCATATGACATTTTATTTCCATGTTTCATCCTGGAAGGTACAAATGTGTTGTTTCTATTTTCTTGTAATCACTCATGGTGGCTGTCTTAGATGTCTGGGGATCACCACCAGGTAATGAATACTGTGGGAGTTCTGTAGGCCTAACTTTAAAAGGTTTCCTTCCAAGTGTTTTGAGGTAGGATCTCACTACATAGCCCAGGCTGGCCTTGAATTCATGATTCTTCTGCCTCAGCAGCCTCCAAAAGTTTGATCCTGCTTCCCCAGGCATCCAGTAAGCAGCCTCATCCTTACCCATGGAGCGCCCCAGGATGCTCTGATTCCCCTTCTCTCTAGCTGCAGACCCAACAGAACTGCTCCTGGCCATTTACCCCAGTGCCAGCCCTACTGAGATGACATTCAGTTCTAATTGTTGAGCTTCTTTGGGTTTAGGCTGAGGGAGGTGAGCAAGACAGTTCTTGGGGAAACCTTTCTTTCTGTGAGCAATGCCTCAGAAAGTTACGTTTTGAGATATAGTTGCTCTGGGCTATTAAAGTTCCTCAGGGGTCCTGGTTATGATGCCAGATACTCATTTTTAAAACCTACACTTATGTATGTATGTATTTTATTTAGGCAGGGTCTTGCTATGGAGTCATGACAGGCCTCAAACTTGCAATCCTCCTGCCTCAACCTTTTTTTTAAAGCTATTTTTTTTTAAAAAAAAAACACTAGGCTATTATTAGCATCTCCATTTTGCCAACAGAAAAATCTAAGTTTCAAGAAATTAAGTCATCAGCTGTAAGTGCTGGACCCAGGATTTGAAGTGGGCTTGCCGATTCTGCGGCTCATTTTAATAACCATCAAAATGTAGTAATTTCTGCTTAGGTTTATCTCCGCATCCAGGATGAAATAAATACTATACTTACAAGTATTTGTGGACTAAGTGATGAAATCGAACCCCTGCTTATTACAGACTATAATTTGGATGTTGGGACTGCAGGCGTGCAGCACCACGCCTGGCTGTTTTTTCTTTAAAATAGGTAAAGCATACTTATTTTATGAAATGCACTTTTACAAGTGCAGTATATGTTTAATCCTGTAGCTCTGACTGATAACTTGTTTTCAAGTTTTTGTATTGTTTTTAAAAAAAACATGTTTAAAATGAATGAAACGTAGTGAATGAATTGTCACACTGTATACACACGCTGAACCATCATTTCATCACTCACTTCAGAGGTCCCACCATGCCCCTTGCTAGCCAACTCCCTGCACCCTGTAAACAAACACTGACTGACTTCCATCGCTGCAACGGGCTTTGCCTATTCTTAGCCTTCCTGTAAATGGAATACAGTATATATTCTTGGACTATGTTTCACATTTTTGATATTCCATGTTATCAGTAATCCATGTTTTGTTTTACTGCCATATCCACTATGAATACACCACTCCTTACTTTCTCTCTAATAACCACCACTATTAAAGCTGCTGTGAACATTTGTATTTTTTTCTTTGTAACACTGTCTCAGCCAAATAAAAATTCTGGGTTAGGGGTGTATTTAAAACTTTCTTAAAACTTGATCTCCAAGTAGTGGTACTGTTTCAGATTCTCAAGAGTTACATATAAAGACAAGATCCTTGGTATGATTTAAGTCTACTGGTACTTCTACTGAGAGGGGTCTCATTTTGTCTTAAATTTGTATTACTAATCATGTTAAGCATCTTTCCATATGTTTATTCATGACATGGCTCAATTATTTGCCTTTTTTTCCTCCAAGTTACAGATCCTGAAGATACATTTTGTTCTGCAACTGCACTTTTATTTTTAATATTCATTTTTTCAGGATTACATACTTTTTGCACACTCTTTGTCTAGAAAGGCATTTTTCTACAAAGTTGGCAACTTTATTCTCATCTTTACACCTATCTTTAGTGTATAAAGAGATAAGGGTTCATTTTTATTCATATAATGTCGTTACTACAGCACACTTTTTGGAGGTAGGGAAGGTGAGATAAAAAATGAGTATGCACCTGGGTAAAGTATACTGATCACAGAACCTCGGTTACTAAGATCATGTAGAATCTTGAAAGCTAAGATTTGCAAGTAGTGGTTGAAAAGAAAATGGGCTATTTATCCTTGACATGGAAAGACTTGAGGGATTATTAGGTGGCTTTGAAGAGCAAGGGACTGGGAAACAGAAAAAGAGGTTTAACACTAAATTATTAGGTTGGATATAAGCTTTTGAGTTAAGACTAGGCTTAGAATCCTAGGCCATTTCTAGTTTCAAAAATCTCAAGTTACCTTTTGACTCAGTTAAAAAGAACAAAGAAAATGAGTTATTTCTCTCCTCTTGGGCTTAAATTTCGATATTTGCATTACCAAGGAATGCCTGTTTGTATCAGCCTGCAGTTTTTAATCATGTTCAAACCATACTTAAGATGCTATTTTCTCTCTGTAACCTCTCCAGATCTTTCTAAAAAAATTAACCTCTCTGTAACACTTTGAGAGCTAGCTCATCTTCAGACATTCCTAAGGCTCAAAGATAGCACAACCAAAAAAGCAGCTTACATAAAACTGAGCTTCCTATTTGACTTCCCACAGTGTTACTAATTACCCTTGGGTGAAAAACCCTATCGGCCTTAGGATGTAATCTAAGGTCTGTAAGAGTTATGTCCTAAGACAGTTCATACTGCTCAATATACATATCCAGCTCTATTTCTCATTACTCTCCATTATGGTTTCACCCTGGGCCAATTCTCACAGATCTTTCCTTTAAAGTTGTTAAAGTATCATCCCAATGTCAAGTGACAGTGAATAACCTAGTAAATGATCACAGCACTGTGATTCAAAGGATCCAAGTCAAAAAGCCCTGTTGTGACATCACCTATTTATCCAATCTGCAGGCAGTTGGAGAATCACATGAAATTTCTGTTAATACAGCACCCTTGAACATATATCCTGAATTGATGTGATAAATACTAAGGCAGCCAGCTGCTCTGTCTGGCGGGGGGGGGGGGGTGGGGGTGGGGAGGAACTTATCTAACTATGCTTATCTGCCTGAATTTTTGAGTTGGACAGATGTTACACTTGAATGTCAAAAGCATTATGAACTCAATTCTTTCTCTACTCAATCCGTCCTGACATTCAGTAATGACCATTAGCACATTTTAAACTTGGGACATGTGAGCTACATTACACCATCTCAACCATTATTTTGTCAGTATTCATTGCAGAGTGACACTTTCAGTTTTATGTTAACTTTGAGATAAGGAACATAATAAATCTGTCCTGGTTTCCTTACCTGTATGACAAATAATGTTGGTTAGCCACAATTTAAGGAAACCTAAAATACAACAAAATGTAAACAGGATAGGCACTACATAGCACTTTTATCCATGTCACATATATTTCAACCCAACATAGATGGATTAATCTGGTTATTTCTAACAAATTCTCACCTCAGTATTTTTAATATTTTAAATTTTCCTAAAAGCTAAAATCAAAACAAAATGTTAAAAATACCCACAACCAGCCTGGTGTGGTGGTGAACACCTGAAATCCCAGCACCCAGGAAGCTGAGGCAGGACAGTAACTGAGGGTTTGCGATCAGCCTGGGTTACCTAGTGAGCTCGAAGGCCAGCCTGGACTACATGGGGAAACCATGTCTCTCTCTCACACAGACACTCACAACCTTGCGATGTATCGATCTAATAGTCTCCAATTTTCAAATGTTCTCTGTAACATGTCTTGATACAGTACTAGATTTAAACATTATCAAATCTGTGAAAAATGTGCAAGAACAGTGTTCTGGTTTGTGTCTGGATGTCCCCCAAAGCCTCATGCAGCCATGGGGGATGGCTCTTTGGAGGCGGCTGAATCTATAGTTTGAGTGGTTCATTGTCTAGACCTGGGCTCGGGGGTGTGAGTGCTACACCTGCTCTAGGGCAGGCAGCCTGCATACAATGTAAGGGAGAAAAAGAAGTTTGCCCCTGCTCTTCTCTTGTTGCTTTTGGTATCTTCTACTGACATGAACTGTTGCCCTCTGCCATGTGCCACCCTGTGTTGGAGTCAGCCGAGTATGGACTGAAACCTCCTCAAACTGTGAGCTAAATAAATCTCTTCTCCCGTACCGTTATGCCACCAGTGTCTGATGGTTTGTTAAGGGGAACAGCTAATGATTAAAAGTTTTCTTTTTTTAATATTTTGACCAATTTTGCATGCTTATATCTGATAATCTGAGCAACTTACGTGACAACAATAATTTGCAGTGTAATATCCATTGGTGAATTCCTACAATCCTGCCTAGTGACACTATGTATTGTTTCTAATGTTCTTTTAAATTATTATTTTCTTATTCCCTTGAATGATTTGATCAATCTTCCACTCTTACATCTGGTAATCCGGGCAACTTTGTTGAAGATAACAATATACAACAACCACTGTTGACCTCTACCATTTGGTTTGAAACTCTGTATCATTTTTAATGTCCTTGCTTTCTGTTGTTTATATTTTGCTATTGTTCTTTTTTTTTTTGGTACTAGTTTCTTTTAAAAAAAAAAAAAAAAAAAAAAAAAAAAAAACTCTCCTCCCTTAATTTTGGGCATTTGGTATTTTCTCTCAGCAGTGAGAAAACTAACCAGGACAAACAGATATTTCTTACCAAACAGTGAGAGAATCAGATTACTTAAGACCTTTTGGTTCCTAGAGATAACATTAGGTCTAGCTAGAAGGTGCCTCAAGAAAAAGAAAGTTTTCTAAATGCATCAATAACTAAGCCTATAACTTAACCTGAAACTGGAAATGCTTAAATATAGAATTCTAGTAAAATATGATTCTAGTCTCACATGCCAAAATATTAAGATACAAAATAGAATTATCATAGTTTCATAAGCATATTTTAATTTTTTGAATTTTAACAATTCAAGTAAAAGCCAGCTAGTTAACATAAACACAGAATAAATGCACATAATTTATAGCCATGTACATAAATGCAATAGCAACTCATATGAATGGGCAAAAGTTATCAATTCTTTTGAAGTTCACTATTTAGGTATAACTTACATATCATAATTGTTCACATACACTGGGGTACACATTCAAAAAGTCTGTTAACATAAAAACAGAACTAGAATTTTCAGCTTTTAAGAGTAGCAAAAAAATCAGTGTACAGATTGATGGGAAATATAAACACAAAATGGAGAAGAGATTTGATGGACAGAAAGCACATTGTATTTTATATATTAAAATTTCTTCCAACTTAAATCATTCAGAAATATGTATATTCTTAGGAATGTTAAAGTCATGATCAATACTACAGAAAAGGCTGGCTGTTATTTATCAGCCCCAAAGGGGTCCCTAGAATACTAAGTTTGGGCAGAAGAGCATGTAAACAACAAAAAGGTAATAGGCATGAAGGACTCTAGAAGAGGAAGGGATAGACTGATTTCTAAAACTTAACTCTTTCAAATTCAAATCAATACCTTTTCTGTGACTTAAAACATGTCTAAAACCACAAAATATTTATACTCAGTGAAAGAGTAAACATTCATTACTCTACAATGCCAAACTCCTCTGGCCTTAACACCCACAGCGGGTATTAGGTTTTAGGAAACAGGAGGTTCTACCATGGTTTCAGAGTTTCAAATCCACTTGGGCCTTGTCTAGTAAAGTTTGTTCTAGCAAGTTACACGATGGGAATCATGAGAGAAATTTCAGGGTAGTTTCCTCTACACTAAAAGCACTGTATAACGCAATCCCAAGGCTGGTGCTCCTCATCTCTGGAACCATTTCTGAGTGTTAAGGGCAGAAAAGTTTTATCAGCCGTGAGGGTGTGCTTTCAGTGTCTACCACTTGAACCTGAGCTCAATTCAATTTTCTAAGGAAACTGTAATAAAAATACATACCACTCGGGAATGTGACTATCTCTGTATCAGAAAATTTTAAAGTTATCTGACGGCAAACAAATGTACACAACCTATAGTTTTCAAAAAGTCCAATAGTTTTGAATATGCATCTTCTTCCTAAACAGAATCAATTTTTTAAATCTTCAAAGAAATACTTTGAGAGACAAACTTTATATGTAACTTCTACATAATTTTCTTTCTTTAACTGTCTCCATCATTTGTAAAGTATGGCAGACTGCATTTGGGGGGTGAGAAACAGTACAATGGACATTACTGCTCCTTTGCAGTTGTTGCACAAATAAAATCTGAAACTCTAAAATCTCTTTTCCTTCCAATAATACCTAATACTTTAAAAAAAAGCTGAGGGCTGGGGATTTAGCTCAGTGGCAAAAGTGCCTGCCTGGCAAGCGCGAGGTCGTGAGTTCGGTTCCCGGTACCGGAGAAAAAACCAAAAAAAAAAATAAATAAATAAAAAAAAGCTGAATACGGTGCACTAAATGTCAGTGTAAGCTTTACTTGCTAAATATAAACAGAAGGACACTTGTCATGAATTTGTTAAAACTAAATAAGATGTTGCTTAGTTGCTGGTTTTTGTATCATTCTTCATCATTTGTGGGGCATTGAGATCGTAAAACTAGGGAGAGTGTGTCCTACATTCAACATAATTAGTGTTTATGGATCTTCACAAGGCAAATGGCACACTGTATTAGGCAGTATAAATGGCACCTGAAAAGGCAAACATTATAGATTGAGACCTTCTCTACTGACTGAAGTTAGAAACTCCTGTTTTGGGACGGTTGGGTTTTTTTTGGTATGTTCTCACAATAAACACAAAGCTGAAATTTATCATAAAAGACATTAATAATAATTCCAAAGGTAATCACTGAATTTGCCTTTGGTCTCCAAATAGACTGGAATAGTTTAAATTCCAACTAAGCACCTCAAAAACATCCAGTTATTGTTGATCACAAGGAAATCAAGGGGAAATCTAAGAGGGTATTATGTTCATTGGTGACAGCAGAGAAAATTTGCAGTGCTTCTCCATAATGTTTTTGGAAAATAAAGCTGCTTTTCCATAATGTTGTGGCACTACAATATACACAGAATACTTAACACATTTTAAGATATTCAAAAACATCTAAAACCAAACCCTGAAGAATGTTATAAACATAACTGTTTCTGCCTAACACATGAACAGTATTTTTTTTTAAGTCAACATGAAATTCTCTCCTAAATCTCTTACCCTCAAAAAAGGCCACAAAGTGCATCCACAAAGTCAGTCTTAAAATAAAGCCATTGCACAAAATGTGAAGTTAAGGTATACCAAAATGAATACCACACTGGAGTTTAATTGTAGAAATCTCATACACCAGGAAAGCATATCCATAGGCAAAATCTCCTAACAGTATTATAGCAGACATCTTCATAAAGGCCATACAAATGATACATGTGAAGTATTAAAAGGTACAGATGACTCAACAGTAAAATTTAAAAATTATATCCTATTAGCACATTTAACCCAAATGAACCTGAATCTTACTATGATATACCAGTCAGGAAACTAGGTCAGAATAAATTTCTTCGTCAAAATCAGCTTGTTCATTTACAAGTCAATTAATACTGCCTGCTGAGTCAAACAGCAGAGGGCCCCTCTTCTATAGTATTTATTCTGCCCCAGATATTAACATCACATTCAAAAAAACCTGTAAGGGTCAAACTGAAAATTATCATTTTCTCTACCAAATAAGTGTAATCTATGCTGACCTGGAAATAAATTCAGGTCCAAATTTTTAATGTGAAACAAACAGAAAAATTCAGAAACAGTAAATTTTTCTAATTTAAGTAAATGATATCTAGGTATGATGGGTGATAATTCATGCTCAAAACTAGTAAATTACTGAAAAGACAAATGCACTCATTCATTTTCTGTAATATCAGAGAAGATACAGGGCATATTTAAGTAACTGAGATGGTCAAGAGTCAGTATTTTATTGGTTAATGTTATATTCTTCAAAGTATTGTGAGTTTTATATGGTAACAATTTCAAGTCCACATTATGCTAAACATCAAGCACCTGTTAGCTGAAGAGACTCAAACATTTCAATACACAAGATATTTATACTATAGTTCCTTGGTTGTCAAAAATAGTGATTACTGGTGCCAAATACTTAAATTAAAATATTGTGCCAAGTCATCTCAGCAAGATGGGAATACTGAGGATCTACCAATTATTGTTATCTTACAGTATTATAGGAATTGAAAGTCAGAAGTTATATACTTATGTCAATACTACCTTTGGATAGCTACAGTACAGTGTATATATAAGGATGGCTTTGTTTAGAAGACTGGAAAAATGCTCATGGAATAAACACTATTATCTCAATATCATAGGTCAATAAAACACAACTGTATCTGGTGGACGTGGTAGAGAAAATGGCAACTTTAACAAAGGAGTGCTTCCAAAGGCATTTCCTTTAGAGGTGGCTATTTTTCCACATTACAAAAAGACTAAATAATGCGGTGTGGCTATCTTAACCAAACTTCCATTTAGGTATAGTTATGGTATATGTTCCCAAACTACTATTCTTTCTGTCCACCGTGCTGGCTCCAATATTCCATGATCCATTGTAATCTTTTGGTCTTCCTTCTTTTGTAGTGTGGCAGCCTGTGCTGCTATCCATTCAGTAGGTAGACCACCAATTCATAGGTGGCCATCATAATGGCTGTGTTTGGAATTTGTCTCACCAAGTGAGTTGTTAGACCACGGTAGAGTGACCCATAACCTTCTTCTTGAACCACCAAAGACAGTGTCTGAAAAAAGGATCTGTATTTTGTTCCTTCTTCACGTAATCTTGTTCTTACAACTTCTGTTTAGGAAAGAAATAAAATCGATTTAAAAATTACTGATTTCTTTAAACTCTAACTATACTGAATATACCACATTTGTCAATATGTAAGTAGCTCAGGATAAATCATTTTTTTAAACATATAGCTTACTGAAAGTAGTCATAGTAATGGCAAATTTCTAATATAGCCAGTATCACATACAATTATATTTAAGATAAACACAAGGGAAAATAGACGTGATAAGGAGAAAAGAATGAAGAAGCAGGAGTAGAGTACTATTAAAGATGAACATGCAAGGACACGATGACAGGAAAGATTTTTTTAAAAAAGCAAATAGTACAAAGGAAATATTACTAATGTACTCATAGCAGTCCACATATACTAACATAAAACAATGTGTGGACAAAGAAGTTGAAGATGTCTAGGACACCAGCTGCCAGGGATAAAGCCAAGGCTGAGAATCAAGTAAGGAAATATCACAACCTTTTAATAGATGAACAGATCCTCAAGATCAGTCCCAATTTATCTTTAATTTAAATGTTAAGAAATTGAGCTGGGGATAAAAGCTCAGTGGTAGAGTGCTTGCCTAGCATGTGTTTAATGTACAGTACAAGTGCTTAAATGAATGAATGAAAGAAAGAAAGAAAGAAAGAAAGAAAGAAAGAAAGAAAGAAAGAAGGAAAGAAAAAGAAAGGGAAAAGAAAGAAAAAGAAGTTACTGAGAAATTTTAGCCATTTAGGAGCACAGGCTGACATAAAAAAAAGAGTTTTCTATTTAAGAATTAACTGCTCTTTATCTATCATTCTCAGTTTTTCCCCTAATGATCCTGAGATGAACAGTCTAAAGCAGCCCGTGGCAAATGCAAACTTTTATTGCAAATCTCCTATACTCTCTCCAGATATGAATATATTTTTTGGTCTTTTTGAGACAAAGTTTCACTTTGCAATTTAGGCTGGCCTTGAGCTCACTTTGTACCCCAGGTTGACCTAGAACTCACAATGATCCTCTTGCCTCAGCCTCCTTGAATGCTGAGATTGCAGGTGTGCACCACCATACTTAGCTCCCATTCCATCTTAAAATTTCATGCCATTTATGTAACTCCAAAATTTTATCAATAGTACCTCCTCTGGTAATATCATGATGTCACTTATACTCACACTAAAAGAAAAACATACCAAAAAAAATCTTAAGGTTCTACTTTTAAAAAGCTACCAAGCCAGGCATGGTGGTGCATGCCTGTAATCCCAGCACTGAGGTAGCAGGCTGCAAGTTCAAGACCATCCTGGACTACAAAGTGAGCTCAAGGCCAGTCTGAACTGCATAGAGAGACCCTGTCTCAAAAAGACAAAAAAAAAAAAAAAGCTACCAAAAACCTTGTTTTTAAGTGATTTCTTCAGTTATTGAGAGGCTAGTAATACAAAATTTAGTGAAAGAAATTATTAATATATAATTTGTCAAAATAAAATAATGTAAAATAGCTTGGTCTTTAGGATTACAGACTTTATATTAGGGCTCTACCTGTTAGTGTGACTTGGGCAATTTACTTATTTTTTTACATTTTTTCCCCTCAGTTTCTCATTTGAAACTGAGAACAATTCTGGTTATGTTCTACTATACTTAGAAAAGACTAAATATTTTGGAAGATTTTATGAAGATTAGCAATGATTTAGTACAAAGTATTTAGTACAGTAGCACTTACATTTGCATAAATTTTTCAAAAACAGAAGCTTGCCCAAAGGACAACTCTAGGGTTAAGTTAAGCTGGAATTTAACTCTAGGGTTAGAAGCTGACAATCAGACTCCAGAGCTCCTGTTTGGTTGCTACTGTGCTGATGACAGCATATACTGACCACTTTATCCAGCCTTGTGTTACTCGCATTTAATCCCATTATAAACTCCCAACAACTGTGTTTTACCATGTTGGACTTAAGTAAAATTACACCAACTATGAACAGCAGGACATCAGCTAGGATGAGAAAGTGTTGCTGTATCACAGAATTTGCTCATGTAGATCTGCTTTTCTTACCATGTGGATATGCTATAGTTGTGGCACAGGTTTTTGAGGTGGCAGCAGCAAGCATCATTCCCACAAAATCTGATGCTTCTTTCACGGACTCTTCCCCACTTTCCATCATGGACGCTGTCTTACAATTCAGTAACTTTTGCTTTATACTTTCATAAATAACAAAATGGATCACAGTCTCTGATATGCCAGCATAGGAAGCAGACATGCCTCTGTAAAATCCTCTAAGTCCATCTGTCTGATACACTTTACGGATACACTCAAAAGCACCCATTTGCTTTTCCCCACGGTTCCTGAAGAGCAAAAGGGAAAATGTTATTGACATTAAATGCTATAGGATTTTGAGCCAATAAATTTTAAAAAATATGCCACTCTAATAAAACATGGTCTTCTTTAACTCATGAAGTGAAATCAAAAGTTTTATTTTAAAAATATTTTTGTTGGTTTTTTTTGAGACAGGGTCTCACACTTTGTAGTTCAGGCTGGCCTTGAAATCTAAGGGATCCTTCTGCCTCAGCCTCTTGAATACTGGGATTACAGATGTGTGCCACCACACTTCCTGAAATTAGAATTTTGTTTTATTTTATTGTTTTGAAATTAGAATTTTAAAACATTGATTTTAAGATTTCTTATTTCTTGTCCCAAATTTGTCAAGTGTTGGATAACATATAAATATTTTATTTTACTGAGTGCAAAATATACTACACTGATTCTTTGGTTTCACAACCTCCTAACTGGGATTTAGGTGGTAGGGATAACCAACAAATTCCTTTACGAACTCTATATTCTGGCTGGAGCTCAAGGTAAAAGCAAAACAAGTACGAAAACACCTTCACACTGTACTAATTCTAGTTCTAAGCAAGTTGAATTTCTTTTGCATTTAATAACACAAAAACAATGATGGAGACACTGATTATGAATAGTACACAATAAAGCAAGGAGTATGGCTAACTGAATTTCTGGGAGCCTGGGGAGTTCTTCCATCTCTACCAAGATTCTCCCTCAAAAGTGACTAGGTTAATAGAAATCAAACTTTCTATGATCATTTAAAGGCAGTGGCCATATCAGTATCCTTACAAACAGTGAATGAGTACCTGTACAGTTATCAAGTGTTCATTTAGTATTACTCCCAACACAATTTCCTTAGTGCTACTTAATGGTACAGTAGCTACTCTTTAAGGGTACAAATCTCCCCTTAACACTTGTGATTTCTCTTTCAGAATGTTACCTGTAAGAGATGAGTTTAAATGCTGCTCAAAGCGAAAAACAGAAAATATATCTATTTATAAATCATATCTAACCTGCTTCTGACATAACCACCTGAAACCATAACTGTATAGGTACTCATTCAGTGTTTGTCAGGATACTGATATGGCCACTGCCTTTAAATGATCACAGAAAGTTTGATTTCTATTCGCCCAGTCACTTTTGAGGGAGAATCTTGATAGAGACGGAAAAACTCCCTAGGCTCCCAGAAATTCAGTTAGTTGTACTCCTTGCTTTATTGTGTACTATCATAATCAGTGTCTCCATCATTGTTTTTGTGTTATTAAATGCAAAAGAAATTAAAAGCCCCACCTGATAATTTATAGGCTCCTCCAACTTCATCAACTAATGATTTTCTTTAGATACTGAATACCTATGTATTGTAATGATCCCTGTTAACCAACTATAACTATTTGCTGGTATTAGAGATCTTAAAAAGAAAGGTAAAACAGTATGTAAGGGTGACAGGTAAACACACCAGCTCTATTCTTGGTTTCAGTGTTACAGTTTTACAATAGTAGAATGTGGACTAGCATGTCATACTTTTTAACTTTTGGGTTAAGTTTTATCAACCATTACTTTTTAGATTTTTGATTTTAAGAAATAAATTTTGAGTTTTGCCATAATAGTTAAGATTTCATTAAAATGACTAGTCTAGATGAAACAATTAGACATTTCTTTTCAAATCTCCAAACAGGATATAGCTCAACTTGACAAGAAGGGGAAAAGATATTTCATCAGGCATTATCATAGTTACTTTTCTCTCCTCGCTGAGATAAAATACCCAACACACCCAAATTAAGGAAGAAAGGTTCATTTAGCTCAGTTTCTGGAGGTGTCAGTCTATAATCAGCTAGCTCCAAGGAAGGGCGGCATGGGCAGAAGACAGCAAAAACAGCAAGAACACAAGAGAAGAACAACCCTCTTTTCCTCCCTTATATTGTAAACAGGCTACTCCCAACCTAGGAGGCACAGAGCACTCACATCATCTCCGTGCCCTTCTCTAGCACAGGCTCTGGATAAATACAAAGTAAGGCCCCTGGCCCCTGTTCAGTCACTTAGCGAACCTTCTAAACTTCTCAAATCGACACAGTGAACAACATCCTAGAGCAGTAAGGGCTTGTCCTTTCCATCCCAGGATGGAACTGCTGAGTTACTTAGTTAAGCTTCTAGACTCAAGTTGACACAGTGGATCAGCCGTTACAGGCATCATTGTTAATGATCTGCCAGACTACTTTTATTTATAGCCTAAAGGATATAACAATACTTATCAAACCCCAAAATACAAAAATGGTAGAAATATGTTGTACATTTGAGCCTACTCCAGATTTAAAGCCTAAGAGTTCCAAACCATTAACATTATTATTACTATCAGGTATCAGTTAGTTGCTGCAATGCTTCTGGTTTTTTCAGTCCCCAGAATATGCCTAAAATCCTGTATCTCTCATCCTCTAAGGTTTCCAACAGTCCTCTGCTTAAAATGGGCTCACAAACCACTCCTTGATACATTCCATTTCAAGTTGATCCCTATTGATTCCTGGTTTATTTCCAGCATGTAGCAGTACCTGCTCAGTTTAGAATGAATGAATCTTACTCTTGTGAAGTTGAGGTAAAAGATGAAATACGTATAGACAGACAAACATACACAGTGCTACCTCTAGTCCAAGGCTCTCTATACATGAGGTCAATGGACGTGAGCAATGATTCTCAAAGATTCACTCTAGACTAGCTGATCATAAGACTTATTTCGCTGTTGGGAGGCCAATTATAAGCACTCATGTAAAGCAAAGTATACTTGCTGGGCAGGATTAATATACTATGCCTCTCCAAAAGTTCTGTGTTCAGAGGCAGGGCTTTTGGAAGGTGACTGGATCATGAGGGTGCTAGTCTCATTACGGCTCAGTCAACTAAGTTCATAGGTGAATAGGCCACTCAGAGGAAGCAGGTCAAGGGAAGGTATGCATTTGAAGGGTAAAATTTATCATCGCCCTTTCCTCCTTCTCTGGCTGCCACAGCATTGAGTGGCCTTCCTTTTCACACTCCTTCTGCCTTGCAGCCAGAAAACTACGGACTGAAACTTTCAAAATGAGCCAAAAAAACCCTCTTTTCCTTTTAGCTATGTATGTCAAGGTATTTTGTCCTAGCAATGAAAAGATGACTTAGAGACTTCTTCTCTTCTGTTAAAAAACAACATGCAGCCAGGCACGGTAGTGTACTCCTATAATCCCAGCTAAGTGGCAAGGCGACACAGGAAAATCCAACAGCACCCTGGGCAACATGGTGAGACCCTACCTCAAAACTAAAACACAGAACAAAGCAATATATAAAACACATTTTTCATTTAAAAAGTTTCATACTGTCAACTATTACCACTTCTGCTTCTAATGGCAGACCCAAATTTCAACATGAAATAAAACAAAATAAAAAATTTATCAGCAAAAGGTAAGAAGGGAAAACCATGGTGAGATACCAGGCATTGAAATTTTACTGATATAAATTTACAGAAATTTAATGAAATCCACCCTTAAGTTTTACATACCTTGCGTCAAGCTGTAACCGAGTCTTTATAAGCCAGATGGGGTTGGTTGCAGTGATCGCAGTGAAACCTAAACAAACATATTTAAAATGAACTTCGGTAAAGGTAAGTACATACTATCAGTTTTAAGGTTCTTTATATGAATCTATATTAAAGAAAATGTAAATATTTAAACTACTGCTATATGCTTTACATTTTCATTTTACAAATCCATATAAATATTTGTCTTTATTTCCTATCCACATAAATTCTCAAATTCTGACTTTAACTAAAGGATTCTTTTAAGAGTAAAACCTGATTGCACACAAAGTCTCTCCCAAACTACTAGAATATCCTCCAGGGTGCTCTACTCCCTAAATTGAATTTTAAAACAAACAAACAAACAAAAAAAACACTTTCCAGGAACCAAGAGACAGAAATTCTGTGTATTTTAGGGCTAAAAAGTAGGTACTCTATAACAGTGGCTTGGGGATGTGATTCATGTCACAGATCACTACATTAAAAATGAATTCTACATAAATGGTGCTGTTTACTAAGATTTTGATCTGCATAGCACAAAAGACTTGCTTGGCCCCATCAATTCTTATCTATAAACAAATTTACTAACACTATTAAAGTAATGCTATCACAGAGGTAAGGTTTCTTTTAAGGTTAATAGGACACATCTACTTTTTATCCACTTGAACATGTACAAGAACTCAAAAGATCAAAACATTACAAATTGGAACTTCCCTCTCACTTTCACAAATAATGGAGAAATAATTCAGGGTAGAAGGTAGTTACCATTTACTTTAAGACTAAAGTGCTATGTAGTAACTATTATTACAGAAGGGTAGTCACCCAGGATGGCACAATTCCAGGTAGTAAATTAGGATCTTGGGAGCAGTACAATCATAAGGCTTATGCATATCTTTTACTTGCCATCTTCCTAGAATTTAACAGTAGAACACAATGCAATCTTGATGATGGGAACTTACTGCGTGAGATTGCTTCACCTACACAAAACAGGGTTTTCATAGTTTGCCTTTACATTTAAGATTGGTTATACAAACTTCACAGAATATCTTATATCAAGCTACTTTTATTCATCTAGCCTTTAAATTCAATTGAAAACTTCCATGCAGAAATATCTAAGGATCTTAACTGTTTTAATATTCCCTACAAAATATTAGCAGGTCAACCAACATTATTTTTAGGAAGACGTAGTATAATCAGACTTAATGTAAGTACTTTCAAGAACAAAACTGCTGTGATGTACTTAGGAATACAGTGGTACCTCAGCTCATGAACTTAATTTGTTCCATGATTCTGGAAAAGATTGCCACAGTCATGTTTGGCATCTGATGCAGTTTGCAAACAGAAACAAAATTTTGACAAACAATTCTGTTTGTGAACCAAAGCACTTGTGACCTGAAGTACCACTGTACTTTGTTTTTAAAATACATAATGTGGAACCAAACACTTACTTTCTTGGCTTTTGGAGTTACTCTATCTATGTATACAAAATAATTTTACAAAACTGAATTTGGTCTTGTTAAGTTCTTTCCTCTTGTATGATGTCAGATAATTAACTCAAAATCTACTTCCTTAACACACTTTTTACACTGTGGAAATAGACACGTTACACAAAGGGCTACTTCAATTAAACCTACTTAGCAAGCAAGATAAATGGAATTTTGTTTTAGTAACTCATTTAATACTTTTATAATTATATAGCCTCCATTTATCTTAAGTGCTTTTAATACTACATACATGAACGTAAAACTAGAATGGGACCAATAACTTCAGAAGCATCAATTCGTATTAAAACAATAAAAATTGAAAGTGATGAACAGGTTGCCAGGAATATCTTTTTCAATGAGAGATTTTCATAGACATATGTTGGTAAAAGGAGAGAAAAGAAAAAACATGGAACTATCAGACTAGTTTAAATAGTTGCCTGGCCTGGCCTGGCCTAGTTTAATTGAGAACAAAGTTGCATACTATTTTTTCTTCTTCTTTGGAATCTCATTTTTCTAAGTGAAAAAGTTAAAGACACTCAAATTAAATTTTAAAGCAGACATCAATACTCTGGTCAAATCCTAATTTAATGATTCTCATTTTTAAAGTAAGAATCTTTTTTTTTGTTTGTTTGTCTTTTTGAGACAGGGTCTCACTATGTGTTTCAGGCTGACCTTGAGCTCACTTTGTAGCCCAGGCTGGCCTCGAACTCACAATGATTCCCCTGCCTCAGCCTCCCGAGTGCTGGGATTACAGGTGTGCGCCACCACACCCGGCTAGAATCTTTTTCTTATTTCTTAAATACACTAGGTATTTGGACTGTAAGATTAAGGACGTAAAGAATTTATATCCAACAAAATATTTTGCATTGTTCATAATAATTTCCAGTAATCATTTTGTAGAAATTTTAAATAAAGAAGTTTGCTTTTATAAAGCCTACAATTGGAAATCTTTAAAAACAGCTTATTGAAGTAAAAAATTTCATTCATTATACTTCAATGAAAAGATAAGCATCAAAGTTTTTTTCTTTTTAAATAAAAATTCTATTCTAAGAATGCGAAGTTAGTACTCAAGTTTCTCCCTGTAATACTATTCCAATAAATCATAATTCCTCAATTTTAACTGGGAAAAAACCATACATACATGTATACATAATAAGTATGTATATAACTAGTGATAAAATGTTTAAATACTCAAAAATTATAATTTTAAATCATTCTGAGGGCATATTAATTAACAGTATCAGAAAACAAACAACAGGTATTTCTCACTTAAGTAAAATGCATTTCCAGGTACAAATAAATCTATTTAACAGAGGTCACATTAACATTTAGGTGAGAGAATGTTGTGATCTTATCCCTTGTAGCTGCTATTATGAGTAAGCTATGCTTACTGTAATTGTTGTCTCAATTCTCCCAATAATTCAAACTTTCTTAATAGAGACACCAGTCTAACTGCCAACAAAGTGTGAGGTTGGACAAAAAGTAGGAATAATCCATAGGTTTTTAACTATTTGTCCTTCAGCAGTTAAAACTCTGGTCAGTCCTTGAGTTTTACCTCTATTACTTTCTCTTAGCCAAAAAATAAATTAATACATTTAGACATTATTAGATTAATTAAATCTAGAAATGTATAATCTATTAACTCAAGAAACAGAAATGGGAAAAACCCCCAAAATTTACCATTAACTTAGAATTAAAATTAAACTCCATGGCAATTTGAGGCTGGCCAATGCTAAACCTGCCTTCACTCTACTAAGTAGACAAGCACACACAAAGATACTGGGAATGGTGCTTCCGAAATTTAGAAACTGCCTATTCCTTTTTTTCTTTTTTTGCATTTTAGCTTTGACACATTTTGACAGTATGATAACTTATATTAATTACTTGCACTGTTAGTACTGTTAGTAGTGCAATTAGTGTTTTATTAAAAAGCTTTAAAATTTTTTAAAAGGCAATTTTTAAAGTTTTTCTTCACATAACTCTATTTGATAGTGTAAATCCTTAATAAAGCAGGTAAAAAGAAAATTCCTGATAAATTTCCTTGCTGAAAATGTTTATTTCATTAAGTGAGTGATACCTGTAGTATTGCATTTTTCAGTACTTTTTAATTTTTATAAGAACAAAACTCATGTCAACCAAGAAAAACTTATTAAAACTATTTTGAAAGTTAATTAAAACTAAAACAGCTAAGATCCTGTACATTGTGCCCTCAATTTATTTGCAAAGTACTAATGGTATTAAATATTTTTGCAAAAGAGTAGAAAGCCAAGTATCAACAGACAAGAAAGGAAAGCACTATTATTAGATTTTTAAATATGTTAGCTAAGCGAAGAGAACTACTACTTTATCTAAAAGTTTTTGGACTACGGTATCTACCATTTGCAACTATACATATATATCAAATTCTTTAGAGGTCAAGGCTGTCATGGCCAAATTGAAGACCCCAGGCTTACATGATGACTGAAAAGTACCCATTCTTCCTTCTAGAAAGGATTACAAAGTGATCAGAATTAACTGTTATAAAATAATAATACACACACAAATTCAGGAAATAAAAATTCATTTCCCGCCTTCTATTAATTCCATAGCTACTATAAAATCCCAGGGTGTGTTTCTTATACTAGAGGCTGCAAGAGATGCTCAGATCAGTACTCACGAGGTTTAAGTTAGTCCATATTTCTACAGGAAGTGACCTGCGGATGGGGAGCATGAGATGACACGATCTCACTCTTTTCTCGGGAGAAATGTACAGTAAATGCCTAAAATAGACACAGGCTTTTCTGTATCATAACAACAAGCAGTGACCTCATCAGAAACACGTGTACAAACTGAATCCCACTGGAAGGGTTTGAGAAATATTTACTGTGAGATCTAACTTTTGTGAAAATGTTAAGTTAAAAAAGGAGAAAGGAATATCAGAATGGGTTTTTTTAAAAAATGCACCAAGTACTGAAAATCCCACCATCTCCAGGAGTTTGAGTCCAAATACTTACCCAAACCAAGATCAATTTTATCTTAAAGAAAAAATGCTAACCTTGTCAGAGGGTCTAAAAACCCTCCAAAAACAAAATATTTAGAGGGGATTGTCATATCCTGTTTTCCCCACCATTATTATCTTTCATGGTCAAGGAGCCGAAAACACCATTTTTTATCCATTAACACGTCTGTCTAAAGACAGGCTTTGGTGGCACACACCTGTAATCCCGGAACTCAGGGAGGCTCAGGCAGAGGACTGCAAGTATAAGATCAGACTGGACTACGTAGTGAGTTCAAAGCCAGAGTGGACTACATAATAAGATTCAAAACCAAACTGAACCAAAACGAAACAAAACAAAAAACCCCAACAGAACATTCAAGCTATCTTCATTTTGGAACTATTTATCAATTTTAAAATAAAGTAGATGTTTTTACCATAGTACCTTTCACTTTTTGCACTCTAGCCAGTAATACTTTACATCCATATTTATTCAATATTTTGGATTATTTTCTATTTAATCTTTTATATTCTACAAAACAGAAAATAGGAAGAATATTTACACATAAACAAAGCATCTGTCTAACCACTCATTTGGCTGAATAAACTGCCATGGACAATTATAATACTGTATAAAAAATTTTATACATGAAGACAAAATCTGTATTTAATGAGTAAAAATTTTAATAGTAAACTGTAAGTCAAACAGAAAAATGTATCTTGAAAAATAAATGTACCCTGTAAACAAAGAGTATCTATTAGGTATGTAGAAAACATTAAATGACACTATGGATATATTAAAACTTGAGCACTAACTGTATGAATACATAATAAAACTCGGAATTCATTTCCTTTATAATGTTGTACATAAAAGAGTATGTATATGCCAGATAAAAACTTAAAAAGTGGGAATTACTACAGTGAAAGAAACAATTTAACTTTTTTCTATCTGTATCGGTGCCTATGTGATACAGAGGGTATTCAAGTTCATTTAAACAAAACAGATACAAAACAGACAGCAGCTAGGGTAAATTTAGTCTGATAAATGTTATATGCAGAGGAAAAATAGGTAAAACATAAAAAGTCTGATTATTCTCATAACCAGAAAAATGTTTTAATGCATGAAAGTTTATAGCTACATCTTATAAGCTTTTACTACATTCTTACAGTATTCACTTATAACACTATAACATGAAAAAAGACTCACTTCAACTGTCCTTCTAATAAATGAAGTTTTTATATTGAAATTAAATGTGAGCTGATATAGACAAAATGCCAAATGAGACTGAACTGAGAGGTTACTTGGAATATAAATTACACACCTGGGTACCTTACTAAATCTTGAATATGCGTGCTAGTTGATGTGGCAAAATCTCCTAGGTACTATGGTTGATTATTATTTCAGTGCACTTTTAATACTAAAGTGACAAGGTTAGCATTTTTTTCTTGAATAGCCAGTTAAAAATTACTATATAATTTTTCACATTACTAAGTATTTTATACCCCCAAAACATTCATATTTAGACCTCTAGAAATGATCATCAAGAAAACCCAGAACAATCTGGTCTAGATTAAAAAGGAAGGGGCAAAAGGCTACCTTAATGAGTCTGTATTGGACCATTCAGTTTCATCAGCATGTATAAAAAAACTGCAAAGCTAAATGTTAAACGCTCATGAATAGTGCAAGAAAGCTCTGAAAGAGTCATTCTTAGAACAATGTAACTGCAAACAAATGGAAATATTTTCAAATTACACAGTAAGTGTACAGTGCAATAACCTCTGAACAAGCATAAAACTATCAATTTACCAAAATTCAAGGAATTCAAGTTGTGAAACAGTGTCAATGTATAGAAAAAAACCTGTGTATTTGTACACATTTGAAAAAAAAGTACAAAATGACAATTCTGAATTTCTTTGTAATGTGATAAATTCTGATGAGATTATCTAATAAGATGTTCCAGTAAAAATTAAGATACTACGGACCTCTAGGTTTACAATTCTGAATATATAATATTCTCAACATAAAGTAACTACCTAGATACTTTCTTGATTTCAGTTCTTTAAAATAATTAACACTAATATTTCTTTATAATTTACTGATGATAAAAAAACTACAATCATAAACATTGGTAATATGGAAATATATTCTTAAAAATCTTAAGACAGTGTTTATTAGGTTTGTTATTGCCATCAACTTGTATCTTCTTACACACTCAAATTTTAGGGGGAAATCATATCCAATTCAACATCTGTAAAAGTACAATTAAAAATAATTCTAGTTATCTAGATAATCTTTACCATACTACATAAAAGGACTAGTTCTCAAAACCCTAGTGCGTCCATCCAGATCAACCTACTCTATGAATTAAGCTAACAGAGGCTCACTTACATTACTTAATTTGCCCAAGATTTTCTTATTGGTAAATCAAAGTATTCACTATCTTTAATGTCCCTTTCCTTCAGCTTTGTAGTATCCATGAGTCAAGTCAAAAATTGTTAAATATAAAGAGCTCTGAAAACCATTTGTAAGGTATGTGCTAGAAGTATCATATATAGTAAAGACTTTCAATCTTTCAGAAACTGGGTGTTTCAAATTGATCCAATTTCTTTCTAAGAAAATGGTCACGTTTCAGACACTCATCAGTAAGCATGTAACCGACACTAAATCTGCACATCAGTAACTGAGGAAAGTGAGGGAAGCAGCGACAGTTTGCCTTATACAGTCACAGCATAATTTGGACATGTGAGATATGGGAAGATACGTAAAAATATCTCAGAAAATTAAGGAAATTTTCAATCGAGAACTAAAATTCTTGGCTTTGTCTAGCATGCATGGTTAGCAAATGATTCCAGAACCAAACCAGTAAAACCAATCTCTCACAGTTTAAGGTGGTGCACAGACGTGGGACTAGTTGTTTTATTTCAGAGTCATAGATATTTATTAAAGAAGACAGAAGATTTTCTGAAACATTTCTGTAACAAGCATGTACACAAAGCCAGTGTCTAAAATTCAGGTGCTATCATCTAGTCATTTATACAGAATAAACATACTTTTAAAAATATACACATTACTGGTTGAGTTTTTGATAACACACCACTCACAAAAAAGTTCAGCACTTGAGCACAGGACAAAATGAATACTTTACCAAGAACTGCTGGCACATTTCAGACAGAAGCCAAAACATGCAGCAAAAAGGGAAAAGGCACTAACAGAAATTGAGGAGAGAAAAGTAAATTTCAGGTCTGTAACTTACAGTGTAATTATAATTGGATTCTTAAAGCTATTGAACATAATCACTAAATATCCAATGGACTACACAAGGCAATCTAAACATTGTATTCTCTGGAGCCTATCACTTAAACTCCTAATTACAAAAAATGCTAACTGATGACCAATTTTACATATATGGTATCTAATTAAATTTGTTTTATACAAATAAGTATAAAAATCATCTTTGTAGACATTAATGAAAAGCACACTAGTCATTTTAACTATTTAATATAAACTCATCATAGTTTGGCATCAAGTCTTCAGGCTTCACAAATGTTTTCATTTTTTAGAATCATACTTTCATACCTGCCATTGCAGCTGAAATCATGTGAACCTGGGTAGAATCAGGATCAAACACACCATTCAATTTTTCCTTGCAGTTGGAATAAGCAGCAAAGTATAGTGCTCTAAAAGAAAGAATTAAATTTATCAATAAGCATGTTTTTAAATTCATTACAGTAAATGTAAATTCATCTTCCTAATTTTAGAATGAAGATATCTAACATCACAGTCTTGGCTAGACTCTCATGTAACAGCCAGACTGCCATGTAATTTATACCTTTTCTCCACAAATACCCTCAAGTGCTTTTTGTATTAACTCATTTAAAAAAGCCAAACTCAAACACAAAGCTCCTAGTATCCATCCTCAAAGAAATCAATCCCCGTGCAATACTCTGATAGCCACTTAGCAACTGACAAAAACTGTGATGACTGGAAACCCCATGAACGAGCAAGGCCGCGAAGTCTGTGCAGCGCTAAGGCTGAAGTTGTATGCCTAAGTAAGTGGCTTATGAGCACTGAAGTAATTTTTTTAGTGGGGAAAGGAGGGTAGAGCTGATCCAGTTCATCACAGTATATGTTAAGCTATGAGATACTGTGATATATTATAATCTCTGTGTTACACAGAAAAATTCACAGTATTTTTTTTTTTTTTTTTGCTACTGGGGATTGTGTGTAAGCATGTACTCTTACTGACCTACACCTCGCAGCCCTACAGTACTCTTAAACAAATACAATAATTCCCACAAAGGATTAAGGTATGTTTTCCAATGTTTGCAGACATTCTATTAGATCTGTAAATATTTGTCCTGTTAACTTATTATCACTTCATGCATTCCCTTCAGCAGCTATTTAACTTCCAAGGCTCTCCATGATTTTCTTGCTATATGAAATATCTTGTTATTTCTCAACAATCCCAATTATCTGCCCAAAAGGGACAGAGTATAGTACAAATGGTAAAGTTTCACTATTATGTCTTTAATGTGCTTAGGAAAACACTTAATTAGCAATTTAAAATGAAATTTTATGAAAACTTTATTCCACTTTATGAGAAAGAAAAAACAAGATACATTTGATACCACACTGTGAAGAGTAATAAACAAAACATCCTAGAAATGAGAAAATAGGCCTGGAATATATAAAAGCAATTCAGAGAGAGATATACAATGTCAAATTATAAGGAAGAGCATATAATTGCATCAAACATTAAACAAATACATATTAAAACAGCCACAAACCAGTTTTAGTTAATTTTGGTATTAAGTAGGCAGACAGTAGCCAACACTGGTAAAGGTGCAGATAAAGAGTAACTATCTGAGTATAAAAATATCGTATACCTTTTTAGAAGGTAGGCTCTTCTCTAGTTTAAATGTGCCCATGCTCTTTTATTTGCAAATTCTATGTTAGGTAACATCCCAGAAGACTGTATGTAGTTGAGAACTCAAAATAACAGTTTAGGTATGTTCACAAAACCACTGTTGTTTTTTACAGTAAAAATCTCAAAAATATCAATGAGGGAATACTCAATTATGGGAGAGTAACACCATCCAATTGAAAAATTGTAAATGATAATAATAAATATAAGTAATCATTTGTTTTTAATGTGTATGATAACCCAGGAAAATTATGGTGAGGCTACACATGTAACTGTTTAATATCTATGAGAGGAGTATGTTGAAAGGTGTATGGAGCAAGACACACAATGTGTTTAAGGTAGAAAGCCAAACTTTACACTACATACTTTTTACCTTTGTTATCAGGATGCAAAATAGACTCACTCACTCACTCACTCACTCACTCACTCACTCACTCTATCTGTGATTGAACCCAGGGCCTTCACACTGAGCCACATTTCCGTCTTTTCTTAAAAATGTTTGACTTTGAGACATGTCAGTTGCTCAGTCACCCAGGTTAGGCTCAAATTTGCCATCTTCCTGCTTCAGCATTCAAGAGTGCCGGAAATTTCTTAAACAAAGAAAACAGCATGTAGAAAACTGAAACCCGAGCCAGGCATGACGGCGCACAGCTGTAATCCCAGCACTTGGGAGGCTGAGCCAGGAGGATCATTGCGAGTTTGAGGCCAGCATGGGTTACAAAGTGAGTTCAAGGCTAGCCTGAACTGCATAGTGAGACCCTGTCTCAAAAAGACCAAAAAACAAAAACAGAAAAAACCCTGAAACCCAGTACAACACACATATATAGTATATGGTGTGGATACAGACAGCTAGGCATCCACATTTACTCTAAATATGAACTTTACATAGAGTTTTATCATGGAAGAGCTCAATCAATCTATGATAAAACAGTATCAGAAAAATGGCAAGGTAATGCTTTCAAGTCTTTTTGGTTACTTTCACAGGAAATGGAACTTTCTACCTGTTTAGCCAAAAAAAAAAATGATTCAGAGTTCTAGTCTTATTTGTTCCTGCTGGGTTCCTTTTTATTATTAATTCCTTATTCTCTGCCTTGTGAACTTGATGCAAAACTGCTTCACAGTGATGGAGGTCCTCTGTACCTCTGCCCAGAAGAATCTGCTCAGCTTTTTAGGTGGTTCCTGTTGGAACACACTGATGGCTTCACCACTGTAAGTCTCTTCAGTACCTCCCTCCTCTGGCTTCCTTTACTATGGCAGGTATTGTGGGCATCTCTTATTGCCCTTTAATGCAGCACAAGCTGTCATTACGTTAGACGTCTTATCCCTTTTTCTAAGCCTTTCCTAAGACCCATTTCTCTTTCTAGCTCTTTGATTCCGTTTTTCCCTTTTGTTTCTCTGAAATTTAACTTCTATGTGGAGAGCCAGAAAGAAGCACTAATTTCAGGTAGAGGACAAAGTTGGACAGCTATGTGAACCAGTAAGACGAGACATATATCCTAAATATTATGCCTATAGCTCAAGGGGAAGTTCTCTCTTAAAAAATACATTTTTTCATAAAGACAAAAGTTTTAAGAGCTGGTTTAGTTAAATTCAAAAAACTACCAAACACCGGTCTCAAAATATTAGCAGTTTATTGCCTTAGCCCTATGTAGATTTTCAAGTCCCCTCTCCTTAGCACAAAAGTCCTCATTCCTAAGATCAGAAGTGTTCTCCTAGGAAGGCTCAAAACATAGCCACTGCCTACAAGGGAATTTACAGGTTTATTTTGCAAACATTGTAGGCTTATCTTACCCTCAAAAATCACAAATTCATTCAAAGAATTTTAAAATTTAAAACTTACCTATAAATACAGTAAACTATGTTATACCATACTGATTTAAGAACATTTCATTGCACTCATATTACAATCATTCATTTCTAATACTACTAAAATTGTTCATCTCCAAAACACTCAGTACCCATTTCCTGCTACCAAACATTACCTCATAAATTTATTCTCTTTTTTTTTTTTTGGTACTGGGAATTGAACTCAGGACCCTGTGCTCATCAGGCAGGCCCATGAATTTGTTTCTGTTAGCATCTGAAATCTTTAAAAAGAAAATCGAATTTCAACTTTCCTTAAACACTGAAAACTGCATTTATAAATACTAAGTATACATAAGGAATTAAATACAGATGCCTTGAAACAAAGGTTGCCAGAATTTTGCTTAACCTATGTTTATTTTTTTCTTACCTGGAAGGAGCCACCCCCACTATATTGGGGCCTAATCCTCTAAACAAGGAACGAGGCCCTTCTTTTTCCAAGATCATTCTGAAAGAGAAAAAAAATTACAAAGAAATATTCTTCAAAGTCTGGTACTTTATTTAGTTTGCACAATTACGATTAAGATAAAATCCTACATTTGTACTAGAATATTATACTTTCCTAGCCATTTTCCTTACTTATAAACAGCTGTTTTTTCATGACATAGCGTAATTTACTGGAGACTGGTAACAGACTTACTAGTGATAAAAAGAATTCTGTTCAAACTCTTTTCTAAAAGATTAAAGACATCACTATACAGATTTCTATACTGATTTTCATATGATCATGCTATGGTTATCTCCAATCATCTCAGTGTTACTGTCTTTACCAGCAAATTCAATTTTTAGTCAGAAATATAATTCTTTCCTAGATCTGAGGTCTTTTACTTCATACTAGAGAGTATTCTTAGCATTGTAGTATTACATTATCCAATGATTCCAGTGAAATATTACAGCAAAAACATATTGCACTACCATTCCTTACTACACTAGAATGGTTGGCTTATTATTTCTTCTGCTGGTCAGTTAAAATTCACTATATTGAGTATTTCCTGTGCTGTTATAAAGAGGGCTTTATGACTAGGCAAAGAAGAAAGACATAGAAAGTAAAGTGGATGGCCACTAACACTGTGAACTCCGTTGTTCAGTTGTGCAGAAAAAAAATTATACTGAAATAATTTAACAGACTATATTCACAAGCAAATACTTCACAAGCTAGTCACATATATCGTAGGCCCCCAAAGCAGGAGAAATATTTTAGTATCAGAAAGCTTTCGTAGAGGTGAGTTATTTAATAAAGTGTCACAGGTGGGAAACAAAAGAGAGCGGAGAAGAGATGTTATTTTTACGTCCTAGTTAACAGACTAGGTAGGCCAAATGATTTTCAAACATCCGTACGGTTAAGAGAGGTCCCTCTGAACACAATGGTTAAATATTTGAAAGGCCTGAACTAAGGGATCAGCCTTCTCGCTATGAAGCCCAGTGTTCGTAACTGACTTAAAAAGTAACTTCATTCATCCTAATTTCAGCAGTAAATAAGGAGAAACAGTATTCCCTCCCTTGGGCTACTGTGAGGGTTAAATATATGAGCTTAAAAAAAAATTATATATATAAGCTTAAAATATGGCCTGAAAATCTAAGGAACTAAAATGGGAGCCCAAGGGGGCTTTTAAAGTTCCTGTGGAAAAGAGAAAGCAAAACTATTAAAAACTAGAAAGAAAGAATATATCACAGAGGTCAAAGAAAAAATTTTATGGAGACCTATTCAGTGGTTATTAATGTCAAACTCATGATATTAAAATATTTTTTCTATTATTAATCATATTTAGGTATTTATAATGATAGCATTTTCATTCAAAATTGTCAACAATTTACTCTACATATTCAGGTGCTTAGGTAACCAAGTTTGAAAGAAGTGTGATGAAATCTTGGTAGTGAAGGTAAACACACTAGCTAAGTTTATTTTCTACAAAATAAATACTACTGAACTAAGTTCAAATAGATTAAATTCAATTGAGCTGATAAAGCAGACACAAGTTATTCAGTCATACACACAAGTCTGAAAATGTAAAATCTGATTTCAATAGTTTTGAAACTTCAAATACAATTGCGACTAAAGAAGTACATGAAAATGTAAAAGCAAAATTTTTCAGGCTATCAGAAAATGTCAAACACCTCCTGAATAGCATTTTAAAGTCAATACAATTCTGTTTCAAATTAGGTCTAGGTTATATAGAAACTGCAGACTGCAATTATTAAATGTAATTACTTGTGCAAGTACTTGGAAAACTAAAAACACAGAGTTAGCATTAACATTATCTCATTTAAAAAAATAAATGAACAAACAATCCAAAATAAAACACCTATAGCAGCCAGGCTGTGGTGGCGCATGTCTGTAATCCCAGCACAGGAGTGGGTGGGGGTGGGGTGTTTTAAAGCAGAAGGGGTGTTTAAGGCAGGAGGGCCGTTGAGAGCTCAAGGCCAGTCTGAACTGCATAGCGAGAACCTGTCTCAAAAAGACAAAACAAACAGAAACACCTGTAACAGCTTTAGAAATTTATTGGAGAAATGCAGTATTCTAAATATATGTGATTTGGAAATAACATTACATTTTGTATTACCCATCTAATTATTCTATTTTGGATTACCACTTTTAATGAATATAATTCAGAGTAAACTCTGTCATTCAGTTTCTAAGAACCTTTTAAAATGGAGCAGAACATAAACAAATGTGGGAATCAATAAGGTAAACTAAAACAAAACTAAACAATAGAAACCCATAAATGTAGTGCTCTTACTTTAAGCAATGGAGGGGTCCGGGAGACACTACTCGGTTAACGCTGGCTCCAGCCATGGTGTTCAGCTGAACTTCAGAGATATAAAGTGTCACAGCAGACGACTGTAGCCGTGTTTTCACAACTTCCAGTGGACATGTCAGAATAGCTCCCACTGTGCCACCACATCTACAAAGAAATGAGAAGAACACAACTCTAATCAGTGCACGAGTATACTGGCCCAGAGGTAGAACCTATGTGGTCATCTGAAGCTCTGCCAACTTACAACTTAAAACTTTTAATCATTTTAGAAAACTAGATACACTTTAAGTTCGGTTCGCGGTACCAGAGAAAAACCAAAAAATTAAAAAAAAAAAGAAAACTAGATACACTTTAAAAGTTTCACTTATTTGCATGTAATTGCCTACATTTGCTAAAAACAACAGTTTAGTAATATCTGCCCTGCAAAGATAATTCGCTCTATGAAAACCTCGACCCTTATTTTAAGTATACCCTATCCTTCGAATTTCTATCCTTTTAAAACTCAAGAAATGGTCCTCTCAGTGTAACAATGAAATCACTGATAGGTTATTCTAGAAATGGCAAAACGAGCGGGGAAAATAGGCAGACAAAATTTCAATCAATGAAGCAAATGTGAAAGCAAAGCTGAAAGAGAATGAAAGGCTTGCAAAGGGAAATATATATCAAAAAGCAGCAAGCAATTTTCCCGAAAAATTCCCAAGAAGCCTAATGACTAAGGGCACCAAGTACTGAAAGAGATAAAGTAAAGAATTGAAAATATGACAGGCTGATGGGCTGCAGAGCAAGGGTAGGATGCCCGAGTGAATATTTGCTCTACATGCATGTACACATGCACACACACACACAATAAATAAAACTGTGTTCCTGGGCAGAAGCCTAATTCTCTGAAGAATATGAACTCAAAGCTGAGCCTTGGGTTTAGTAAGTGTATCCAAAGCAGAAAACAAACAACTCCCCCCATCAGGATGCACTACTGTAACCTTTTAAAGTACTGCAGATAAGACTTCATCAACTCCCACAATGAAAGAACAAACGGACACACATAAAAGGAAAATCGTCAGAACAGCATCAGATTTTTCAACAACTGTAGAACATTATTTATCCTAAAATTCTATACCAAGCTAAACTGGAAAACAGACTAGACAAAGTACTCAAAAAAAATTTCTCACTTTGTACCCATTTCTTACACATGAACTGAAAGCAAACCAAATTACCAAACAGATAAATTATACCTCCAGACCAAGACTGCGGTATTAAGAACAGCACGAGGTAGGAATAAAGCACAAACAACATTAAGATGTGTTATGCACATGTACAAACACCCCATAAAGAATGTAATTAATCTGTAATGCAGACGTAGTGCTAATAAAAATAAAAAAGTTTGGAAAAAGAACACAGTAAATATGAACAGCAAACAGATCAATTTCAACCATGATGCCAAGAGTCATCAACCCCTAAGTCAGTTGGAAAACCATACCAGCTGGAAAGCCCCAGGCTACTGAAACATTAAATCCAGTTTCTGTCTTTAAAGGGATTTTACTAGCTTGTGTCTAGATGTCCCCTCAAAGTCTCATGTGGTCATAAATGGGGCTTTTTCAGAGGTGGCTGGATCTAGAGTGTGTGATGCTGGGATTAAGGGTGTGTGATTACTAAATCAGTCCACTGACTGGTTTGGCACAGCCCTAATCCTGGTATCCTAGACAGAGTATAAAAGGGGCAGAAAGAAGCTGCTAAGGCCCCTTGCCTGCTTTGCTACCTTCTGCCTGTCATGTACTGTTTCTCTTCTGCCATACCTGTGTGCCACGCCACCCTGCCTTGGAGATAAACCTTATTTCCCTTAATTTGTGGGTGTTGGGTATTTTGTCTCAGAAATGAGAGAAGAAACCAAGACCCTGAGCATACCCAGGGTGAAACCTAAAACACCTCAAGATTCTGTGAAGCTAAGGGAGGGTCATGGAATATAACTGATTCCAAGATTTTGACTGTTAGACCCATGTCTTCAATTTTAACCCTTTAAATATATAAATAGGAAACTTGTTTTTTAACAATCATGTAATTCTCCAGTGGGCAAAATTTTTCTTATATCCACAATATTGTGAGGAAGTGCGTATAATTCAAAAGGTACTTTCGAATTCATTTTTGTTAACTTTAAGCAAAATCTACTTTATCAGATTTTGTATCAAAGCTACAACTGTAGCTTTCAACTTTGTAAAGGAAAATGAAGGTTGAAATACTGTCTTTCAAGTAATACTGCACTGCAATTTACTAACCAGGGCAATAGTTGTCTTAATTACTTCCCTCATCACTGAGACAAAACGCGCAACACCCACAACTTAAGGGAGGTTTTTTTTAGTTCATGTTTCAGTCCAGAGTTTGATCCCAGTCATAGCTGGCTCCAAGGCAGGTCAGCATGGCACAGGCGCATGGCAGAGGAACAGCTGCTCACCTCATGGCAGCCAGGACGCAGAGCAGATCTCCACCTCTTTGAACCAAAAGTTAAATCTAATGGTTAACAGCTCTCAGTGTCTTAAATGACTCCAACCTTTGAGAATTGCTCACTCACTCACTCACTCAGGTACTGTGTATTTGTTCTATTTGGATTTCAGAACAGATTTTCTTGCTCACTCCTCAGTCTGTTTTGCTGGTTTCTCCTCTTCTCTGATCTCTTTAACTGCAGTCTTCAAAAGTTAGTCTTTGGTCCTCTTGTTCCTATATTCCCTTAATGGTATTATCTGGCTAGGCTTATGGCACTTTCTATACTCCGAATGTGTATCTTTAGTCTAGACCTTTCTTGGACTTCGCACTAACATTCAACAACCTCAACAAATACTTTCTTGACCTGGTTACTTCTCAAACTTACAACTAAATTTAAACTTCTGATCTTTCTCTAACCCAAACCCATTCCATCTAAAATCTTATCTACTCTAGCCAACAGCAATCTCATCCTTCTGGGCGCCCAAAGAACCCCAGTTATCCTTACATCTTGTTCTTATACTCTACATCCAATGTTACAAATCTTACTGTCTCTGTTTTTGAAATAAAACCAGAATTCAACCATCTCTCACAATGTCCATAACCTTCAACCCTTTAAGATCCACCGTTACCGCTCATCTGGATTACTAAAATACATCATCTCTCTAGTTTTGCTCTTGCCACAGGTAGAGTCTAACACAATGGACAGAGCTAGCTTTTTAGAAGACTAGTCCCACTTCAACAGAAAAGGCAAAAGTTCCTTACTGGTCTAATAATGCTTTACTACTAGGGCTATACTTGTTTTCTTACCTTGTTCACACTGTAGGTCTTTTCTCTGCCTATTCCCTCTGCACAGTTAATTCCCTTCCATGTAGGTCCTTGTTCAAATATCATCCTCTCAGTATGACTCAGTCATTCTCCTCTATTTGACTAGATTGAACTTCTATTCCTGATGCTGTCCTACCCAGCTCCCCATAGCATTTAACACCTTTTAATTAATGATACCATTTGCTTGACAAATCAGTCCTTTTCAGATAGTTGTGTATATTTGATACTACATTAAGACTGAAAAAAGTGGAAGGTTTTTGAAGGGTAACTGCAATATTCAATTTGAATCCATGCCAATAAATCCCTGAAATTTTTTCATGCTGTTATATTAAAATCCGCTGGTCTATCTTAACAGGTCATTTGAAAAATACTGATTCAGTGGGTTTGGGTTATGCTTCTGCATGTCGGTACAGTATACAAAATAATGTATACTTAGGATCACTTAAGAGAAACATCTTTAGGTAGTAGGAAAAAATGGTCACATTGGAGATTGGGGGGATTAGCTCAAGATTTCAAAAATTCTTATTTTTGCCTTAAAATTAGTTTTATCTTAGATAACAGATGCCTTCCAGTGGTTTTCTATAAAGCAATAGGCTCTCCACACTTTTTTTTGAGAAAAATGTTTCCAGTCTAGTCTTCATACTTCTTTTAAGAAAGAATGGTTCACCATGAAAAGATTAGTTCATCTTGCAAACTGCAACAATTGCAGAACAAAATCTGAGTGCCTTCTATTTCCCATTTTGCCACATAGAATGTTATGATGTATACTCATAACTTAAGATGTAATAAAATTACTATGTTTTACCCTTTCACAAAAGTTAATTGAAATGGGCCTTTTTAAAAAGTGCCTTTGAATGGGCCTTCCTAAGTGCCCTGAGATGAAGAATAAAATGATTCTTAATACAGTTCCGTGTGGTTGCCTTTACACAGCATTGCTTTTATTTATTTATTTATTTACTTACTTGTCTTTTTGAGACGTCTCCCTATGTAGTTCAGGCTGGCCTTGAGCTCACTCTGTACAACGATCCTCCTGCCTCAGCCTCCTGAGTGCTGGGATGACAGGTGTGTACCATTACGCCAGGCTTATTACACAGCATTACTTTTACACCATTACAAATGTCAATGAATTTGTGAAGAGGCATTTAATGTCTTACTATTCTCATGAAAATAGTTTTAATATCTCAGACCACCAGAGAGTCCTGGGAGCTCTCAGGAGTCCTGGACCCTACCTGTGATGCTACACTAATCCATTTATGGGAAACAGTTTCTCTGAAAATACAGCATCAGAATAATTAACTTCTTAGTTTTCCAACTCACTAGTGAAAATGAAAGTTTTAGAAGGGGGAAAAAAAAGGAGGATATCCAAATGTGTCATCCAAATTCATATTATCGTTCTCAGAGTAATCACATTAGGAGGAAGTGCTAGGCTTTGGGGAGCTGATTAATAAAGGCAGAGCCTTAATATTCGGGATTAGTGTCCCTATAAAAGAAAGCTGGCTGGCCCCTCGCCATATGAGGAAGTCTATGTGGGTAGGCCTTCAAGAGACACACAGTCTGCTAGTGTCTTAATGCTGGGCACCTCAGGCTCTAGAACGGTCAGAAATAAATGTTTGTAATTTATAAGCCACCTGATTTACATAGTTTTGTTTTGTTGTTACACAGCTTTGTTACAACAGCCCAAATGGACTGAAACACAGTAAGATGAGAGATAATAAACATCAAGGAAATGGGAAGAGTAGGAAAAAAGGAGAGATTATTGTGGAAAGAAACCACATAATTACCCTTGTAAGTACTATTCCATTGCTGCCCTGATCTTACAGTAAAGCATGAGAAATAACAATGAAAATCATCCTAAGAACATGGAAGTTTCTCACTGAATAAGCAATTTAATAAATGAATTCCACAATATCATAAGAAAGTTTCTTAGGAAACCTGCAATAGTAACTGTATTAAACTAAGAACAGAAAAAAATTGTTCCACTTAAAACTCTGAACATGCTGGATATGGTGGGGCACACCTGTAATCCTGGCACTAGGGAGACTGAGCAGGCGGATCACTGCAGGTTTGAGGCCAACCTGGCAATACACTGTGAGCGAGACCATCGTCTCAAAGAAAACTCGGTATGTTTATTGTTTCCATTTAAAAATACCTCTCCCTCAATAAAGAATCAGTAGACTTAACTGATATAACAAGATAATCTGTAATTCTACCGAGGTACTTAAATATAGTACAAACATATAGTGTTAGAAATACAGCTAAAACTAAGTATTTACATCCTTTTTTGTAGACTGCCACGATATGCCTCTTTAATTCAATTAACCTAACCAGTGACTTTATATATCTGAATATTAACTCTGGCAAACGCATAGTAAGACCAAAGGGTGTCTTACAAAAAGCACGAGTTATGCACGTGTCACCCAGACCCAAGGTTCAGTGCTGGTCTAACTCTAACGTTTCTATTTAACAATACAGGTCCCAAGTTATTAAAACTTTCTGAGATATTGATAAACGCAAATTTAGATGTATATAATTTTAATGATCAGGAAAACATCCCAAAGGCTCCATGCTAAGAAAATCCTTGTCTTAAATACTACTGTGAAAGGTTATTCTTGCCGGGCGTGGTGGTGCACGCCTATAATCCCAGCACTTGGGAGGCTGAGGCAGGAGGATCATTTTGAGTTCGAGACCAGCCTGGGCTACAAAGTGAGCTCAAGACCAGCCGGAACTGCATAGTGAGACCCTGTCTCAAAAAGACAAAAAAAAAAAAAAAAAAAAAAAGTTAATTCTTGTTTCTTGGGCTTAATCCAAAGGATACCTATATGTCAAGTAGCCCAGGCAAACAACTCATAAAAAGAGATTGCTCCTTCCCTAGGTAGGTATTATCAAAATAAATATCACAATTTCCAATGTTTACAATTCTATCAGGGTCGAGGAAAATCCTGTGTTTATACAATACAAAAACTCTCCGTTCCTATTCTTAAAGAGCAAGCTAAACAAAAAAGCCTAAATTAACACCTATTAATAAAAATAAAATGGCTGATGATCCTAATCCAAGCAGAGAAAGTAGTACAATCAAGCTAACACTTATTTCAAATATAAGTGTCTATAGTTTAACAAAACTTGACATGAATCCTGAATGCAGATTATGTTAGGATCTGAAAAGGAATTTAGAGATCATACAGTACAACCCTCTCCTTTCACAGAGGAAATTAAAATCAACGGGTCTGTTCATGTTATACTCAAATTAAAACGTGGACTTAGGTCTGTGGTCTAACTTTCAAGTGTTGTCATAAGATTTAATTACAAGAGAGAATCCAATTACTGGCATGACATCTTCGCTTTTCAAGAATATACACACAGCTACTGGATTAAAAAAAAGTTATTCAACTTGCCTTATTATTGGCAATGCACATTTGAGAAATACGGAAAGCAAACTGGGTCTCACAAATTTGAAAAATGTTTTTATGCCAAAACAGTAGCTGGCCCATAACTGGTGTGTGTACTATATGTTTGCTGAGAATCTGTATCAAACATAAGTAATGCCATCACTGCAGAATCTGTACCAACTATAAATAAGGCCACCGCTGGAAACAGCCCATTCGTCCAATTCAACACAAGACACCATAAATAGAACTGCGCATGTAATACGCTCCGATCTGAAACAAAACGTCAGAGTTTAAGGGGATGCTACTTTATATGGTTATATAGATTTTTTTTTTTTTGCGTCTTAACATAATTCACTCTACCCAATTTTGGTAAGACAACTCCATAACTCTACAGATAAAATAACTCAAAATTGCTACAAGTCTCTGAATAATTTCGAAGGAGCGTATCTCACAGCCAGACAACTGGCTCCGCAAAATGGCTGTAGCAGTCACGCTGGCAACCAGGGAACTGAGACTTCAGGCTTAGTCCTAATGTAGCGCACACAGGGTAACGACCACCAAAACACGGGCCCTCGCTCCACCCTCACTTTCCCTTTATGCAGCGGAAAAGCAGGAGTGTGCAAGAAGACTAGTTTGGCTGGGGGGAAAAACCCGATTCTAAACGCACAGCGGCTCTGCACCACGTCCTGCATGCAGCCCAGGAAGCTCCGGAAGGAAAATTCCCAGGACCTACCAATAACCCGCAGCTACCAGCGGCAAACCCGGC
>NW_004955508.1:4729043-4742482 GCF_000276665.1 Chinchilla lanigera
TCTGCGGAGCGCTGCGCGGCGCGGCGGGGGCGTGAGTAGCCAGGGCCCTACATAAACAGAGGCTTCCATTGGTCCGAGGGCCATGACGTCACGAGGCGCCGCACTCCTGCCTCACGTGACCGCTAAGGGGTTTCTCAATGAAAAGGGCCGCGAGGCGGGGCCGAGAGCGTGCCTGGAGGGTAGTAGGTCGCGCGCTCTGTCGCGCCTAATCCGCTAAGCCGGAAGGCTGCGCCTGCGCGCACTCGCGGGAGCAGGGCGACCCGCGCCTTTGGCTCCTGGGCCAGGAAAAGCCGCTGGTGTTGGCTGGTGTCCGAGTCCATAGGCGGATTACTTTGTGTGGCCACCCATTCCGCTGCCTGATGTCAGCCTCGGAGTAATATTTGCACTGTGCTTTGTGCAGATGCTCCTGGGCAGGATCGCGAACATTGCAGTATTACAAACGATCCTTCTAGAAGCGGAAATTTGGCATCTATAGGAAGAGTGGCGAAATCGTGCGACATCCTTACTATGGAATAGGGTGCAGTCGTGACAGGGTGAGGTAGGTCGACATGGGTAGGAACTTCAAGCCGTAGTAAGGAAAGCATTAAAGCGGGAAAGTTTATCTTAAAGTACCTAGCCGGTCGTGGCGGCGCACGCCTATAATCCCAGCACTCGGGAGGCTGAGGCAGGAGGATCGTTGTGAGTTCGGGACCAACCTGGGCTATAAAGTGAGCTCAAGGGCAGCCTGATCTGCATAGGGAGACCTTGTCTCAAAAAGACCAAATAAATAAATAAATAAAGTACCTGGCCACCTGCTCGTTCTCAGTCAGCAAACTTTGCTTACAGGTACTATACATAGGGTCAAAGACTACAGGAAAGAAAACGTTTTTCTTTTCCAGAGCATGATAGTTAAATATTAATTTCGTTAATTAGTAATTATTTCTAAAATGCAGACAAGTCCAGAAAATAATATGATCCCTGCATGCCCATCATCCTGACTGAACACGTTTTAATACTTCTGTCTTCGTGTTCACATAACTCGTGTTCCTTTCCATCTGCAAGGCCCTCCTCATCACCCTGTCCAACCAGGTGGAATTCTCCAAGGCCTACCTTTTTTTCCTTCCAGCCCCACCTTCCTCATGAAGTCTCTGATTGCCTTAGCTCTGTGTTCATTAGCTCTGAAATTCCTACAAAACATACAAATTGAAAGTATTCATCCACTCCATACAAGAGGGTTAGGTGTGTGGAAATAGTTTAAAGACCCACAGCAGTACTATATAAGTGCCAGCTGTAATTATTGTTAGTATTTTTTTCCTTTTTATGTTTTCAAAAATTTTGGGCCTAGCTGGGCACAGTAATATCCATATTGTGGGTGCACACCTGTAATCCCAGCACTTTGGAGGCTGAGGCAGGAGGACCACTGCAAGTTTAAGGCCAGCCTGGAATACACAGTGAGTTCAAGGCCAGCCTAGACTATGCACTGAGACCCTGTCTCAAAAAACAAACAAACGAAAAGACAAGATGGTGCTTTGCAGTATTACCTAGGCAATTCCTAGGCTCAAGGGATCCTCTGACCTCAGCCTTCCCAGGAGCTGGACTGTAACCCAGTTCTGTTGCACCTGCTGGCCTTGTATTTTTAGTAACAAAAATGAAACCTGATATTTCTTGAGCACTCACCAAGATTCCCAAATTTGAGCTAAGTGCTTTACAGGATCTCTTTAAACTTTCACAATTAGTCTATGAGGTGATACAATTCTAATTTCATGTGATAAAACAGATTTAGCATCATTAAGTACCTTGTCCAAGGCCCTTACCTATTCTATCCTGGAGAAGCTTGGATTTCTGTCCAGTAGACTCTGACTCTAGAGCCTCAATTATTAAATAGCCGCCCATTAAAGGAGGTAAATTTGGCAAAAACATAAAAGTACAAACAAATTGAAACCCCTGGCTACAGTATTGCCAAAAACTGTTGCTTTAATAATCAAAGAGTAAGCCGGGCGTGGTGGCACACGCCTGTAATCCCAGCACTCGGGAGGCTGAGGCAGGAGGATCGTTTCGAGTTTGAGACCAGCCTGGGCTACAAAGTGAGCTCAAAGCCAGCCTGAACTGCACAGCGAGACCCTGTCTCAAAAAGATTAAAAATAAATAAATAATCAAAGAGTAAACCGGGTGTGGTGGCACATGCCTGTAATCTCAGCACTTGGGAGGCTGAGGCAGGAGGACCTTTTCAAGTTGGAGGCCAGCCTGGACTACAAAGTGAGCACAAGGCCAGCCTGAACTGCATAGCAAGACCTTGTCTCAAAAAGACAATAATAATAATAATAATGATAAGGGGTATTATTCTCACTGATAACAGCTTTATCGATACTCATATGATAACTCTGTACTTCACCTTTGAGGAATTACCAGCCTTTTCCAAAGTGCTTACACCATTTCAGGTACATTTCTCTTAATAGCTATAGCTCCATGTTTTTGTTGTAGGGATTACCATTGTGATTACATTGAATAAATTTTCTGCAAACTGGTAAGGAGAGCCAGAGCTCTTAGGTACAGTAACAGTTATTCCCATGAGCAAAGACAGTCCCTACTGTGGCCGTTTTCTTTTGAACCTTGTTCAGATGCCACTGTGCAAGTGGACTGTGCCCGTGCAGGTTCGGTCTGGTGCTCCGTGGGAGCCGCTCTGCCAGGTGTCGGGGCAGAAGGCCTCACTCTGAGAGGTTGGAGGGTTGAATAGGCTGTCATGTTTATGAGCTTCCACAGCACCGTCATCTGCCTGTTGTTTAGTAACCTTTCCTCAGTCCTCTTGACTAGAGCACATCTTCAGGTGATTCCTTAGAGTTGAGCCCTTGCCTCTGGGACAAACAAGGTTCTACGTGCTTTTTCCAGGTGCTTTTTCTGGAGCATGAGGTGGGTGAGACCAAACCTAAGCTTCTTCAGGACACATCTGCTCTCTCCTTTCCTGTTCCTGTGGAGAGGGCTTCTGGGAGTTGTAGTTTCTCAGTAGAGATGGAAAGAAACTGATCCCCATCAGGGTGGTTCAACTCAATACCTGCCTCAGAACAAACAAAAACCGCAAATAAACTCATTGTGAAATGAAGGGGACTGTGTTTCTCAGTTGGTATTGGTTAATAATTTTAACTGCTAAAGGGCTGAAGAAAATTTCTTAATATCTGTAAAGGGGTGGGGATTGCAGCAGAGCGTAAATGGATTGATGTCACATTCCACATTGCCCCTGTGAGTCTTGCAGGTTCAGAAGTTTTCTGTGGGCTTCAAGCCCTAGATTGGCAACATCAGTTTAAATTATTTGGTGGCTCTGTTGTAGTCTCTGTGTCTTCTTAGTGATGTTAGTGGGAATTTGAGTATATTACCTTAGCTGGTGGTCATTTGATTTAATCTTACTTTCAGTAAATAATAAATTGAAATACTGAGTGGCATGAGGTAGAAACTAAAATTCTTTTTGTGAGCTTCTCTTCTTCAATTGTACTCCTCCGCAGAAACGATTGTGAAGAGTTGTGTGAATGTTCTAAGCGCTCTGTGCCGTGATGATGGAAATCCCAAAGGGCTTCAGATTCGCACACCATTTTCTAATGGCCAGGCATTGATTGTTTTTGTTTATTAAACTAAAGGAGATTTACTAAGTTTTAACTGACATACAATAAGCTGGATATATTTAAAGTATACAATTTGATACGTTTTGACAGATGTATATGTCTGGAAACCATCACCATAATCAAAATGGTTGATATCTCCACCACTAGCTTCCCTTTAGAAATATCTCTTCACAGCCCTTTGTAATATTTCCAGTTGCTTTTGACCTCCCAGGCGATTGCTATTTGCTTGTTCAGTAAGGATTCTTTTGCATTTTTTTTAGAGTTTTGTTAAAAGAGTGGTTTTTTTTTTTTGCTTTGGTTTCCTTTATTAAGCATAATTGTTTTGAGATTTATTTATGCAGTAGCATAAATCAATGGTTCATTCTTCCATTTGTAATGGATGATTAGGTTGTGTGTAACATTTGGTTACTACAAATAAAGCTGCTGTGAACATTGACAGGCATGCATTTGCATGGGTGTATGCTTTTAGTCTTTTTATGGGCCAGGCATTGTAGCAAACACTTAATGAATATTTAAATTAATAATCTCTGCAACCATTGTACGGAAGTACATTTTACAGATGAGGAAACTGAGATGCAGAATGATTAGGGGATTCAGCAAGCTACCCCAACTAGTAAGGAGCAAAACTGAGATGGAAATCTAAGTCGTCTGGCTCCAAAGTCTGTACTGTTGTCCTTTCTTCTGTACTTAATACTTTTGATTTTTGTTTTTCTTTACTGAGAATGTGAGCTGTATTTCTCCCCCACAACAGCTTTACTTCCCCTCCACACAAAATAAAAACCCAATTTGAAGGGACATCTGTAGATAAGGTGCTAGAGATGACACGAGGAGCACTTACATCGGAGCCATAGATGGAAAAATCACAGGGTAGTTGCTCTGATTCAACTCCCACTCCTGCCAGCTACTCTGACCTATATATTCACTGATGATTAATGGTTCTGAGGTATATACACCAGTGATAAGCACGCAGACACAGTACTGGAGATAGAGAAGGAGCTATACTTGCTAAAATGGATTTTCCTATAGAAACTAACATTATTCTTGTGGAAAACACTGTATCTCTCAAGCCCTGATTCAGGAGAGTGTCCCAAGAGCAATGGAAAAATGCCCAAAAGTTTAAAAAATGAGAAAGACTTCTCTTACTTCCTGGAAGAGACATAACAGAAAGATGAGAAGGTCGTATGAAGAAAAGCATACATTTCATTCAGATAAAGGTGTAATGCACTTTCTTTTTTTGCCTGGACATGACTAGCACCTCAACACTGCTAATCCAGGGTAGAACCTTGCTTCCTGAGAGTCTCTAAAGGGCTCACCCAGGACTCCTGCTTTGAAACTTACTTGTTGGCCTTTGTATCTTTTGTAGTCTTCATTTTGATTGAAAAAAAAAACACATTCCACAACCCAATTCAAAAATTGGCAAAGACTTGGAATGATATTTATCTAAAGAATATATGGAAATGTCAAAAAGCTCATAAAAAGATGCATAATATCATTAATCACTTGGGCTATGTAAATAAAAATCACAGTGAGGCACTACATGCAAGCACATTCACAAAGATATTGCACACCAGTGTTCATAGCAACACTACTCACAACACTCTTAAGAGGAAAACAACTCCTCAACATGTCCATCAACAGATAAGTGGATAAATAAGATGTGATATGTACATATCACGGAATATTATTCAGCCTTAAAAAGGAAAGGCTGACATATGTTACACCATGGAAAAAACTAAAGCATTATGCTAAGTGAAGTAGGCCTGACACAAAATGACAGATATGTGATTCCACTTCTATGAGGAACCTAGACTGATCAGCTTCATAGAAAAAGAAAGTAGAATAGTGGTTACTAGGAACTAGGGAAGCAATGTGGGATTGGGGAGATACTGTTCAGTGGGTATAAAGTTTTAGTTTAAGGTAATAGAAAAGTTCTGGGGTGGAGAACAATGATGGTTAGACAATAATGTCAGTGTACTCAGTGCTACAAATTTTAAGCACAGTAGTAGTTAAGATATTAAACATTATGTGCTGTATATTTTATGACAATTAAAATATAGTCAATACACATAATTTTAAAAATCAAATATACATAGTATGTTACTAGAAAAATTATAAGGCAAAACATCAGACTGCCAAACCCATTCCTCTGTCCCATCAGTTTTGTTTCTTCTTCTTCTTCCTCTTCTTTTTTTTTTTTTCTCTTTCTGAAACAGGGTCCCGCTATCCAGTTCAGGCTGGCCTTGAGCTCACTTTGTAGCCCAGGCTGGTCTTGAACTCACAATGATCCTCCTGCCTCAGCCTCCCAAGTGCTGGGATTACAGGTGTGCACCACCATGCCTCACTAGTTTTGCTTCTATAGATTTCAACTTTCTGGTTAGGAGTGTGAGTTCCTGGGGAAGACAGGGGCACTAGTCAGTGTGGGTTGCTAGTCCAACCCAACCTACTCTTCTGTTCTCCAGTGGAAGAGCAGCTAGCTGCTCTGGAGCAGGTCACATCAGGTGATGCCTTGAGGATATAGAAATCCAGTGGAAATTAAAAGGACTGCTAATTCTTTCTCTTATATTTCGGATGGGAGCCTCCAGGTCAAAATTGCTTACTACTTTGGAATGTATTCTTAAGCACTATTCAACCCTTGCATATTGAAAAACAGCCATTTAATATTTTTCTGCAGCCAAGCATGGCCTGCCTACCCGCTAGAGACAGTGGAAGTATTGATTATGATACTATTTCACAACTAGAATTTTACTGTAAGAGAGAGGAAAAATGGTCAACATTACCTTATGTTCAGAGTTTTTTTTTTTTGCATTAAGAAATAATCCTTACTTGTGTTCAAAATGTAACATAAGCCACAGGGAGTAACTGGCAAATTCAGCCATACCTGTGTTCATGTGTTCTTTTTTCTCAGTGGCTTCCAACAGATCAAAAAAGAAAAAGAAAAGTTTTCAGAGGACCCTGATAAGTACAATGAGATCTTTAGAGGACTTACTCAGACCTGTGAATTAGACTGGAAAGATATAATGTTACTCTTAAATGAAAAGTTGCCTCCTAATGAGAGACAAGCAGGATTACAGGCTGGTGTCACATTTGGAGGTGAATAGCATATTGTTAATTTTAGAAGGCAGGAGACAGGCAGCCAGGGGAGCGAACAGTTCCTACTGGAGCCCAAGTGGTCCCTATACAAGATCTCTATAGGCCAACCAGACAGAAGGTTGAGATAGGAGACATCTTCAGACATGTATTCTTGAAGGTTTAAGAAGGACAAGAACTAAGCCCTTCAATTATATTCATCAGGAGGAAGGTGAGAACCCCTCAGCCTTCTGGGATCATTTATAAGAGGTGTTGATAAAACATACCTCTCTGGCTCCTGATTCAACAGAAGGACAAATTATTCTTAAAGACAAGTTTATTATCCAGTCAGCCTCAAATATTAGGAAAAAGTTGCAAAAGATGGCTTTTGCCCCAGGTAGCTCAATACTTTAGTGAGAATTGTCTCAATATTTTATAATTGAGACCAGGAGGGTGCCAAAGGGAGAAAATGAAGAGACAGAAAATGGCTGTGTTGGTTGAGGCCTCAAAAGGAATAGACCCTGGGTCTGATTCTCAGGGCTCTAAGAAGAGCTTAAAAAGTAAACTCACCTGCTACACTGCAAAAAGCCAGGCTACCTTAGGAGAGATTGTTATAAGAGGTAACCTGAGCCATTCGCTAATTGGACAGGTGATCACTCAAAGTCAGACTGCCCTCTGAGGGGGAGGCTTCGGAGCTCAGACCCATCTTACCAGCTGGACCAGCAAAACTGAGTGGCCCCAGGGAACCCTCTGCCTTTTCCCTATGGCTGGACTGTCATCTCCATGGAGGAGCCCCAAGCAATCATGACTAGAGAGAAAAGAAACCAGCTTATTGCTGGACCCTGGTGTGTATCTCTCATGGCCTCTTTGCAACCCTGGCCTTCCTTTCAGCTGTCATACTTCGGTAAAGTAAGTCATTGGAGAGGATGTAGCTGGGTATTTCTCATAACTCTTAGGCTATAACTGGGATGGCTTTCCCTTCTCCCATTCCTTTTTAATTATATTTGAAAGACCAGTTTACCTCTTGGGGAGAGAGATTTTCACTGTATATATCCCTCACAATGTGGCAGGACTGCTTTCTTCCAAAAGGAGCCAGCCTGTGGCTATCAGACAACCACTTCTTAAACACTGGGCTCTACTTTTACAAGGACCAGCCATTCAAATAAAGACATGTTCCTCCTTAAACCCTGCCACCTTTCTACCAAAGAAGGAGGAAATTGAGGCTGAAAGACATGACAGTGTCTAAATCTCCATACCTATAGAATCAGAGATAACTTGTTAGACACATCCTTTACTGACCCTGACTTGACCATCTTCTGCGATGGCAGTTCCTTCATAGAAAATGAGACAGGAAGAGTAGGGTTTGTGGTAGTGATTCTACGTCAGACACTTGAAAGTCCTCACTTGCACCTGGGACTAGTGCTCAGCCAGCAGAACATATAGCTCTGACTGGGCCTTTACAACTCAGTGAAGGACAAAAAAGTCAATATTTGTATTGATTCAAGTGTGCTTTCCTAGTATTACCTGCAGCCTTATGGAAAGAAAGAAATTTCTTAGGCAACTCACCTACAGTGACATCACTTACTACCCATAGCTCTTATCAAAATAAGACCTCAAATTCTAGGCCTCAGTCTATTTGAAATGCTTTATGGATGCCCTTTTCTCACTAATGATTTTCTTCTTGATAAATAGGTGCCTTCCTAAAAGATATCACCTCACTGGCTAAATTCCAGCAGACTCTTCAACAGCTAACAAATGCTCAGCCTAAAGAGAAGGGAAATCTCATATTCCAACCCAGAGATTTAGTAATGGTGAAGTGTCTTCCTTCATCAGGCCCTTCCCTATGGCCAACTTGGGAAGGACCATACCTGATGGACCATACTCCATCAGCTGTCAAAGTAGCAAGCCTGGACTCCTGGATATATCACACCCAACTAAAGCCCTGTGAACTAGAGACTGTTGCTGAGGGTGAGAAACCATCTAAATACTCCTGTGTGCCCATAGAAGACTTAAAATTCTTCTTCAAAAAAGAAAGGTAAGTTTTCAGGTAAGTAATTTAAGATATTACTTTAAGTCCTTTAATTGCAGTTTAAAGGAAAGTATAATTCCTTTCTGGTATAAGCACAGGAATATGCAGAATTGTTACAACAAACATCCTCCTGAATATGTGGCCTGCACGCCTTGTTAAGTACATCAGGACTTCCTTGGTGTGTATCCCCACTTCAAGGAGATGATTGGAATAAGTCACAAGACTCCACTGTAAGACTCTATGTAACATGAAAAGGTTCAGTGGTTCATGGTTTAGCCCACCATAAGATAACTCCACCCTTAATGATCCTGGACATAATTGAATTTTCTCTAAGAATACCACTGAAGCCTCTCTACAGGTACCCGCAGAACCCCTTTAGGGAAGAGTAAGGGTCCCATGATGAGAGCCAACAATCATAGGTATAAAGACAACTACTTTTAGATATGGGATGATTATATGTGGTTAACTCTAACTATAGGAAAACTTAATAGGAAGTTCCCCTTATACTGGGAACAAAGTAATCATTCTTGTTGGCCTAACTCTACTAAATGCTTGGGATGGACACCCCCTTGAATAGGGTATACACACCATAAATTTACACATCAAAGACTGGTTTATAACAGACTAATTTAATTGCCCTGAAATTAGATGGGAAACCCCCAGTGGCACTCACTGGTCCCGTAGAACCACGTTGTGGCCCCATGTACCCCAAAATGGATAGGGAGGTACACAATGGGATTTGTGTAGTTACGAGGAAGGAATGTCGATAATGTTGCCAAACCTACAAACTTACTCCATCTATGACACTGCTGGTCTAAAAGTGTGTTTCACTGGTATGATCATTTGGCTTCTATTTTTGTCCCTTCCCTAGGATTATAGGATGTCATGTAACACATTGCGGCCTTGACTAACTATACTCAAGGGACCATAAATGACTTCTTGACTGGTCTCTTTCCTAAATGAAGAAGTAAAATTAATGAGGCAAGCTTTCCTCTAAAATCAGATGGCAGTAGACATTCTAACAGCAGCACAAAGGGGTACTTGTGCAATTGTAAAAGCTGAATGTTGTATGAACATTCGTGATCCTTGTGCTGATATCTCAATGGTTGTTCAAGATATTAAATGACAGGTTAATGCCATGTGAGATTCTAAAATTTCCTGGACTTTCTCTTTACCTTCTGTGGGAAGCTACTACTGGCTTTTCCTGGTGGAAGCTTTTGTTGGTTGTATTTATAATACTCTTGTTGATCTTATTATTTGGTCCATGCATACTTAACTGTTTCTTTGACCTTGTCTCCTCTAGACTTAAAGCTATAGGCCTACCAAAGACAAGAATGCTTGGTGTCTATGAGGGCCTTTAGACAGACCCTCTGGAGAGTTCTTTGCCAATTACAACTACAACCCCCTTCAGCCTGAAGTAGCTAGAACCATCATTGCCCCTCCTGGCAGTTAAGGGTTCTTCTTCAGAAGGGAAAATATTATAGACAGCTAAGTTAGGTAGAAATTTTGTAGGCAGATAGGGCTGGACCCTGGAGAGAGTCAGTCCAAAGATGAAAACTCACTACGGTTGTGGCCGGAGGCACATCTTGGAGGCCAGGCCTCAAGATAAAGATGGAATGATCAGACTACATGCTTCCCCAAAGGATAAGTAGTAACACATGGTTCAATCAAGTCTAGATAGACGTTGGTCACCTTGGTGGGGTTTCAGACTCATCCCTCTCTGAGAAGTTGTTATTCCGATGAATACTCGCTCTGTGACTTGATTCCCCTTTGAGTCAATACTACGTAAGAAGCTATACTTATAATCTTAATGGTTGATCATAGCTTTAACCCATGTTGCACCCACTTCCCCTGAAAAATGGGATCCTTGGCAACTCACTTGGGACCCCTCTCTTCCTTTCAATAAATATTTCCTACCCTTAGCCTTCTTTGTTCCTTAGAATTCATTCTTCAGTTTTTTACAACACAAACTCAGTGTATCAGACATCTAGCAGGTTGGGAGTTATATTTCCCCTGTATCATTTGGAGGTCCTATATCATTTCCTGTATTACCATGACAATGTATAATGATGTTGGTGGGGTCTTTTTTTCATTGTGCTGGGTACTTGGTGAGCTTTTTCTGTGTGCTAATGAAAACTCTAGGAATTGCCTTTAGACTGTCTCCAGTGGTTTTATAGGTGCTTCCTTAAGTCTGTCAGCTACCAAAGTTAAAAAGTGTATTTGAGATTTTCCTTTTCCCATAGACCTGGCACAGTGTTAGCACTGGGTCAGCACCCAGGGTCAAGAGCCATTTGTTGAAAGACTAGACTTCTGGTTTGACAGCAATGCTTTGAGAAGCAGCACCAATGAATATTTGGTAAAGAATAGGATCACCAGTTTCTTTTACAGGCTTCTAATTCCCTTGGGCTTGGGTTTCGCAGAACTGGTTCTGCAGCTTTTTAGTTTCCAGCCACCACCCCAGGCTAAGACCTCTTAGCCTACTTAATGGTTGAGTGAGTAGGTAGGAAATGGAGAACAGGAGTGGAGAGTCTTATTGTACTTGGTGTTAGGGTACAAGATTAGTGCCTGTTACACTATCCCTGAAAGCCTCACATGCTTTTGGGAGGTGATTGGATCATGGGGGAATGATGCTTATCAGTAGATTAGTTTCCTGATGAGATTATAGCTAAATGTGACTTTGGACATGAAGGCAACTGTTATGGTTTGTGTCTGGATGTCCCCCCAAAGCCTGATGCAGTCATGGGGCAGGCTTCTAGAGTTTATGATTGATCCATGATCCAAAGCTGGGATTATGGGTGTGAGTGCTATACCCACCACGAGGCAAATAGTTTGCATATGTAAGGGAGGGAAAGAGGCTGCTTGCTGCCACTCCTCCCTTTTGCTCTTGCTGCTTTTGCTATCTTCCCCTGCAAGGAACTGTGCCCTCTGCCATGTGCTATTCTGCCTTGGAGCCAATCAAATATGGACTGGAATCTCCACAAACTGTAAGCAAAATAAACCTTTCCTTCCTTAATTTTGGGCATTGGGTATTTTGTCTCAGCAGTGAGTGACACCAAGTCTGAGGAGGTAGGGCAGTGGGGCATGGCCTGGAAGGGAATATCCCCTGTCCTTCTCCCTTGGTTTTGCTCTCTCTGCTTCCTGATGGCCATGCCATAAACAAGCCTCTTCTGCCTTGCTCATCTACCATGCCTTCCTGCCTGGGAGCTGGCCAACTTTGTACTGAAATCTCTATGCACTGTGAGCCAAAATAAACATTTTCTTTAAATTATGTGTTGGGTATTAATGTCCCAGTGATGAGAAAGTAACTAATACAGTGTCCAGAGAGAAAGTCCCACAACAGTTAGAATTATTTTGGAAAAGGCTTTAGCTTTCCCCAAAGTACAAATACCAGTATTTTTACTAACATTTCTCTGGGCCCTCAACTAATCCTTTAATGTCTTTTTCTAGGATGTCAAAGGAATCATTGGCCAATTAAACAATTGAGTTTTCATCCTTTTGTTGATTGCAAAACATTTAAAATTGTTCTCAGAGATTTCCCTTAATTTATCTGACCTTCACATCTAAATAAGATGGAGTAATAAGAATCAGAAATAATAGTAAAACCAGGCAAAATATATAAACCTATGTCCTTTAAGACATGGAACATCAGGCAACAAAAGACGGATTCCCAATAGATAGGAAACAAACAACAGAGCCATTTGATTGCTCCTGATTTTTGCCTGGAGAGTTTCCAGGCAAGGGACAAGAAGATGGACGCCAGTAGGATCTGGCAGGCATTCTGGGACAAAGATACACATGGGAGTCAAAGGCAGGGAGGTTTTGTAGGCCAGAGTAGCAAGAACTCAAGGTATTGAGTGATAAATACTATTGAGTGATAGTATATATCGCTCAAGATATTGAATGATATATACTATCACTTTTATCTTGAGTTTTTGGGTACTGATCAGAACATGCATATGAACATGCAGAACATACATATGGTTGTTTCCTATCTCTTAGCAATCGGTCTTTTGTTGCTTGATGTTCAGTGTTTTCAAAGACATAGGTTTATATATTTTGCCTGGTTTTAATATTATTTCTGATTCTTATAACTCCATCTTGTTTAGATGTGAAGGTCATAGATAAAATGCAGCTTAGTTATGTTCAACTAATTTCTGTCAACTATGGATCAGACACATTGGTGAATGCTGCCACACATGTTATCTCATTCTGTTTTCACAACAAACATATTAGATTGTATTTGTTTCTCCTACTTAGCAGTATCATATAAGGCAGGGAGAAGTGTGTGAGAGAGGTAAGAAAGTTCAAGTCCCTTCGCTTGGCACTTCAGCCTTTCATGGTGATCTCCCGGGTCCCTGCCTCCCTTCTCCTCTCCTGTCTTTCCTGAAGGCATAGGTGACTCTAGGTAGATGGCCCTGCTGGCCTTGTCCTCGCTCACCCAGTTGTTCCAGTGTTTGGCCTTTCAGCCTTGCCACTTTGGTGCCCTTCCCTGCCTTCAGCGCCCTCACAGCTCTGTGGTGATCTCTCCAGACCAGGCTGCTGCACAACCAGGAGTGTGCTGTGCACCCCTGGGGGCAGTGTTCCTGGCACACAGCAGGCAGCATGTCTCTCTTGCTGGGACATCTCATTATCTTTGGAGCTTCTTCAATACTTGGCAGTGTGGACTTTCAATACATATTGTTCATGTGTCTCCACTGTGCCAGGCACCATACCAGCCAAGCAGTAAGAGAGCCAGCTCTTGCTGAAATTACATT
>NW_004955508.1:4742737-4747238 GCF_000276665.1 Chinchilla lanigera
AAAAAAAAAAAAAAGTTACATTCTAATACAGAACAGACAGTATGCTAGTGAACAGATAAAATGATGTCATTTTGTGAAATTATTTTACTGTGAAGAAAAGCAAATGAAAGGAAGGTGTCTGGACTGAGTGCTTTGGGCCACTTTATGAGTATGACATTTGTGCTGAGAACTGGGAATAATCAGAAGGAATCAACCACATGTAGATGGTGATTGTATTTACTAAGGCTACCATAGCAAAGTACCACAGACCGGTGGTACACTGGCTTTAGGACAGAAATTGTCTGATAGTTCTGAAGGCCAGAAGTCCAAGATCAAGGTATGAGCAGGTTTAGTTTCTTCTCAGCCTCTTTCCTTGGCTTACACATAGCCACTGTGACCTCGTGTGGTTGTCCCTTAGTGTGTATGTCTGTGTCATGGTCTCTGTTTATAAAGACATCAGCTGGTGTGGTGGAGCACGTCTGTAATCCCAGCCCTCTGGAGACTGAGGCAGGAGGATTGCCATAAGTTCAAGGCCAGTCTGAACTACATAAGAAGACCTTGTTCCAAAAAAAATAAATAAACAGACATTAACCACATTAGATAATAAATGCATTTTACCTTGTGAGGGAAGGGTGACATAATTTACCCATCTTACCTGGTGGGGGAAGAGTGACATAATTTACCATATCAGTGGTGAAATGCATTTCCAAGAATAGCAAGTACAAAGGTACTGATTGAGTTTGAGGAACAAAAGCAGCCCGTGGGGCCAGCACAGAGTGAGCAGGAGAAAAGCTAGCCAGGGTCCAGCTCCCGTAGACCCCAGTAGATTATAGCAATAAGTTTATTCCAAATGACATGGAAGACCCTTCGAGAGTTTAAGCAGAAGTATGAAGACCCAGTTTTCAATTTCCAAAGATCACTCTGGTAGAGTGTGGAAACTGTATGGAAGGAGGTCAGAGAGAGGAAACAGGAAATCTGTCAGGGTGCAATGGCTGGTGGTGACTTACACACAGTGATCTTAGAGGAAAAAATATTTTTGATTGGATGATGGGAGGGCTAGGTATGAGGAGAAGGTGGGTAGATGGGGAGGAAGAAAGAGCATAGCATAATTTTCAACCAAATGCCTCACCATCATTAGTTGGAGATGCCAATCTCTGTTCTCCAAGAACAGAGTGAGGCAATTCCAATGAGTCTTGGATGATTTAATTGGAATAGAAAGCTCCATTCATCAAATACCTTATGAACCAGATACTTGTGGTATATACAGCTTTATTTCCTCCTTATGACAATCACACATGGGGACAGGCACCATCACTGTAGACATGAGGAACTATAGGCACTGCTGAAACCACTAGTAAGCACCAGAGCTAAACACGCACATGCAACTTTACCCCTGTCTGACATCCCTCAGTGTATATCCCCTATCCTGGGGACTCTCACCTGGGACTGCTGGCCTTAATAAGGTAGAGTTTCTAAAAGAAAATTCAACTGTATGTTTTATTACAGTAATTTGTTCTCTATGAAGTATTAATCATGAATGCTTGCTAACATCATCTGGACAACAATAAGTCACCTTGATTTATTTCATTCTTGAAAATATGGAAACTCCCCCAGTTCTTGTTTCTGAGCTGTATTCCATCTCATAATCCCCTTCTTTGTCCCATGGGGATAACCACTCTATTTAGAAGACTCTGCCTAACTCCATCCTTCTCCCCTCCTAATTATATCTGCCAGCTTATTTTTGTGAGGAAAACAGAAGGAAAGAAAGCGAGTGAAATTTCCAGGGTGAAGAGGGCAGTACTTGGTGACTGTGGGGAAAGCAAGGTAACCCAAGGGAGCTGAGGCTGCCCAGACCCCTGAACAGCCAAGAAAGCCCTGTTCCCGACCTCCTGAGATGCCTGGCTGCGGGGTGAGGGAAGGCCACCCTCCACCCCCAGGTGGTTTTCTGCTGGCCAGGAGGAATGTTAGCTTTGGATACCAAACAGCTAATCGTTATTTGTACTTCACCCACAGTGTACAGTGCTGCTCTCTCTTCAGGAAGGCCTGAGGCCAGGAACACAGTTTTAAGGAATAGAGAGAAAGTAATTAAGGAGGAGGGAGTGACTAGTATTTCAAGCAGGTATCCAGATTTGTGAAGGTGGTACAGTCTCTGTCCCAGAGAGTTTCCCTTTTCAAAGAAGCAAAAGGGCCCTTTCACCTGTGGGAGAAAGAATATCTTTTTTTGTGGGAAGGAATTCTGATAGCGGTAATTGGATTCTTGCCTTTAGGGAATACCTAGTCTGAAGAAGCTCTCAGGTTCATGATCTTTGTTCTCAAGAAATCCTAATATGCCCTTGGGAACATTCCAGCCCAATGTGGTCACACCGTAACAGTTTACAGTAAACTGGATATGGTGAACACCTACATAAAATGACTTGTGGACATTGTCACTTTTAAAGAACTGTTCAGTGATACTCAGATGCCTCTTAAGTAACCAGACTTTGAAAAACATTGTTTTTAGATTCAAATCCATGAGAATTTAGTACAAAAGTAGCATTTCAAATCCTTGGGGAAAGGATAATTTAGTCAATAAATTAGTTTGAGATAACTTCATTATCCTATCTGTAAAAGTAAAGAAGCATTATGGTTGCATGTTGCTTAATGATAGGGATATATTCTGAGAAACACGTTGTAAGGTGCTTTCATTGTTATGTGAACATCATGGAGTGTACTTACACAAAATAAAATGTCTATGACATCATTAAGCCATATGATCCCATAGGATCACTGTTGTTTATGTGGTCTGTTGCTGACCGAGATGTCATTATGTGATGCATGATTGCACTTGGATTCCTCACCTCACTCCTTGGCTCAGAATAAATTCCAAATAGATCAGATACTTAAATACAGAAAGTGCAGCTAGGAAAAAGAATGAGAAGACAAGTCACAGACTGGGAGAAAGCATTTGTAAAACGCGTGTCAGATAGGGAGCTGTTATCCAAAATATACAAAAAGCTCTTAAAACTCAAATATAGGAAAAAAGCAACCTAATTTTTAAAAAAATTAACCAAAGACCCAGCATCTCACCAAAGAAGATATACAGATGACAAGTATATGAAAAGATGTTCAACATCATTTGTCACTAAGGAATTGCAAATTAAAACAATAATGATGTACTACCACCCACAATGGCCAAAATCAAATGTTACGGAAGATGTGGAGGAACAGGAACTCTCATTCACTGATGGTGAGATACAAAATGGCTTAGCCACTTTGGAAGCCAGTTTGGCAGTTTCTTATAAACTAAAAGTATTTTTTTCCTTATGGTCTAGGTCTTTGTTGTTTATTTAAATGAATTACAAACTTACGACATGCAAAACCTTCTATATAGATATTCATAGAAGGTTTACTTGTAATTGCCCAGACATGGAAGCAACCAAGATTCCCTGCAGTAGGTGAATGATTGAACTGTGGTATGTATAGATAATAGAATATTATTCAGTGCTAAAAAAGTAATGTATTATCAAGGCATGAAAATACATGGAGGAAACTTAAGTGCTTATTATAAAGTGAAAGAAGCCAAATGAAAAGGGTATATAGCGTATGATTGCAAGTATATGACATTGTGGAAAAAACAAACCATGAAGATAGTGAAAATATCAGTGGTTGCCAGGGACTAGGGGTAGAGAAAAACAGGCAGACCACACAGAATTTTTAGGGCAGTGGAACTGTTCTCTATGGTGGACACACCTCATACGTTTGTTGAAGTCCATAGAACATACAACATCAGGGTGAGCCCTAATGTCAGCTCTGGACTTTCGGTGACAATAATGCGTTAGCGTAGGTTCATCACTTTTGACATTGTGCCACTGTGGTGTGGGATGTTCAGAGTGAGGTAGGCTGTACACGTGTCGGGGGAAGGGTGTTCATGAGAACTCTATAGTTTTTATTGTGTTGCGAATCTGAAACTACTCTAAAAATAAAATCTCTTTAAAATTAAACCATAGTAAACAAAGTGAGGACAAACAGCTGTATTCGTAATGACCTGCAACTGGAAAATACCCAATAGACAAATGGATAAAATCCAGCGAAATTTTATCTAATAATGAAAAAGATACAAATAACATGGATACATCTTACAGACATTAGAATCAATGAAGGAACCCAATACAAAAGACATACTGTATAATTCCCTGTGACATTCTAGTATAGGCAAATCTAATCCAAAGGAGGAGAAAGCAGATCAGTGGTCATCAGGGTGTGAGGGTAGGGGTAACTATAAGGGATGGATACTCATTAGGGGCTGAATGTGTTCTTATAATGGTGACTACTTGGCTGTATATATTTTCTCAATAGTCACCGAAGTATGTATTTAAGATGGGTGCATTGTATTGTATATAGATGATACTTCAAAAAGTTGATTTAAAAAATGACACCATACAACATTAAAAGATAATCCAAGAGGGGGAGTGCCAGCCTTCTGGCTGGCTAGCTTCCTGCCTGCTGGCTCCCGGAGGGTGGGCCCCCTGTGCACGGGGAGCCT
>NW_004955508.1:4749188-4761314 GCF_000276665.1 Chinchilla lanigera
TCCCAGCACACAGAGGCTGAGGCAGGATGATTACTGTGAGTTCAAGGCGAGCCTAGGCAACATAGTGAGTTTAACACCATCCTGAGCTACATAGGGAGACCTTGTATCCAAAACAAACAAACAAAAAAGCTTTAGGGACTTTAGAGTATATATAGTTTTGGGATGAGGAAGGCTTGTTTAAACAAGCATAAAATCTAAATGGCATAAAACAAAGATTGATAAATTTAATTATAGAAATGAAAATTTTCTGTGTGGGAAAGAAATATGTGCAAAGTAAGAAAAGTGACAAGCTGGGAGAAATATTTGCAGCTTGGTTTCTCTTTTTCTTGAAGTACTCTAAATGAAGCAAGAAGCTGGGTGTGGTGGTGCACGTCTGTAATCCCAGCACTCGGGAGACTAAGACAAGAGGATCATTGTGAGTTTGAGACCAGCCTGGGCTGCAAAGCGAGTGCAAGGCCAGCCTGAACTGCATAGGGAGACCCTGTCTCAAGAAGACAAAAATAAATAAATAAATAAACAAACAAAGCACGATACACTTATACAAGCCTGTACTGTCTCAGATTTGAGTTTGGCAAGGGAAATGAGGATCCATGAGTCCTGAGGTTGTGGGTAGTGTTTGGAGTTAGGCCTAGGTAACGCTGAGTGTGGGGCTTGCTGGCAAAAATAAAGTAGTGGGTAATTATAAGGCCTACAGTATTTGAATAGCCCCTCACCTTTGAGTGAGAGATGGGACCGTGTCAAACTCAGCATCACACTTGGGATTCAGAGTACTGGTGTGCTGCTGTTGCCACTGGTGATACTGACCTCATAGGTCTGAGCTTAGCATATTTGGGCTGGCTGACCAAGGTCAAATAGGTTAAATTCTCATTCCCTGTCTCTCTGGCTTGAGCTAAATGGAGGAAAAGATTTCTTTCCGCTGAGTTTGAACTGAGTTTTCCCAAATCAAGTCTTAAAAAGGGAAACAAAGGGAAAACTCCTGTGCACTGATCCTCTCCCTTTCCTTATGGCCAAGTGTCTTCCAGAAATCTAGTTTCTGATTAACCAAAGCCAAGTCCCAGATTAGGCTTGCAAGCCCTGCAAATCACACACCTGGCTTAGGCTCTTTTCCCTCATGGCAGCTCTTTCTGGATCCTAAATAAAGATAGCCTGGCTTTTAGGTCAAGGTCGTTTGGATTGGGCTAACATCCAGGCCTGGCTGGGTGCTGTGTCATATCCAGGGCTGACTTCCTGATCTCAGGCCAGATTGTGAGCCTCATGTTACTTTTCTCAGTCCACTTGGAATTATGTTTCTGTCATGAGTCAGACAGCTTTGATGCCTGGCTTCTCTTAGGGGAAGTCCCTTTTCTGTGCACCTCAAAGTGTCTCTTCTTAGGCCGGTCACTGTTTTGCAGTTGCTTCTCTTCTCCAGTGATTTCTAGGGCTCTGAGCTCCTGGATATCCCTCAGCTTTCTTTTTTTTTTTCTGAGACAGGGTCTCGCTATACAGTTCAAGTTGGCCTTGAGCTCACTTTGTAGCCCAGGCTGGTCTTGAGCTCCCAACAATCCTCCCTCCTCAGCCACCCAAGTGCTGGGATCATAGGTGTGCGCCGCCATGCCTGGCCTCTCTTTAGCTTTCTGTGTATATACTGTGTTACAAAAATGTAGTTAGATTAGCTCTGCCCTCAAATTACTCACAGTTTTGTTGGGTGAACAGACAAGTAGAAGGCCCTACTATATCATGGCTGTGATAAAAGGAAGCTGGCGTGAAGGGCAGTGGGATCCTAGAAGAGACCGAAGGTGCCCATCGGAGATCAGGGAGACAGGCAGAAGATAATGCCCGGTCAGAAGGAACAGCTTATGTGGAAGCAGGGATCAGGAGAGGGAGATCTGGGACCTGTAGGCAGGAGAAACACATGGCTTATTTTCCTGCACTCAGCTGTATTTTTCAGGACTAGATCTTTTTTATTGTTGAGGTCCAGCCTACCCTATATTAACTTTCTAAGATCTAACACAAACTTTAAGCAGCTTAACACAACAAACATCTGTCATCTTCTACAACTTTTGGTGATGGGAATCTAGGGGCAGCTGAGCTTTGTGGTCCTAGCTCAGGTTCTCTCATGAGGTTGCAGTTAAGATATCACTAGCGCCAATCATCTTAAAGTTTGATTCAGATTGGAGAATCTGTTTCCAAGCTCATTCATAGGGCTTTTGGCAAACTTCAGCTTTTGACCACATGGCCTATTACTCAGACCATCTTGATGTTATAGGGGAGGGAACTGCACAAAACTTGTGAGTGCAGGAAGTGGGGATTATGAGGGCCATCTTTTTTTTTTGTTTGTTTTTCTCCGGTACCAGGAACCGAACTCACGACCTTGCGCTTGCCAGGCAGGCGCTTTTGCCGCTGAGCTAAATCCCCAGCCCCTATGAGGGCCATCTTGAAGACTAGGTACCACATATCCTATGGCTAAACTGGGTCATAAAACTGATTCTATTATGCTGACACATATCCATGTGGCTTCACTGGGGTCTGTCTTTTTTACTTAGAACCTCTTACTATTAGATCATTTTTCTTAGGAAGCTTGCTTTCCTTGCCTCCTCCTACTTCAGGAAGGAGGGCCTTCCTTTTTGGTCTAGTTTGGTCTAGTTTGTAGATGGCCCTACTTCTCCCTCCGCTCTTTGAGAGGTTTAGGATACATTCGGAACCAAATGAACCCAACTCAGCTAACAAACCACGTCCAGCTTCTGAAAGTTGAGGTATAATGGGGGGAAGGTTCTTCCTGAATCTTTAGTTTTATAGCTCCAAAATATTCAAAGACAATTTTCATTAAGAGAAGAAGAAAAGTGCTTTGTCCATCTCTTGATGAGCTGGTGGAAAGAACATATGCTTAGGTTACTGAGAAACCTGATTCCATCATTGGCCAAGGTCCTTAACCTCTCTGAACTTTGGCTTCTTTATCTGTGAAATAGGTTATTCTGAAGGCAACTCAGGCAGAGAAATTGCTGGTATATAATAAACTGTAAACATTGGTACTTTATTTTTTCTGCTAATTTGTATTGGTTTTAGTTTGTTTGTTTGTTTGTTTTTCCCGGTATTGGGACTCGAACTCACAACCTTGTGCTTGCCAGGCAGGCACTGTGCCGCTGAGCTAAATCTGTATTGGTTTTAGAATTACCAGTATTGGTTTTAGAATTACCAGTATCATTTGCTTTCAAGGTCTAACTTATTTACATCTACGTAAATCCTTCCAAGAATCAAACCATTTCTGTTGTCTGAACTTGAATAGAATATTGGGTCAACACTTTGCAATTTAGTATTTAGCTACCTATCATCTTACATTGCTCTTTATTTTTTTCATGTATGTCATACCTGTGTTCACAGTTAGATTTTCAGTTTCTTAGAGCTAAGTACTGTCTTTTCCTGAAATTCTTTTAAGAAAGCCCAATACAAGCCAGGACATACAGCAGTCACTCAATAATTACTTGATAGTTCTTCAGCATACCAAGCATTCTTGGGAGCTGGCTGAAAATAGATTCCCTGCTCTGCGCTCTGAATACTACCAGGGAAAGATGAAAAAGGGAAGGGAAAGAGACAGGTAGCTAAGTATAGATAACATGTCTGCATACAAAGTGTTGTTTTACTTTTATGCTTTTGTTGGGATTCCAAATTAACTGTTAAGAACTCTTAGTGCAACTCACAAACAGCAGGGAAGCTATCAAACTAGGTTAGGTTTATTTCTTTAAAACAATGTGAATCTAAACCCCATATCATTTTTAATGTCCTTGCTTTGTTTTGTTTGTATTTTGCTATTGTTCTTTTTCTACTATTCTCTTTAAAATAAAATAAAACAGTGTGAATCTTGTTTTTGCAGAGGAAAACAGGCTCTCACTCTTCAAAATTCTGCTTATAATATACCAAAGCTAATATTAACCTGAAAATATAAATAGTTCTTCCTACAAGACAGCACTGTTCCTATTTAAAAAAAAAAACCCAAGTCTATGTTTGACTTGACAAAAGTCTTTTTTGGTTGACAAAATGTTTATCAATGTGGAAACTATTTTGCAATAATGGAAGAATGGTTCCATTAAAACATCAGCTTTATGGAATCTAGTGGTTGGCTACAAGTGCTATTTTAGGGTCTTTGTGACATGTATAAATATCTGTGTTGACAGCTCTAGGGTCTTGTTACCAAATGTGAATAAAATTAGCCTTCATATAAAAAATGAACTGTAGGATTGATTCATTTGTGCACCCATTCCTTATATAGAACCTGTCAGTCAAACTTGCAAGATTCTCTTCTGTAGCACATTATGTGTTCCTGGAAGCTCCTGTAGAAGAATAACATTGCAGCAGCACTCTGGTCATAACCTCAGTAGTGGGTCATTTTGTGAGTAAGTAAAGAGGCCAAGGAAGGGGCTGTTTCCAGAAAAATTCCTATTTATAAGTAGAAATATGCAAGGGTGTACTGATTGCTTCCAAGAGTCATTGGCTTGTAAGTAAAGAAACCTTAATTTAGGGTCAAGTTGACTGGTGATTTTGCTGTTCTAGGAAGACAGGTAGGAAGTCAGTGATGGCCTGGAGACTGTGGTCCATGAAGCCAGGCAGGAGTGCTTAGACAATCCTGTCTCAATGGATGGATGAATGGCAAAAGCCATGGTTAGAATTGATGCTCTCCAAGAGCATGACAGAGTCAGACAGGTAGGCAGCTTCAGGGAACAATACCAATGTGACAATCTCATACATGATCCTTTCTGTCCTTCCTCATGCTTGTCCTTCTTTTAAGCACTGAAGCCTGGCTTTGGGATTGCAGGTGGGTAAATGTGAAGGAGGAGATGTATGTGAGGATTTAAACCCCAACCCTTTTGAAGATAGACGCTAAATTGAGTCAGAAAGCAATCACACCATTCTTTTGCTGTCCTGTCACTACTCTAGGAATCACCCTGCTCCAAAGTGGTCAGTGCCCATTGGACCTTCCTGGCAAACTCTCCTTTGCATGCAGGGTCTGGCTGCTGCATCTTACCTTTATTCCCAACAAGACCCTCACATCCCTGGTGTTGTAATCTCAGGAGGTGATTTGATAAATGAACTCCTCAAAACCATTCCAACTTTTGAGTTATAGCAACTCAACTTTGTTCCTCATGGCCATAGTTCTCCAGGAGGGCAGGTAATTTGGATAGCCCAGTGGGGAAGACATTTGTGAAGGGAGTAGCACTGCTCAGGGTCTCGGCATCTGTCCTTGCTAGTGGGGATGGCGTGAATCCTTGGAGCACAAAGATCCAAGTTTGGGACTTGAGTCCCCTTTCGTCAGCTATGGTATCACAGCCAAATCTTGTAAATTTTATTGAGCTTTATTTTCCTTTTCTCTAAAGTGGGAAAGTAACTCTTCCAACCTTCAAAGGGTGGTTGGTTGAAAGAGTAGGTGAGTGTGCAGATGTGAAAAACCTGTTGAGAATTGGCCTTTTTGTTGTTATTTTTTCCGGTACTGGGAATCGAACTCACGACCTTGCGCTTGCCAGAGCTAAAGAACTGGAAGAACTTCCAGAAGCTTCCAGAACTCACACCTTGCACTGTGCCTCTGAGCTAAATCCCCAGCCTGAGAATTGACCTTTTTGGTTGTTGTTGTGGGGACTGAACCCAGGGTCTTGTGCATGCTAGGCAAGTACTCTATTATTAAGGTACAACCCAAGCCCTTAGCCAATATTTTAATATCACGCATAGGCTAACCTTGTCAGAATTTGGGATTGGAGATTAGGGTACTGTAGAATTAAGTCCAAATAACCCTTGGTAAAGTTGGAGATAAATTTTAGATATGACTGAACTCAGTGGTGCTCTCCTACCCCAAAGCCTGCCTCTTTTATTTCAAATGAGCCTCAGGGCCTGTCAGCTGTATACCGAAGGCCTTTTGGAGAACCTCTGAGGCATTCTGTAATGACTTCTCTAGTCCTGGGCAGCACATATTTGTAGGAAAGCAGGAATTCAGGTGGAGATCAAAGGGCAAGAAGCAAAGAACGTGACTTGCGTTTTGTACCCTTTCTTTTCAGAGAAGTGGCTGGAGGAAAGTGTAGTCTCTATGTGCCTGTGACAGTTATGGAAAAGATTTGTGAATAAATAACTTGATTTCAGTGTGAGGTCACATTCTTTCAGTTCCACAAAATGTGTAGCACAGAGCCTTATCTTGAGAGGAGAGCTCCAGGAGAGCTTTGAGGGAGACTCTTGCTGACTTGCTTTAAAGATTAAGAATTTGACTTATGCATTCCTGGTAGCTCTTGTCACTGCTGTATATAGATACATCTTTTTTTTTTTTGGTCTTTTTGAGACAGGGTCTCACTATGCAGTTTAGGCTGGCCTTGAGCTCACTTTGTAGCCCAGGCTGGTCTTGAACTTGCAACAATCCTCCTGCCTTAGTCTCCCGAGTGCTGGGATTACAGGTGTGTGCCACCATGCCCAGCTTAGATACATCTTCTGAGATCAGAGTCATGGGGGAAGGATCTAAGGTAGAGTTTATCACTGGACATGGTTATGGTTTAGACCTAAAGCGGCCCCAAAGCCTTGTGTGTTTGGGAGGTGACTGGATTATGGGACAGTATTGCAAATTTGCTGTTGAGAGGTGGGGTCTGGCCTGAAGATCTGGGCCACTGCGGCACGATGTAGGAGTTTATATGTCCCTTCCCGCCCCCTCCCTTCACCCTCTGCTTCTTGGATGCCATGAGGTGAGCAGCTCCCTCTGCCAGATCCTTCTGTCAATGCACCGACTATGCAAGGATCGAAACTTCTAAAACACGGACTAGAATAAACCTCTCCTCCTTTAAATTGCAGGTGCAGGTGTCCCAGTGATGAAAATGTGACTAAGACACACCTAGTGGGATGGCCTCTGGGCAGCTGGATGATGCCGTTTGAGAGAAAGACTTGCAAGCTCTAGCCAACAGGACTAGGTGAAGCTGTGTTGTTGATAATTCTGGCAGAAAGTATACTGAAAGGGAGGAGGGACTCCAACATGCAGTGTGTACCGAGGCAGGGTTGTGGGAGTGCATTGTCTGCAGATAACTTAAAACTGATGAAACTAAAAGCCTGCTGTCTGTCATCATCAGTGTAAACAATTCTAAATAATGTCAGGGATAAAATTCTTTCTGCTGGTGCCAAAGCTCCCTTCCATGTTATGCTACCACCCGTGTCCTCTTGTGCTTGTCACCTCTCGCTTGAAGAATGACTTGCTGGATGGACATAATCTCTGGGTGAGCTCTGACCAAATACTGGGCTTGTGTTCACCTGAGATGTTTGAACAGGATTGTAATGTGGTGACCTTAGGAAAAAAGAAGACAGGCACTTCAGATGGAAGGAGAGTCCTGCTCAGGTCGCTCGAGCACCTGGACCTGTTCATTTGCAGAGATGACAAATTCCCCTTTGTGCTTACACTAGTTTGATTTGGGTTTTTGTTACTGGCAACAGAGAGTTCCAGTTATACATTTGTTTTGTTTTGTTTTGTCTTTTTGAGATAGGATCTCGCTACACAGTTCAGGTTGGCCTGGAGCTCACTTTGTAGCCTAGGCTAGTCTTGAACTCACAACCATCCTCCTGCCTCAGTCTCCTGAGTGCTGGGATTACAGGCGTATACCACCAAGCCCGGCGAGTTCTAGTTATATAAATAATGCTATATTGATACCAATAGGCACAGGAAACTGCAAAAAGCATCTAGTTGCATACAAGGTGTTACGATTTTCACCTACTGCCTGGCCTGGAGGCCACGGTTTCTAGGTTTTTCCTGATTTTGCTGCCCCCTGTCATCACTGAGCAAACATATGTACTGGCGGGTCACAGAGATACCTTTCTGTACACAACAGGACTCAGTAGAAAGCTGCCTGGACCCCATCCAAGGTAAGTATTTGCAGAAGTTCCCAAAGCACATAATTATAGGGCTGAAGTGCAGAGACCTGTACTGTGAGGGCAGCTTTTGTGTGAAACTCTAGAATGTTGTAAAAGGAAATCACTGAATTTGAAACCAGTTAAATTTACATTTAAGGAAAAAAATTAATTTCGTCTGTATAGACTTAGAGTGAGAAGACCTGGATTACAACATTTCATAAGAGAAAACTGAAAATACAATTTTAGAACAAAGTAGAAGAACTTCTTTTAGTGCTTCCAATTTATCCTGCATATGATACAAATCAGTATTTGACCCAGTGTCTAAATGCACTTACATTCTTTTCCCAAGCAGGTATTCTCTCCCTAGTAGGGTGATTACAGCAACTTACTGTGAAGGATCCTTTTTTGCACGTAGGGTTTTCCTGAAGTGACTGTGAATAGGCCAACTTGGGTCCCATGCTATCCCTGAGCCAATGCCCATGGGGACAGGAGACTGGGACTGGCTTGTGAGGGTCCCTTGCCTACCCTGTGGAGTAGGAGGGAATATCCTTCTTGACTGAGAGCCTGCTCCGCCTAGACCCATGGGTCAGCACAGTCTGGAGCTGAGGCTGATAGAAGGGGGAAAAGGTCTACCGTAATCCTCTGAGTTTTAAAGCTTTATTTTTTTCCCATACTGCTGCTTCCCCCACCCCTTTGCTCACTTTGAGGGCCCTGACCTTGGCCTTTGTTTTCTTTCCCTGAGGAACTCTCACAGTCTTTGGCATATGGTATCCCTGATAGCATATATTTGCTTATGACTCTTGCTATCAGTCAGGCCTCAAGCAGAGAAACAGAACAAGTGGGAATATTTAACAAGAAATCTATTGCAAGGAATTTCTTATGTGGTTTTTGTATGGTGTTAGGAAGGGCAACTCTTGGACATGGGGTACAACTGCTGTCCTTAAAGAAGCCCAGCTCTGATCTTAGGGCCTAGGAGTTGATTGAATCAGCCCTACCCAGATTTATGTACCGATCTAAGTATGTATTTATCTCAGTATCTGTCAGTTAATTAAATCCAACTGACTATGAACTTTAGTCTTATCTATAAAATATTTTCACACGGATACCTAAATCAGTATTTGTTTGAATAACTGGAAACTCAGGGCTGGGTGAGATGACCCACAAAATTCCCTAACAAACTCCTAAACTGACATCTCCAAGTCTAATCTCTCTGCCAACCTTTAGATCTGAATATACAACTGTGCACCTGATATGACTAGTTAGTGTCTCGAACCTGGCATTCCCTAAACCGAACTTCTGATGCCTTTCTGTTCCTACTCCCACTGGATTTTGGTTCCGCCCGCTGCTAACTCAAATAAAATGACCTCAGAGTCATGTCTGCCTCTGTCTCTCACTTCTACATCTCTAAGTAAGCACTACCTTCACTTGCCAGACAGATTTCAGATGTTTACTCCTCACGGTCTCCACCCAGCTGTGGCTCCCTCCTCTGCAGCCTGGATGCCTGCCAAAGCTGCTTAAGCAGTCCCTCTGCTCGCCTTCCTGCCTCAGTCTCTTCCGTACTCCACCCACTACAGTGATCTTTTTAAAGCAGGAAGCAGATTCACCTGATTCATGTATTTGAAGTGTTCAGTGACTCCCCACTGATCTTAGGTGGCCTTGGTGTAGTGTATTGCAAAACTAAACACAAATTACTCCAATTCCTGCATGCATGCCCATATGCAATGGGACTTTGCCAATCCTCACACAAGGAGGAATAGTCTATATCCAGTCCCATGAATTGAGGCTGGCTTTGTGATTTGTTCTAATAGAATGCAGTACATGTGACACTGTTAGCTTTTAAGGCCAAATCTCAGAGAGCCTTGTAGTTTAACCTTTGTCCTCCTGTAATGAACATAAGAGACCTGGCCTACCTAGTGGAGGGTGAGAGATCACATGAATGGGGTTGTGCTGTTCCAGCTGAGCCCTTGCCTGATTAGCCAGTAGCAGGAGCCACCAGACATGTGTGTAAAACCATCTATGTTATAAATTGGGTCACAAAATGATGGCAGTCACATGGATGAGCTTATTGGTGGCTTTTTTTTTTTTTTTTTTCCCAGTACCGGGAATCAAACTCACGACCTTGCGCTTGCCAGGCAGGCACTGTGCCTGCTGAGCTAAATCCCCAGCCCCTATTGGTGGCTTTTGATGACTTTAGCCTGAGTTACAACCCTATGCAATTGTGAACAAGTAGAATGGCTGTTGCTTTAAGCCACTAGGTTTTGGGTTGGTGTGACTGTTAATCATGATATGTCAACTCGACTGGATTAGAAAATGCCTTGCAATTTAGTAAAGGACACTCCTGGCTGTGTCTGTGAGCTATTTCCAGAGATGTCTGGCATGTAGGCCAGCAAACTGATAAAGGGAAGACTTACACTGCTTGTAGGAAGAACCATCCAGTAGGCTTGTAGCCTGCATAGAATAAAGGGGAAAGAAGAAGGAAGTTGGCATGCTTTTTGGATGCTCCATTCTGCTTGAATGGGTGCATCTTTTGCTTGCTGTGGACATTGGACGCAGTTTCTTCAGCCTTTCAATACAGACTCATAACTGTGACTCATCAGGAAGCTCCCAAGCTTTCACATTTGGCTGGTGCCTCATTCTTAATCCCTTTTGCTTTGTCACTTTCATCTTCTTGGGCTAAGCAGCTACTTCATCTTCTGGCTCTCTAGCATGCAGATGACCATTGTATACTCTCTTGCCTCTGGTCCTGTAAGCCTACCTAATAAATCCCTATGCATAATTATACATTTTAAAATCAGTTCTGTTCCTCTAAAGAGCCCTAGTCATACAGTTGGTTTGTTATATTGTAGACAACTGTGTTAGATAGAAGTATTGTAGACAGTCAGATAGGGCTGAACTCTCACAGTGCAGAAGATGAGAGGTAGGGGAGAAGGCACCTGTAGCTGTGGGCCAAAACTCAAGACAAAAGATAAAATGAATGTACTCACATACTTCCCTAAGGATAAATGTCAGGGATTGATATTCTTTGTAGGTCTCTATCACCTGGAGAAAGCCAGGAAGAGTCACTAACTCAGCCCCCTACAGGAAAAGCTCCTGCTCTGTATTCATGCCTGCTTGCTATGTGACTCACTTCCCCATTTGATCCCGATTTAATCAATTTTACCTGAGCAATTATACTTGTAATCTTATTGGTTGACCATAGTTTTTTTCCACCTCATGCCCACCTTATGATTTCCCATGTTTCCCACCTTGGACCTGCTTCACCTTGTGGATTTGCTTTACATTTTTTTTAAAAAATTTTATTTTAAAGAGAGTAGTACATGAGAAACAAACAAACAAAAAATAGAATGGTACCAGCATACCAGTATCACAAACATAAACAAATCAAACCAAAAACATTCAAAGTGATACAGGGTCTCAAGACAAATTAATACAAATCAACAGTGATTGTTATGTTGCATATTGCTATCCTCAACTACATTGTTCAGATTACCCTATGTAAGAATGAAAGATTTCTCAAACCATTAAAGAGAATAAGAAAATAATTCTTCCTTAAAACTTTAGAGATAGGGAGCTGGGGATTTAGCTCAGCGGCACAGCACCTGCCTGGCAAGCACGAGGTCGTAAGTTCGATTCCCTGTACTGGAAAACAAACAAACAAACAAAAAACCTTAAATAGAGATAACACAGAGTTTCAGTAGACAAGATGGTAGGAGTTCACCATTGTAATTCCACTGCATATTGTTATCTTCAAATCAGTTGCTCAGACCACCAGACACAAGCATGCAAAGTCGATCAGAACATAAAAAATTATAAGCATTAACTGTTCATTTCAATACACCATCAGACAACAGCAGTACAGTCATTGCAGCTATTCATATATATTTATGTTTTGCCTTCCTTCTTTCTTTTTTCTTCTTTCCCTCGTCCCAGTCATTCCTTCGTTTGAGCAATTTCTTTCCCTTTCCTATCATCTATTGTATGTTTTGAGTTTTACCTAGTCTGTCAGGTTCCTACACCAAGGAGACAATATGATGTTTACCCATCTGGGTCTGATTTATTTCACTTATGAGTATGGTCTCTAGTTGCATTCATTTACCTACAAAAGCCTCAAGTTTATGTTTTTTAATAGCTAAGTGATACTGCATTGTAAAAGAATACCACAACTTTTTTATCCATTCCTCAGTGGATGGGCATCTGGGTTGTTTCAAAGATTTAGCTATGACAAATTGTGCTGCTATAAACATGGGTGCACATATATTGCTGTGGTATGATGTCTTTAATTCTTCTGGG
>NW_004955508.1:4770315-4824733 GCF_000276665.1 Chinchilla lanigera
TTCTTGAAGTTGCAGTCTGTTTTATATCTTTCTAGTATATCTTTTAGTACTCTTTGTAGGATTGGTTTGGTGCTCATGAATTTCTTCAGTTGTTCTTTATCATGAAAATATTTTATTTCTCCATTAAATTTGAGAGATAGCTTGGCAGGGTACATCAATCTGGGTTGGAAGTTGTTTTCTTTCAGTACCTGAAGTACTTCACTCCACGCTCTTCCTGTCTTGATTGTTTGTGTTGAGAAGTCTGCCGTGATTCTGATACGCTTTCCTTTATAGATGATCTGTTTCTTTTCTCTAACAGCTTTTAATATTCTGAGCTTTTGTTGAGTTTCTGGCATCTTGATCACTATATGTCTGGGGGTAGATTTATTTTGGTTATGATTAACTGGAGTTCTATATGCTTCACTTATCTGGATGTCCGATTCTTTTACCATGCCTGGGAAATTTTCTGCTATTATTTCTGCAAATAGTCTTTTTATGTGATTTGTGTTGACACCTGCTGTTTCATTAATACCTATTAATGAATAGGTATTAATACCTATTCATTTCATTAATACCTATTAATCTGACATTGTTTCTCTTTGCTTCATCTTGCACTTGTTGAATTGTTATTTCCTGGTTCCTTGTTATTTTTAAGAGATCCCTCCTTTCATGTTCATTGGTGGCAATGCTGTCTTCAAGGTTTGAAAGTCTATCTTCAGCTTCATTCAGGCAGTTTTGCAAGCTTTCAGTGGAATTTTTATGTTCCTGGATATCTGTTTGCATCTGTTTCATACCTTCTAGTGCTTTTCTATATTGTTCCCTGAAGGTTTCATTGAGTTGTCTATACTCTTCTATTTTCTTGTCTATGTTATCTTTGGATATGCTAAACATTTCTTTCATTATTTTGTCATTTCTTTTCTCACCTGAGACATTATTTCTGATCTGATGTCTTCTATGGTCTGATGGAGTTGTTTCTTTACTTCAGTTGCTATCATTTCAGAAATTTCAGGTATATGACTTCCAGGCTCTTCTGTGTTGATGCCTCCTGGACTTGTTTTGGGTGATGTGGAGGTCTGGGGTTGCATTTTGCTCCTTCTTTTTGTCATTTTTGAAGAACCAGAGACTCCCTGTAGTGCAGTCTCACTGTCCTGATTGTTTGTGAGTGGCAGGGCAAAAGTCTGAAGATCCCCAGTACTCAGTGTAGCTCCTGTGCTGGTGAGTGGTGGCAGCCCAGTCCGGGCCAACACACTATGGGTGTGGCAGGTAGCTACTGAGGCCCCAGAGGGTGCACGAGGCTTTGCCTGCCTTACACGCTGGTCAGAAAGGCAGAGCCGGTACTCACTGGGCTTCCCGAAGATGTCCGCGGTTCAGCCCAGCCTGGGGCGTCACCCTATGGGTGTGGCGGTTTGCCACCAAGGTCCCAGAGGGTGCCCGAGGTTTTGCCTGCCTTGCACGCTGGTCAGGGAGGTAGAGCCCAGACTCACTGGGCTTCCTGATACCTGGGGTTTCGCCCAGCCTCTGGATTTGCTTTGTAAAAATCCCTAGAAAAGGCAGGTTTCTTGACAGTCCACCTGGGTCCCCTTCTGTCTCTCTCTCGGACGAGTTTTCTTTCCCTCAATAAATATATTCTGCTCTTAACCTCTGCTGTTTCTAAAATTCATTCTTCAGTTTTAGAGAACATGAACTCGTCTCAGATATCTAGCAGGCTGGAAGTTTCTTTCTGCCATATCAGTTACACAGCGGTGGATAACTGATACACTTCACCTGCAAGTTTCTTCATGCGTGGCCAGCTTCTCCGAACTTTTGTGTCGTACTGCTCCTTCCTGGGGTCACTCTACTGCAGCTGCACTGGCTTTCTCCTGTTTCTAAAGTACTCTAACCCCTTCCTGCCTCCAGGCCTCTGATTCCTGGGGCAAATTCCTGCCAGGTTTTCATTTCTCAAGGCAAGTTAGAATAGCGTTCATCCGTCTATGTTCAAATACCACTGAGAAATCTATGATGACCTCTATTTAATTTTGCCTCCATCAGTTACTGTCATTGTTAGGGTTTCTTTCCTTACTCCAGATAATTATCTTGTTTCTGCATTTATTTATTTTGCTAGAACGTAAGCACTAGGAGGATAATGATTTTATCTGACTCATTTCTACTACACCTCCAGGACCTAGTATAACACCAAACTCATCATCGGTGCTTACTTAATACAGTATACTGGTTTCTATGTTGAATGAATGAAAGGACACTTTCTATAGCAGTAGCCTGGGACCATGTTCCAGCCTTGGGGTGACCACCGTATAGCTATTGCGGACATAATGTAAATTGAGACAGAACTGTGGAAATGAAATACACCTGACTACAGCAGTTGAATAAGGGAGGCTCCTTTATTTTTTGCTTATTTTTATTTAAGTCCTTCTTGGCATTGTCTTGTTAGTATCAAAGGGTGCACTAGCTGTTCCAAGGGCAGTCAGACCCAGAAGGTGGCCTGTGTCTGGGCCAGAATAGTGAAGATACTGCCTGTGGTTCCCAAAGGAAGAGGACCCTGAGAAAAATATGAGCCACAGAGGCTCCACCTGGAGTGGCTCTTTCCAGGGTCCAACAGGAGGTTCTTAGGATTTTCTCTTTAATTTCATGAGGGAAGACAGCACTCTGAATATTCAGAAAACATCCTGAATTCATCATTAGCGTTTGCATGGCTTGAAAGATATTCTGTGTTTTGTTGCTCTTGTTTTATTTGTTTCCAAAGCTACAAGTCATAGACATTGTATGTGGTTGCCTACCCAGCCCACACCTTTTTTAACCTTCACTATGGTGAGGCGCTAGCAGCCCCATTAGCTGGTCTTCACCCATGGACATACATGATTGGATAGATTTGAATATCTGACTTATGTTGGGCCAATTCAGACACTCATTCCTGAAAATGTATAGTTGGGCTTGGAAGATATAAAGTTTTAAAAAATGTAAAAGTAAGCTAGACTGGCCACTTTTTGTCTAAAGGACCAGCGTCGAGGTTTCCATCCTTGTTTGTTTTCTAGCTCTACCACATCCTGTTAGGTGACCTTGAACAAGTTAGGCACCTTCTGTAAGTCTGTTCCTTATATGTAAAATGTGAATAACAATAGCAGGCTACAGTCCTCTGAAACTCTTGGGGCATCTGGATTTGGAATGTAGAAGTTGTCAAATTTTAGAATCACATTATACTGTCTATCATGTATTATCTGACACTCCTACCAGGACCTGGGTCGGACGCTCATTATCAGAGATGTTATTGTTTCTGCAGTGATTTGGTACACTTCTGTGGAATAAGCATACAAACAACCCTTGAATTACTTCAGATCAAAATTTTCTAGAAAAAAAAGAACTAAGCTGTTTGTTGCTCTCTTTAAGGAGCTATCTGGGTTTCAGCCTGTGAGTGTGTGATTGGGAGCCTGTGGTAGGTACTGTCTCAGAGTGGTGCCACGAACACACAGTACACAGAGAGGCTGAGCACAGAGGCCGGCCGGAAGCGAGCACTCATTAAAGGCAATAAGCCTTTAATAAGTTATTATCCTGTGCACTAGGGAAAAAGGCTGCATTGGTGAGCTGGGACCACCACAGTAAAATACCATAGACCAGGTGACTTAAACAGCAGGCATTTATTTCTCACAGTTCTGGAAAATGGGAAGTCCAAGACCAAGAAGAACCTAGCAGGCACTTAGCAGGCCCTAGCAGTGAGGGCCTTCTTCAGTTATGGCTTGCAGATGGCAGCCTTGCCACTAAATTCTGACAATGGGGTGAAGGAGGGAGAGTGCATGTGTAGATGGTAAGGGGGACTCTCCAGGAGCAATGAGTATGGTGTGAGAGATAATGAGAAACTAAGAGGTGCCTTGAGTCCTGATGGCATTCTTTCTCACTGTTTAGCAGTCTTTGGCCAGGCTCAGCTGTTCTGGGGGACCGTAACTTCTAAGATACGTTACTGAGGTCTCTTGAAGACGAACCCTTAGAGAACTGGACTTTCTTTCCCTGCAGCTTCAAGTCTTGGCACTTCTCCTCCTCTCCCCATCCCCGGCTGCCCTCCTTGGTCTTTCTTGGTGACTTGGAGCTCTCAGGCCAGGCACGATCTTATATGCAATGCTCTTTGTGCAGGCCTCTCCCAATGAGGGATCTCCCACCACTCTTTGTAAATTCTTGCTTATTTTCAAGGCTTTAAAAGTCCCCTACTATTCTGACCACCCTATGTTCCCCCAACTGCTCTCTCTAAGAGGCTTAGGGTTTGGTGCTTACAACATGGCAACTTGCTTCTTTAAGGCAGAAGCACCTTAAGTGAGAGGGGACTAAATAAAAGTACGCATCCCAGGAAAGAATGGGGGTGGTCACCGGGGGCATCACTAGGCTGCCTACCTCAGGCAGCACATTCTATGCACTCCCCTTTCCTGTCTGTGGCAGATACTTGAGTCAGTTGCTCATGGGACTGTTTGCTGGCCAGGAAAGGTCCCACGATCTCTCAGGTCTAAACTGTAGGTGGCCACCATCAGTGGGAGACAGTAGATTGGGACAGAGGGTCTTTATAGATAGAGAGCAGATTACTCAATGAGGAAGACCGAGCAGCGCCCTCTTCCCTGCATGGTAGCTGAAGGTAGTGCGGGCATTAGGTGAAGAAAAGGGGCACCGGGCTCCCCAGGCAGGTAGGGTGAAGCCACCCGAGACAGCCTTCCTTTAAGTCACACTTGAACACATTTCAGCTCTCCTCAGCTTCTGACCTGCAGCCCCTGCCAACCAGAGATTTCTTCTTAACAATCCCATCAGAGTTCTGGAAGCAGCTGTTGGCAAATTATGTCCTTTCGAGGACAGTCTCTGGAGACTCAGAAAGAGCTTTTGAAGAACTGCTGACAATGGTTTATGTCTTCATCCGCAGACAATGGAATTTAATGAATTACCTCCTGAAAATTTCATACCAAATGTTCAGAGCTTTAGGCGCCCTGATAAAAGATAAGTACTTACTTCCCAAAGTAGAAGGCAGGGGATATAAGAAAAGAAATTTTTAGTTCAAGAAATACTGTTTTATCATTTGCTTAGATTATTAAAAAAAAAGGAACAAAAACCTCAAATACTAAAGAAAATGCTATGTATTAATCAGGAAACAAACCACCTGGAAACAGCTGGAAAAGGCTGGAAGTGAAGGAATGAGGAATGGTTAGCTTTCTTCTGGATGTGAATCTCCACATTTCTTAACAGCAGAAATGCTCAGTATTACTGTACGGCATCCAGACGTGGTAGCTTGTTTAGTAAATGGAATTGAGAGAATCATAATTTCCTTTAAGGCCCTGAGCAAAGTGTAATATGTATTGCAGCATTCAAAAAATAAACTCAGGGAAGCTTTGGGGCAGAAAATAATTGAATCAAAATGTGTCCTTGGTATTGGTGACCCCTGCAGTGAGCCCCAGTCTCTTGCCAGGTGTTACAGCTCCCGGTGATACAGAAAGAAAGAAAGAGTAAGAGAAAAAATGGCTGTACAGTGGGGATCTGGAGTGACCAGTTGTTCAGAGGGAGGCAGCCAGGGGATGGGGATTTAGCTCAGCGGCACAGCGCCTGCCTGGCAAGTGCGAGGTCATGAGTTCAATTCCTGGTACCGGAAAAAACCAAACCAAAACAAAAAAAAACAGAGGGAGGCAGCCAGAACCATGGCATTTATTGATTGAGGAGGGGATTTGAGCTGGGGATTGTTGGATGACTCAAAAGGGCAGAGGTGAGATTATGCTAAGAAGGATCTTGCCCTGCAGTGCCATTTAATCTTAGCGGTTTTAGTTTTAGTCTTGGTGTGTGGGACAGGATGGCCTATCCCTAAAGAGATAATGGGGAATCTCAAAAGGGTGATACCGCTAATCCCAAGCCTCCATTTATCCCTTAGAGAAGTATGCAAAATTAGCCATTGTGAATCTGTGGTCCCCGATATCTTGGCACATTGAGCTGGCGGAAATACAGCCGTGGGAAGAGTCCAGAGAGTTTCTGATAGTTCATTCTTCACCTCTCAGGTCCATTGTCTTCCTGCTCATGGCCTAGGGGCAAGACCTCCGTGAACTCTACCCCCTGGCTCCCTTGCCCTCTGGGTTCAGCCAGTGGAAAGCACTAGCTGGGGATTGGAAGTCAGGAGGAGAGCTAGGTCAGAGTACTGATCACATGCGCCCTCCTTCCGCACTGAGTTTCTTCTCTCCTGGATGGTGGCGCTCAGAGTACCAGCAGTGTCTGCGTCTTCACTGCATTTGTTAAAATGCAAGTTCTTGGCCCCACCCCCAGTCTTCCTCGGGACCCCGCAATTACTACTCCATCAACCTTCCAGGTGGATTTGATGCTGAGGGCCACATGGCCAACACCTGGGTGGTGGCCCTCCTTGGCAGTCCCAGTTGGCGTCCTGGACTCCAGTAATTCCATTTCCTCCTTCTGTCCCTTCAGCTTTAGGAGCAGAGGGGGGTTTCTCCTCCTGGCTAGTAATTGAGGAGCACACAACCCCTTCTCGGTTGTTGCTGTATCCAGGCCTATTAGTGCGTTTAGTAGGGTCCCTTGAGTGTGCTGCCTGTCTCCTGCAGGGAGCCTAATTGCCACACTGAGTGACCAAACATGGGCCAAGGCTGGGAACCAGAGTATCCAGGGAAAACAGAGGCACAGCCAGACAGAGGAGCATGGAACGCACAGTGGTGTCCCTACTGTCAACCAGGATTTCGCTTGTTAGTGCTCACAAGCACTACCCCCCCCACCAGTGGGCATCTGCTGCGTTCTGCTGACATCCAACCAAGTCAGACATTTCACTGTGCCCTGGCCTCTGTCAAGGGCGGGTTGATTCCTCTTCTTTGTCAGGGAGACTCCTTTCACATCCTGCCTCCAAGTCACCACACAGATCAGACACTTTCAGCCATTGAACCACGGTGAGAGAGCAGTGCACAGCAAGGGTATGACATGGAGGGACTTGTCTGGCCATACCACCCTGGATTCTCACAATCTTGTCTGATCTCGAAAGCTAAGCAGGGTCGGGGCTGGTTAGTACTTGGATGGGAGACATGGAGGGGCTTGCACGCCACTTAGAAGTTGTGTGATACAGGGCAAGTTGCACAGCTCTCTGAGTCTCAGGGTCTGCACCCACACACAGGGATATTAATACCTGCTGGATGCTGCATCGGAGGTAATGAATGTGGAGCACCTTGTCTGGATGCTGCACAAACCTGAGGACAACCCTGTTGGGACAATCTTTGTCCTCATTTAGGCTAGTTCTCACTCTGGTTAGGCTGTTCCTCTGCCTCAACTGCCCAGGCAGAGTTCACCTCCCTTCTTCTGTGTCCCCCCTCTCCGTGGTTCCTCTAGTGGCACAGTTGCCACAGGTGTGCAGATCTGTTTCTTCTCTATGCCCAGCCGTTGGCACAGGGGGCTTGGGACTCCCAGAGCAAGTGCTTCCAGGAACAGCTCAGGGAGCAGACTTGTGGGTTTGTTCTGTGCTTTTTCTTTCCTGGTAAAGCACATAAACGTTTGTTTTTTCCACAAACATGGCAGAGCAGCGTGCCTGCTGGGCCCTGGTGGGAGGGAGAGTGCTGTGTGCCCCAGGGACACTAACCTGGAGCAGAGCCCTCTGAGCATCAGATGAAGAAGAGATCAAGAAACAAGACTCACTTACAGTGTTTCCTCCTGCTGGGATGTGTCCTCCCTGCAGAGACTGGCAGCTTCCAGTATCATGGCAGCTGTTAGTGGTGAGGAGGGTGATCCTGCAGAGAAGGCCTGGCCTCCTGTCCCTCTGCTTACCCTATCAATGGGTCTCAGTCTTTGTTCATGGCTTCTTAGCACTGCTCCTCACCACCCTGGCAATGTCTTAGAAATTGGAATGTTTTAGAAATCTCTAAATCAAATGGAGACTCATTAGATTGCCACAGTTATGGGAAGATGCTGCCGGCAAAGTCAGGTCAAGGTTGAGGATGCTAAACATCTCACCCAGCCTGGAAGGTCTGGTACAGTAAGGAATGGCTGTCCGTTGCACAGGACTCTCATATGCCCTGCCTGATATTCTTGTAGGTGAAAAACCTGTTTATAATTATCCAATCTTGAAATCTAGTTCTGTTTAATATGCAAACACAAAAGTATTTTTTGCCTAATTTCAATAAATACTAAATTTTCTGGGGGTGCAGCTATTGTGTAAATTAAAGAAGAATGTACTTTGTTTTGTTTGGAATTTTGCCAGGGGTTATTCACTGTGTTGGAGAGCCTGTCACAGTAGGTAGTACTGTTTAGCAGACCGGAACACCCAGTTCAGCCGGGCATGGAAGTGCACACCTGTAATCCTAGCACTCAGGGGGCAAGAGGATCACTCTGAGTTCGAGGCTGCATGGTGAGATCCTGTCTCCAAAAAAACAGAAAAGAGAAAAAAGAATGCCCAGTTCTTTTTCCTTCTTCATTGGCCTGCTTATGCAATGGTTACTTTCAAATGTATTTAATCCCTATTTTAAAATATCAAACATAAAGAAAAAGTGCTGGCCATCTGTACATGTAAAACACAAAACACAATGGAGATTACACAAATGCAAAGGAGAAATGGGTGAGGAGGGATGCTGAGGGCCCTGAGGGCCCTGAGGGCAGGAGCTCTTTTAGATAGGGAGGTCCTGCAAGCCTCCCTGTGAGGTGGTGATGGCAGGGAGAGATATAGGATTACAAAGAGGCAGCCACGCCAAGGCCCCCAGAGTGCCATACCTGGGCTGTCCTAAGAACTGCCTGAATGCTTGTGTAATTGAGTGTGAGTGAGTAAGGGAGATATCACAGGGGATTTAGGTTTGAGTAGCAAAAAAGGTCTTGAGGCCACAGTAAGGATTTTATTCAACAGGAAGTTATGGGAATATCTGGCTGAAATAATCTCTTAACAAGATGAGTCGCAACCCCTAGCTATGGAAAGTTCAATAGGAACCTGGGAAATCTTGTGGTACCGGGAAGTAAAGAAGAGGTCAGAAAATAGTGGGAGTGCATTGAAAGAACACGGAGGCCAGCTTGAAGTAGCTCCCAAGGACCAAACAAAATAACAAAATAAAGAAAAAACTCATACACTCATCTGAAGAGAAAACTCATACATCTATAGAGGAGGTACTCAGAGATACCACCTTAACCAAGTGATCACCTTTATCACTTCTAATGGGAAAATCATCACCACATTCCTTCTGATAAGGTGGCTGAGAAGGGCACCGAATCATATCTGCAGTATTCTTGTTGCATATGCCTACCTTGAAATTAATCTCAGGTAAACATCAGACCAAACCAAGGACACAGGCATTCTGTAAAACTGCTAGCCAATTGAAGGCTGTTTGGGTCATTTCTACTTTTTAGCTATCATGAATAATACTACTATGAATATTTATGTACAAATTTTTATATAAGTATACATCTTCAATTCTCTTGGGGAAATATACCTAAAATTAGAATTGTTGGGTCAGTTAGGTAGCTCTGTTCAGCCACCTGGTGATCAGATGATGTTGCTGGTGATCAAATCTAGGTCTTTGCACATGCTAGGTTGGTGCTTTCAGGTGGAGCTATATTCCCAGCCCTGTGTTTAGCCTTTTGAGCAACTGACAAAATCTTTTCCACAGAGGTTGTACCATTTTGCATCCCCACCAGCCATGTATGGGGGTTCCACTCTTTTAATGTCCACTTCAACAGTTATTTTCCATTTTGAAAAATTATAACCATTTTAGTGGCTGTAAGTTAATATCTCATTGTGACTTTGATTTTCGTTTCCTAATGATGATATTGAACATCTCTTCTGTACTTATTGGTCATTTGTGTTTTTTGTTTTTGTTTTTTTTTTTTGAGAAATAGCTCTGAAAAACTTTTCCCCATTTAAAAAACTGAGTTGTCTTTTTATTGTTGAGTTGTGTTCTTTGTATATTCTGGATATTGTATCCTTATCAGATATATGGTTTATAAATACTTTCTCCCACTTAATGGGTTGCCTTTTCACTTTCTTGCTATGTCATTTAATATCCCAAATTTTAGATTTCTATAAGGTACAGTTTATTTGTTTTTACTTTAGTTGCTTATGCTTTTGGTGTGAAATTTAAGAAACTATTGCTTAACCCAGGGTAGCAAAACTTAAACCTTTTATTTTCTTCTAGGAGTTTTACAGTCCTAGCTCTTAAATTTAGGTCTTTGATCAATTTTGAATTAGCTTTTGTAAGGGTCCAAACTAATTCATATGGATATCTGTTTCCCCAGCATTATTTATTACAAATGTCCTTTCTCCACTGAATGCGCTTGGTATCCTGTCAAAAATCAATTGATCGTATAGGTATGGACTTATTTCTGGATTCTCAGTTCTTCTTTGATACATGTCTATTCTTTTCCAGTTACATACTGTGTTGATTTCTGTAGCTTAGTAGCGGGTTTTGAAAATAGGAAACATGAGTCCTGTAACCAAAATTTATATTTTATAGAGCAAGCTGACAAGACTTGGTTATTTGACAGAAATATAGCAACCTTAGAAATTCTTGCAAACCTTTGTGTTTTGAAGACTGTGTTGGCCAAAGAACAGTCTATCCTTCTTCCTGATGGCTTTTTGGATGTCTCAGGAGATAAAACACCTTTTCCAGGTGGATTATCCTGTGAGGTCACTTTTGCAGGGAGTCAACAGGGAGATACTATAATTCTTTTTTCCTGTGACTTGGAGAGCTTAAGAGGGAAAGAATAGTCTGGTATAAATATGATTGTCTAGTTATTAATCCATAATTATTAATTTTTGCCCTGCTGTTGATAGAAACCAATAAGAGAGAAATGCATAGCAGCTCTGTGTCCATAAACTTGTCCAGAGCCACTGTAGTCAATACAGTGGTCACTACTCCACGTGGCTATCAAGCTCCTGAGATGTAAATGGGCACAGTGGCACACAGCTATAATTCTAGCACTCTGGGAGCTTAAGGAGGAAGGCTGACAAGTTTGAGCCCAACCCAAACAACTTAGTGATTGAGTGAGACCCTGACCCAAAACAAACAAACAAATAAATAAAAAGGGTTGTGGAGGTAGCTCGCTATGAAGGTCTTGGGTTCAATCCCCAGTGCTTTTGAAAAAAAAAAGAAAAAAAATAGAAGAACTTGAAATGTGGCTAGTACAACAGGAAATTTTAAGCTTTAATTCAATTACAATTAAATTAAATTTACTTTTAAAAGCTAAAATTTGACCCAATTATTAGAAAATGCTTAAGTGTTCAGAAGTTTGACTGTTATCTCCTTTCTCTAATCTTTTAATCTTATAAAATATAAATACAGATCAAGTAAATTTGGCATCATAAGATTTTCAAATTAAGATGTGTACCACTGTGAAAATCAGTGTGGAGATTCCTCCAAAAACTGGGATATGAGCTCCCATTTGACCCAGGTATTCTCTTCCTGGTTATCTTCCCAGAAGAATTAAAAATATCATACCACAGTGATATATGTGCACTCAAGTTTATAACAGCATAATTTGTAATAGCTAAATCTTAGACACAACCCAAATGCCCATCAAGTGAGGAATGGATTAAAAAGATGTATTTTTATGCAACGGAGTCCTACTTAGCCATAAAGAAGTATAAACTTTTGACTTTTATAGGCAAATAGATGCAACTCGAGGCCATATTCATAAGTGAAATAAATCAGACTCACATGTGTAAACATATTGTCTCCCTGGTATGAGAAACTGAAAGAGTAAATAAGGTTTAAAATATACAATAGATATTGTGAAATGGAAAGAAATTGTTCAAAAGGAAAAAGGAAGTAGGATGGGAGGAAGGGGAAAGGACAGAAGGGAAAAAAGAAAAAACACAACTCAGTTATACTATAAGTGTCTCTTAGTTCATTAAAAAGGAAGGTTTGTGTTAATATTGATTGGAGAAAATTTTAATGCCCATGTCTTGTACTCTGAGTAACTACTTTAAAGATAACAATATGCAATGTATTAACTAGTGTTATTCTCCTACTATTTTGTTATGAAATTTTGTTTTGCCTTTTTCTCATAAAATTAAAAAAAAATAGAATTGAGATGTGCTTTAAGTATAACATATCTACAAGATATCAAAGACTTATTACGATAAAGCAATTAGAAAGTTGAAAGTAATCTCTTCGGCTTTTGCTGTCACTCCTCTAGACAGACTGGCTGCTGTCGATGTTTTCCTGATGAATCCCAGTGCCTTTCCACAGCAGGGACAATTCCACAGCCTTGGAAGTGTGGTGACTTCTACGGCTGAGACTTAGGGCCTCAATTACGTGGAGGCTATAAATGAGATTAATGGGGAAAACAAAGACAAAGACCGGCCGACCTGTTGATGAAGTGAGAGAGAAACACTAGCTGTGCTTCCCCTTGCTCTTTCTGTCCTGATGTGGCTTCCTGCTGGCCCATACTGGCTTCCTGTAACCTCCCTTTTCTAGGGATCCAAACTCTGGTCTGTCCAGCATTGAAACTGTTTTTTGAAATATAGGAAAGAAAGCTCTAAGGTAGGGGTTAGCGAACCTTTTCTGTAGAGGGTCAGAGAGCAAATAATTTACGCTTTCTGGGTCACAGAGTCTCAAACATCCAACTCAGTCTTAGCGTGTAAACAAACAGGCAGGGCTTTCCTCAGCAAATTAGGTCTAGAGGTCCCATTCAACCCAGCTATTCCCCTTCTGGGAATTTTCCCAGAAGATCTGAAAACATCATATCACAGTGATATATGTGTACCTATGTTCATAGCAGCGCAATTTGTAATTGCTAAATTGTGGTAGCAGCCCAAATGTCCATCCACTGAGGATTCGATAAAAAAATTGTGGGACTTTTATTCAATGGAATATTACTCAGCTATAAAGAAAGATAAATTTGAGGCTTTTATAGGTAAATGGTCACAGCTAGAGATCATACCTGTAAGTGAAATAAACCAGACCTCTATGTGTAAGCCTTGTATTCTCACTAGTGTAAGAACCTGAAAGAGTGAATAAAAATTAGGAGGTATGAGAGACATTGTGAAATGAAAGGAAAATGCTCAAAAGTAAAGGGCAACTGGGGTGTGGGAAAGGAGAAGGGAAAGAAGGGGAAAATATGTAAGTATGTATATACAGGATAGCTAACGTAGTTGCACTACTGTCTTCTATTGCTCTACAGAAAGGAACAGTTAGTGATTACTTGTTTGATCAGTCTTGTATGTCTCTATTTGTTTTCCTGAGAAACCACTTTGAAGATATCAATAAGTAATACAACAATCATGGTTAATTTCCTACAACTTTGTCTGTAACTCTGTTTTGTTTGTATTGTTCTTATGCTATTTTGTAAGTGGATGTCTGTTTGTTAAGGTGTTTTCCTTCTTTTATTTTTTAAAATAAAAAAAATCTAAAAAAAAATGAACAGGCAGGGCTGTGTTCCAATACACTTATATGTATGCACATGGAACTTAGAATTTTATGTCATTTTATCATGTTAATAAATATCCTCCTTCTTTAGATTTCTTTCCCCAATTCTTTCAAAATGTAAAATCCACTCTGAGGTGCTTGGCTGAACAAAAAAAGGCAGGCAGGCTTTGGTGTCAGGCCTGGTTAGGTGACCTCTGCTCTACATTACAAGCAAAACCGAAATGTGGTAGAAATACTGGGGCAGAAGGATCTATCCATCCCTTCACTTCCAGCTCGGTACCAGCATGTGGCAGTACTCTGTCTGAGTGATGGCAGTTTCAGGACACTGCATCAGACAGAAATGTATAAACCAGAGCTTGTCAGATGATCCAGGCAGGAGTGACTTCAGGAGAGTCATCACCCTGAAGCCTAGAGAGCTGGCACCCTGTCCTGAGTCCTGCATTGTAAAGGCTTTGCTATGATTTCGGTCTTGCTTTGCCCTCTGTGAGGAGGGCAACAGAGAAGTGCCCTCTCGGAACTTGACCCCTGATTCTGTGTGGTAGGTGCTCGGGGGCTCTGTGATTCCCTGTCCAAATGTCCACTTTTAAGTGGGGGTGGTCTCTTCCCTGCTCCCATTCTTCTGTGCACTGACCATGTAGTCAGCGTGCCCATACCTGAGCCCAAGGGATAGCCGAGGGGCAGCCACCTGCCCAGGACACATGCAGACGGGCTGGAGTGTGTCCGTGCTGTAGCTGAAAATAGAAGAGGGTTGGTCCTGGAGTGGAGAGCCACAGATGATCTCCTCTACACGACCATGTTCAGCTACGTTCTAAACATAATCCTGGCTTTTCAGGTAGTTATGGAAGCCCCAGACTAAAGCATTTTAATGAGCAGGTTGTTAGTTTGATTTATAAATTAAACATTTAGACATGCAGCATGTGGGCTTCCGTTTGGATCACTGCCTTGTACCCTGCAAATGTTCGGGGTGCGCCTGCTTCTGAAGTGAAGACTGAACTTTGAAACGGAGGAGGGGGAGGGGCGCCCAGTGGTTTGGTAGCGGGGTGCGGGTGCGTTCTGGCTGGTGAGAGCCACTGTGCGCGTCTCTTCTCAGCTCTGTGTTCCAGGACGCCGTGTTGGTAGCTTGAAGCTGGCCAGAGCAGGAGACTTTATACCATAAAAATCTGCAAATACTCAAATCAGAGCTTCGTTTGTTTCGAGTTGCAGTTGCTAAACGTTACCAGGACACTGGACGCTGTGTGATAACCCACTGTCCACCGAGAGATGCTGGCTTGTGCCCTCTCTGCCTTACACACAGCCTCTCCTCCAGGAATTTAGTTTTTCATCCCAGGAGAACAGACCTGGAGGGATTCTCATCAAGAGACATGCTGCGCAGGCAAGTGCAACTGTTAGGGAGGAAATGGAATCACCTGCTCATTTGTAAGAATTTCTCAATTAAGCCAAGCTCCAGGTTGCCCTGAGCCATACCCCTGAGTAGCATCAAACTCTAATTCTTAGAACAGAATCCCCATAGACGTCCACTTCAAACTAGTGCTACTGATTTTGATGAGCTCTGGCATAGTGGGAATACATATTCCCACCCCTATCTTGTAGATTCAGATAAACGTGTACAATGACTTTTTCTCTCCTTTTTATTTTTCTTCTCCTTCTCCTTCTCCTCCCCCCTTCTTCCCCTCCCCGCCTCCATCTTCTCCTCCTCCCTTCCCTTCCCCCCTCCTCCTTCTTTTCTTCTTCTTTTTTTTTTTTTTTGGTGATAAGGATTGAACCCAGGACCTTATGTATGCTAAGCAAGCACCCTGCTGTCTAGCTACATCTCTGCCTTGTAACATTTATGGTGAATCCCTGGATTCCTTTGCCTGAGAGTATCAGTCGCGGCAAAAATGTTTTCTTCTTTTGTTTTCCATGCCTGCCCTCTGGTGGTGAATTTGGAGAAGTTCAGGTAGATTCCTATTACAGTAATCAGATTCTGGGGGCGGGTTCACAAACTCAGCCATCTCCTGGGGCCAGGCAGGAAGTGTACAAGAGAAAAGATGCCTGAATATGTGAAAAGTGGGGGACTTTGGGAGGAGGGGAGGACTCATGCCTTCTTCAAAAGGCAAGGCTACCTCTAGACCCTTGCGTGTAGAGCGGAAGTCACAGATGATCAACAGATGGCTGTCTTCTGTATTTCAAAATACCTCAATTAGTTGCATACATTAAAAAATTTATGTCCAGTTTTTCTTGTAATCATTTGAATATTGGGCAAGTCTAAGTCCACATTATATTTGGGCCGAAATTTAGTGATACTAATGGCTGTTTGGAGAATTTTTGAAAATGATAAGTGATATTTAAATTACTCTGATTTTCCCAGGCAAAGCAAGAATGATCTTTACAACACCCCCAGCAGATATAAAACTCTATGTTTTATTTTTTTATTTTTATTTTTATTTTTTGGCCTTTTTGAGACAGGGTTTCGCTCTGCAGTTCAGGCTGAACTTGAGCTCACTTTGTAGCCCAGGCTGGCCTCAAACTCGAAACAGTCCTCCTGCCTCAGCCTCCTGAGTGCTGGGATTACAGGCATGTGCCACTACACCCGGTTCGTATGTTTTATGCTTTAGGAATTTCAGAAATGGCCAAGGATGTAGCTCAATATTAGAGTGTTTGCCTAGCACGCAGACGGCCCTGGATTCAATCCCTAGCACCCCCAAAATAGATGTAGACTATGCAAAGCAATCCTGGGCTTAGTGTTGCTTGCTGGAGGTCCCAGATCCTCAGGAATTTGAGGCAGGAGAATCCTTTGAGCCCAGGAGTTCAAGAACAGCAGGCTGGACAGCAGAGTGAGACTGTGTCTCAAAAAAGAAATTCCAAAAATGAGAAATCCTTTATGTTCTTAGGTTCTATTAATTTTTACGCACTATTTTATAAACAAAGTCGCACATTATAAAGTGTATGGAATAATAAGCAGCTTTCTCTTCACTGTCCATACCCTACCCCAGCTGAATGCTCTCCCCATGCACCACGTACCACTGACGTAAATGGTAAGTTCCCCTCTTTAATCTGTGTCATTCCTTTGCTAAATTCTTAGTGATTTTGTAATTTTCTTACGCTTACTTTAGTTTTTTTATGTAGTCATTTTATCTGAGAAAATTAACATGCGTGTATATTTATATAAAACATGGTTTTTGAGAAAAGGTCTTGCCTTAACTCCAGGCTGACCTTAAACTCACAATCCTCCTGACTCATCCTCTCAAATGCTGGTATTACAAACATGCGCCACCAGGTATAGCTCCTTTTCATTTTTATTTAAAAAAAATTTTTTTTTCTCTTTTTGAGGCAGAGTCTCACTATGCAGTTCAGGCTGGTCTCGAACTTGCAATGATCCTCCTGCCTCAGCCTCCCAAGTGCTGGGATTATAAGCGTGCGCCACCACACCCGGCTATAGCTCCTTTTTAATCCTTATACTTGTTTTATCCTTGACTTGTGGTGTTAATTAGCATCCCTGATTCAGCATTGCTGAGAAGTGGCAATAGTAGGGGCCTCTTTTATTCCTGGTTTGGATGAGAGACATCTGTTTCAATATTAATTCTCATGTTTGCTGTAGATTTAGATAGGCATACCTTATCAAGTTAAATAAATCCTCTTCTATTCCTAGTTTTCTGAGAACAGCAATTATGAATGAATTATGAATGAGTGTTGAATGTGATCAAATGATTTTTTTCTGCATCTAAGATGGTCATATGTTTATCTCTGACTTTTTATTAGAGATATTTTCAAATATACACAAAGAGGGAATATCATAATTAATCCTCATAACCTGTCACCCAACTTCAACAGTTAGCAATTTTCTGTCGCTCTTGTATCATTTCTTCCCTCAATTTCTTTGTTGTTGTTTTAGTATTGGAAAGTAATCTAGGCATCTTATAAGTTCATTTATAAATACAATAGTGCATACCTTTAGTGGATGCGGGCTGTTAAGAATAGCCAGACCACAATCCTAGAAATAATGATAACAGTAACCTCATTTTAATAATGTAATATCTAACCTGTGTTCATTTTTTCTTGATTTATCAAGCTACCATACTTTTACTGTTAGCTTGTTTGAACCAGATGCAAAAAGGTGCACACATTTCCTGTGGTTAGTATGTCTCTTAAGTCTCTTTAAATCCTTAAAAGTTCCTTTTCTTTTTATAAATGTTTTTGAGTCATTTGTACTGCAGAATTTCTTGCCTTTAGTATTTGATTTAATCTTTAAAATGTCATTTATGTGTTATAACACATTATTTTACATATTATTCTATTCCCTGTATTGCTGAAAACTAATAATTAGAACAGCAGGTGCCAGGTATGGTGGCGCACGCCTGTAATCCCAGCACTTGGGAGGCTGAGGCAGGAGGATCGTTGCAAGTTCAAGACCAGCCTGGGCTACAAAGTGAGCTCAAGACCAGCCTGAACTGCATAGCAAGACCCTGTCTCAAAAAGACAAAAACAACAACAACAATAACAACAACAACAAAACCAATTAAACAGTAGTTTGAATTAGAGTCAAGCTCTTCCTTTAAAAAATTTAAAATGTCTATTTATTTGGCAAAATTCCTCTAATGCAGGCACGGTGTACTTCCTGTGGCACCAAATCAAGAAGTCCATGATGTCTGGCTTTCTCACGTGCAGTGACCAGCTGGCTGAGGGGAATCGGCCCAACAAAGGCACTCATAAGTCTCCATCCAGCTTCCACCAGTGCTGTTGGCAGATGCTGAGAATCATTATTTGTGGCTTACATTTCACTAGCATTGCAAAATAGAGGTTTTCTAAATCACTAGCTCTTCCTACATCTATTAACTATAATTCTTCTGTAAAAGAGAACTTTCATCAGTCATTTGGTTCCCCTGAAATACTACCTGAATGGGAGAGGTAGGATAAATGCCTTATTCTCTGCTTTAGGTGTCATCTCAGAGTAAGCTGGTATACTCTCAACCTTTGAAAACATCTAATGGTGGCTGTATACAATTATGAATCAATGAAGTTTTATATATTTGCTGTGCTGAAATATTTTTGTATAAAGCTAGTGAGTTCAATCTATTGAGATCATTATTATTTTTGATGCTCAAATTATCCCATTTTTGGTTGTGTTAGGGCCTTCAAATTGACTTCAATGTGCTATTAACATGGTCCCAGTAGTCTTTGATAAGTTTCCTTAATTTCTGTTATGACAAGATGTACCAGGCTCTTCTTGTATATTTCCTTACTGAGATGCAGAACTAATCATCTGTCCAAATCAGATTGGGTTGTGGGTACATTTATTGCTTCAACATCTTTTTTTTTTGTCTTTTTGAGACAAGAGTCTTGCTGTGCAGTTCAGGCTGGCCTTGAGCTCACTTTGTAGCCCAGGCTGGCCTTGAACTTGCAATGATCCTCCTGCCTCAACCTCCCAAGTGCTGGAATTACAGGCATGCACAACATGTCCAGCTCAACATCTTTTCAAAATAACAATACCAATATTACAGCTAATCACACAATTACCAAATGTAGTTTTGATTTTTAAAAATTATTATAATTCTATATATGTTTCTGGTTTCATAATCTTATTAATGCAGATTTTTTCTGGGAATTTATTAATTTCATTTGTGTTTTGAAGTTTACTAGTTCAATATTGTTCACAATATTATCTTTTTTTATTCTTAAAGTATATAAATTTTTATTTTGACATATTTGAAACTTATGGAAAAATTATAGGAAATACACAAAAGTACTTAAGTATAGCTGTGCCTATTAAAGTTGATTGTTAAGGAATAAGAGATTCCTAGAGAGGAGACTGGATTGTAAGGGGATACTAACCTCGCCATTGAGAAGTCTGCAGCCGAATGGGCTACTTCTCATTGAAGGAAGTGTGTCATTCAGGTGTGACCTTAGAAATTATATCTGGTCCCTGGCCCCTTCCTCTCTGGTTCTTCCCCTTCTCTCTGTTTCTTAGATGCTATGAGTTGAGCAGCTTTTCTCTGCCACGTCCCCTGCCATGATATTTCTTCCTTGGAGCCAGTTGACCATGGACTGAACTCTTTGAAATGGTAAGCTGAAAATAAACTTCTCCTTTAAGTTTGTAGATTTCAAGTATTTTGTCCCAGCAACTGGTCAGAAAGCTGACCCATACAATATCCTTATTCAGATTCATTCACTGTTACTATTTTGCCATATTTGCATTATCATTTATCTCTTTCTTGTTATCTATATATTTTCTTTCCTTTTCTTTTTTCCCTCTGAATCATTTGAGAGTCAGTTGCAGACACTACACTCCTTCAAATCTTAGTATTTCAGTGTTTATTTCCTAAGACCAAAAGCACTTCTTTTGAGTTATTGTGGTATAGTTAATGAAATCAGGAAGTTAAATATTTATCTATTAGACAGTTTGACATTTTCTAATACTCAGTCCACACTTTCTTTTCATTAGTTCCCCCAATAATATCTGTCATTATTTTTCTGACCTAAAATCCAGTGATGGTTTCACTTAGTTGTCATCACTCTTAGTTCTTAGAGTTGCTTCAATCTATAATAATCCCTCAGATTTCTTAGTCTTTCTTTAGATTTACATTTTGGAGAGTACAGGGACAGTTGTTTTGTAGATGTCCCTCAACTCAAATTTGTCTCATGTTTCCTTAGGGTTAGATTAGGTTTATGAATTTTTGTTAGGAGTACTAAAGAAGTGATACTGTCTGCTTCTCAGTGTATAATATTAGGTCTCAGAGGATGTTGACTTATGGTGACAACTTTGCTCACTTAGTTAAGGTGGAGTCCAACAGTTTTGTCCACTAAAGTTACTATTTTACTTTCTGTATTAAATAAGAAGAGTGTGGGAGATACTCTGCCATGATATAAATATCTTGCTACTTGTGAATTTTAGCATCTGTTATTGACTCTTGCTCACAACAATCATTAGTGTGTACAGTGTGATTTTTCTAATACCTCTATTTCCTTTTATTTTTAGTTGGTATTCTACTATAAGAAACTTTTCCCTTTCCCCTGTTATTTATTTTATTTCATTCCTCATTAATCTCAATCGCATTGATAGTTTCATCTTTTAAAAATTGATGTTATTTATTTGTACCCTTTTTACTCATCAAATTTTGTCAGAATTTTGTGCATTTTATCAAAGTTTTCAAAGAACCAAGTTTTTGATTTCTTTACTACCTTAGGTTTGGTTGCTCCAGAAGTGGACAATCTGTAGGCTTTCATGTAATGGTGCAGGCCAAAGTGCTGCAGACAGAGAGGGAAAACCAATCACCAGAATGCATGGTATTCTTAGGCAGAATGAATCATTTCTCCTTTCAGGATGGAAGGAATACAAGATAATGAACTTGGTGCTGAGCAGCTTATTCTGTCCTTGCTGGTGTTGTAACAAGGACTTAGCACTGGCTTTTGCATCTACTGGTCAGGGCCTCAGCAGAGGTGATAACTAGGCCAGGCTTGCTCAGGGGCTGTCCATCATGTCTGGGGATAATGACTAATCCATTCATTTGCTCACAGGCCCCTTGTGAAGACTGAGGGGTCAAGGACAGGCTAAATGGTGTTTGTGGGATGTCACTCTACCTACTGGATTATCCAGTTCTTGTGGTACACCTGCTCCTTGGTGGACCCTGACACAAAGATTGACACACTATATGCACATTCCCATAGCTCTATTGGCTGCCCCTTCCTCAGACATCCTTATTTGCAGTCTTTTAGTCTTGCTACCTTCAGGCCCTTGACCATTCTCCACCACTTAGAAATCTTTATTTCAGGACACTTCTCCCTCAGCACAAAGTGAATGAGTAGTTATATTTGAGTATATGACGGACCAACCTTGTAGTGTCAGCATGGTCAAGATTCCTTTAAGTTATATTGTAACAGAGCAGATGAACTATATTGTAACAGCCAAATGGCAGGATTACGTGAAAGGGCAATGATCTGATCATCCTTCCTAATGGGGCCAGATCCTTAGCTGCATTCCAGTACCAGAACCTGTGCTCATCTGTTCCAATAAAGATACTGGCTGTATCTGGCACAATGATGCAAATGTGGCTGCCCCATTGCTAAGTACCACAATCTACCTCCATCTATCTGTTTTTTCAGGGTTGTGCCAATAAATTAAAAGGGGAATTTGTATTCTTTAGATCTCTGGGAGTGGTACTTTCTTGGTATCTGTGTCACACCCCAACTTGATTGTGGAACTACTCTAAAAGTCTGCATGTGCCCTGGCCCTGGTGTACAGCTACTCTGGCGAAGGGCTAGTGATCCCTCTGGGTTCAGAATTGGGAGAAATGTTACTTTTAGTACTTGTGTAGGGTTCTTCATTTATGTGACCTGGTCTCTCCTTCTGTAGATAAGTCTGAGAAGTATCTCATTTCAGAATTAGGCAAGGGCTTGTGAATTTTTGCTTCCTAGGCACACTCCAACAGTCTGCTCTCATTGGCTTAGGATCATTTTTTTTGTCTTATCAGTGAAACACAGATCTTTATTGCAAATAGTGGTTTTCTTACTGTTATGGCTTGTATCTAAATGTACCTTCAAAGCCTAATGTAGTCACAGGTGGAGCTTCTTGCTTTTTGGAGGTGGTAGAAGCTAGGGTGTGCGATTTGGATTAAGGATATGATAACTAAATTAATCCACTGATTGGTTTAGCATAGTTCTGGGTGTGGATACTGGGAAGACCCACCCTGGGTGTGGATACTGGGAAGACCCACCCTGGCTGTGGATGGCACCAATCAATAGGCTTGAATGGAATAAGAGGGAAAGGGAGGCTTACTGCCTCCTGTCTGCCTGCTATGGACTGTTGCTTCTCTGGGATGCCCCTTGACCATGTTACCCTGCATGGGAGACAGCCAACTGTGGACTGAAACCTCTACAAACTGTGAACTAAAATGAACCTTTCCTCCTTTAACTTTGGGTGTTGAATGTTTTGTCCCAGCAGTGAGAAAGTTACTTTAGAACACAACCTAAAGTTAAATGATATCTCATCTCTCCTTCTAAGTCTTAGGTTACCCAAGCATTAACCGCCTTCTATTTACATTTATTTTTTCAGTATTGAAAATCTATTTGATATTATTCATTAACCCCATAAATTAGACATTGTTACAGTTTTTTTTTACATAACCAATGCTTGTTTAGATTTACCCATACAGTCCTAACTTTTTGGCTCACCATTCCTTCCAACCATGTCATACCTTTCTTCTGGGATTACTTCCCTTCTTCCTAAAGTACATCCTTTAAGAATTCTTTTTCTACTTATTATTTTAAAGAGAAAAAAACATAAAACAGATTTTCAAAACAAGATAATAGGAGAATAACAATAATTAATACATTGAGTATAAGAATTTTTTTTGAGAGGAACTATTGGTCATGAATAATCACTGTTTTTGTTTATCTGACAATACCTTTACCATCATTCTTTTTCTCTTCTTTTCATGAACTTTTATGTTGAATTATAACACACACACACACACACACAGAAAAAAGTGCATGTAATTATTATTTTTATTTTTATTTTTTTGGTTTTTTTTTTCCGGTACCGGGAACCGAACTCACGACCTTGTGCTTGCCAGGCAGGCGCTTTGCCATTGAGCTAAATCCCCAGCCCCTAAGTGCATGTAATTAACTGGAATAACTGTTTCAGAGGGACACAGCCATTAGCTCTGCAGCAGCTCCTCCAAGACTCTCTCTGCATCACCCACCCCACAGGAACTCTCTTACTGCTATCTCTGAGAAGCGATTTATCTACTCTTAAGTTTTATATAAATGGAACCATATATCTTGCAACGTGTTGTTTCTGGCCTTCTCTCAGCATTTTGTTTGTGATAGTCATCCCTGTTGTGTCTAGCAGTGGTTTATTATTTTTTTTCTTTTAGTCTTCTTCCCCTAAACACTCATCTGTTTCTTGGGTTGCTATTTTAATCAAGCTTGTCAGTACTTATCTTAAGATGTGGCTCTAAGTTCTACATGTGGCCCCACCAACCCAGAGGAGGGTGAGGATATTTGTTGTTAGGGGTTCGACTGGTCACACAGCATCTGTCTGCACTACTCAGTTCTTCTGAGTGTATGGACAGTTGACCTCTTTCCAAGAATGTGTGTGTGTGTGTGTGTGTGTGTGTGTGTGTGTGTGATATATATATATATCTCACAGTTTAATGGATATATATATCCATTAAACTGTTGTCTGTCTTATTTTATTTTTAAAATCCTAAGGGACAGTCTTTACATTTATCTCTGATAAAATTCATCATTTGTTTTCTGTTATGGTCTGTACGTAGATGTCCCTCAAAGGTATTAGTATAGACAGCTAAGTAGAAATATGGACAGTCAGACTGAAGGGAGTCAGTGCAGAAGAAGAGAACACATTACTTTGTACTTTCCCTTTTTGGAGGGATGTTTTTGCTAAAGATTAGAGAGGGAGGAACTCTGAACTGTCACAACCTTTCCCTCCTATCTGACAAGTAGGAACTTTTAGATGGAGCCCATAGAAAATGAGTGTTTGCTAACCCTGAAGACAGGGAAGTCATCTTAGATAAGGAACACATCTGATTTAAGGGAGAATCTCCAATCTCCCGGCTTTCTCTTTCCATTCATAGGCCTGATCTTCATCATTTATGTGTGTAGGGGAGGGAAATACTGTTGCTAATGTGAGAGTTGTAGTTGTCGAACAATGGGTACAGGTTTTAACCTGCGAGTTTCATAAGTGTGTTGCAGATATAGAGACAGGAATTTTAGAGTGGATTTTAAGTAAAATGCAGCCTTGTCTTGTTTCTAAGGAAGATTGCCTAGGTGATCAGATAAATAGCACAAATATCTTAGGGACTTCTTTGCCCTAGGGCTCAGAGCAGGATTTTTCTGAGCCTTACTTGCCTCTATCTGTATTTGGAGGTGATTGCTTTTGCAGGGTGGGAAGTGCTCCAACCACTTCCAGTTTGCCCTTTGATTTTTTTTGTTATTGTTGTTGTTTGAGATAGGGTCTCACTGTTTGGTTCAGGCTGGCCTTGAGTTTCCTATGTAACCCAGGCTGGTCTTGAACTTGCAGTGACCCTCTAGCCTCAGCCACCCGAATGCTGGGATTTCAGGCATTCACCACTGCACCTGGATGCCTTTTGATATTTTTCCCCCTTACTCTCTTTCAAAGAATTGGAAAGCAGTTGATCAGGTCTTTTGATTATTGGTTTAATTTGGCTAGCAGTGCTTCCTTCTTCAAATATTTTTGTACAGCTACAATATACAGCTAGAATCAACTGTAGCTTGTAACACATGCTGGAGTGTGAGTTGGGAGTGTGAGCAACCAGAGAAATTAGGGGCGTGCATCATTAATAAATCAAGCCAGGCTGGTCTGGCTTGATTTAGCTTCTGGTCACTCTCTAGTTAGCACCCACCACCTGCTGTGGAACAGGTCACTTTAGGGGGTGCTCTGAGAGCACATTAAAAACTACGTAGGTATTAAAAGGGACACTTATTTTTCTTGTTGTTTCCTGGGAGACTCAATGCTGAATTCTCTCACTCCTTTGGAATAGATTCTTAAGCACTGGAAATTGTTCAACCCTCCCATATTGAGAAAGAGCTGTTTAATATTTTTCTGCACCCATGCATGGCCCACCTACCCCCTAGAGACAAAATGGAATGCAGAGGGAAGTACTGATTATGATACTATTTGACAACTAGAATTGTACTCTAAGAGAGGGGAAATGGTCAGAATTACTTTATGTTCAGACTTTCTTTGCATTAAGAGATAACCCTTACTTGTGTTCAAAATGTAAATATAAGCCACAGGACAACCAGATACCTCAGGCCCTTAAGCACAGTAGGATGCATCTACTATTGTCAAGCCTGAGATTCCCCTTCCTTGCCCTTTGGAGTTTAAAGACAAGGTTTCCAAGGCAACCTTAAAGCTTCATTCACTATCAGCAAGCCGGGGTTGCCCCTCATTTGCCCTCTGGACTCTGAGTGCAAGGCCTCCAAACCAACCTTAACTGAAGCCTCTCCTGGGCTATATCCATCTCTATCTGATTTTGCTGAAGCTCCTCAAGCAGCTCCTGTATCCCTTACAGGAGGTGAATGGAGAATTTAGCCCTACCCATGTCCACGTGTCCTTTTCTCTCAGTGACCTCAAACAGATCAAATGAGATCTGAGAACATTTTCAGATGATCCTGATAAGTATATTGAGGTCTTCAGGAGACTTACTTAGATCTATGAACTAGACTGGAAAGATGTAATGTTACTCTTAAATCAAACACTGACTTCTAATGGGAGGCAAACAGCATTACAAACTGCTAATACATTTGGAGATGAATATAATATTGTCAATTTTAGAATGCTAGAAGACAGGCAGCAGGGGAACAGCCAGTTCCTACTGGAGCCCAAGCCGTCCCTACACAAGATCTCTATTGGCCTAGCAACCAGATGGGTGATTGGAATAGGACACATCTTCAGACATATATTCTCAAAGGTCTAGGAAGGATAAGAACTAAGCCCTTCGATTGTTTTAAATTGTCAACTATTCATCAGGAGAAAGATGAAAACCCCTCTGCCTCCTTCGACCATTTATAAGAGGTATTAGTGAAACATACATCCCTGGCTCCTGGTTTGGTAGAAGGACACATTATTCTTCAAGAGAAGTTTATTACCCAGTAAGCTTCAGATATTGAGAAAAAGCTATAAAAGATGGATTTGCTCCAAATAGCTCACTTGATACTTAAGCAAAAATTGCTTCCACAGTATTTTGTAACTGGGACCAGGAGGAGGCCAAGGGGAGAAAACAAAGAGAGCAAGAGGAAATGGCTGCTTTGATTGTGGCCTCCAAAGGAATAGACTGTGAGCCTGATTCTCCGGGTTCCAAGACCAAACTTGCCTACTACCGCTGCACTAAGCTAGGCCTCCTTAGGAGAGACTGATAAAGACTGTGGTGACAAGAGGCCTCCTGAGCCATGCCTTGATTGCAGGGTGACCACTGGAAGTCCGACTGGCCCTGAAATGGGGGTCCCAGAGCTCAGACCCATCTTACCAGCTGGTCCAGCAAAACAGACGGGCCTCAGGGAGCTCTCTGCCTTCTTCCTCTGGCTGAACTTCATCTCCGTGGAGGAGCCATGGGTAATCATGACTATAGAGAGAATAGAGACCAGATTATTGCTGGACACTCATATGTGTCTCTTGGTCCTTTTTTTTTGTGGGTCCTTCTTTTCAACCCTGGCCTTCCTTCCAACCATCATACTTCAGTAAAAGGAGTCACTAGAGAGGAGGTAATTTGCTATTTCCCACAACCCTCAGGCTGTAACTGGGGTGGCTTCCTCTTCTCCCACTCCTTTTTAATTATGTGTGAAAGTCCAGTTCTCCTCCTGGGGAGAGATGTCTTATCTTGCTTGAATACTGTAATACACATGCACCCAGTCAGCTATGCTGCCTCCCGCTTGTAGAGACAGAAAGCAATCCTGAAGCATGGACAACTAAAGGTAGAATAGAAAGGGCAATAAGAACTACCTGGTGCAAATGCACCTCAAAGATCCTACTATTTTTTACTCAGCAGAGACAATACCCTCTAAGCCCTGAAGTTAAAAAAGGACTATTTCCTATCATTGACAACTGAATACAAAAGTTTACTTACACCCTATAACAGTGCTTGCCACACGGCAATCTTGGGAGTTTAAAAACCCACTGTAGAGTACAGATTGGTACAAGACCTTAGACTGAGGCAGTAGTGCCAACCTACATGGTGGTACCTAACCCGTACACTCTCCTTTCTCAGATCCTTGAAGTTCCTGGTTGGTTTTCAGTGTTAGATTTAAAAGATGCCTTCTTTTGTATTCCTTTACATACAGATTCCCAGTTTATTTTTGCCTTTGAAAATCCTCTCAACTGACTTGGATTGTGCTTCCTCAAGCGTTCAGAGACTGTCCTTATCTTTTTAGATAAGTGCTTTCCAGTGACTTGGCATGTTTTGAATTTCCCAAGTCACAGTCCTGCAATATGTAGATGCTATACTGTTATGTGTTCCTCAGAAGAGCTCTCTAGCCAAGGCACATGTGCTCTGCTGAGTTTTCTAGAAGACAGAGTATAACTTGGCTAGGTCTAAGGCATAATTTTGCAGCCTTGAGGTAAAATACTTAGGCCTTATCATATCTAAGAGAACCTGGAGGCTGGGGAGAGAGAGAATTAAGTTAATACTTTTCTTTCCACAGCTCAAGACCAGAAAACAGCTAAGGGGATTCTAAGGAATTATAGTCTATTGTTGCCTTTGGATAGCAGGTATAGTGAGATTGCATGATCCTTCTATAAGCTTATAAAGGAAGCCCAAAAGGCAGACACCTATATTTTAACCTGAGAACCTGATTCTCAAACTGCATTCCAGAAGTTTAAACAAGCACTTTTAAATGCCACAACACTAGGCTACTGAGAAGACACCATTTCAATCTATATGTTAATGAAAGGCAGGACATGGCTTTGGGAGTGCTTGCGAGGATTGGGGACCCGCTCAACAGCCTGTAGGTTATCTGAATCATGAACTAGACACTGTAGCAAAGGAGTTGTCTTCATGCCTTAGAGTTGCAGCTGCCGCAGCTCTCCTGGTACTAGAGGCATCCAAGCTAACTTTCGGCAGATATCTCACTGTCTATGTGCCTCACAATGTGGCAGGACTTCTTTCTTCTAAAGGCCTATGGCTATTAGACAACTGACTTTTTAAACATTAGGCTCTAATTATAGAAGGACCAGCCATTCAAATAAAGACATATTCCTCCTTCAACGCTGCCACCTTTCCACCAGAAAAGGAGAGAACTGAGGCTAAAAGACATGACCGCAAACAGGTAATTCCGCATATGTATGCACCCAGAAAAGATTTGCTGAACACACCCTTTCCTAACCTGATTTGATCCTCTTCTGTGATGGCAGTTGCATCACAGAAAATATGACAAGGACAGGTATGCTATAGTGACTCTACATCCTACACTTAAAAGTTCCTCACTTGTCCCTGGGACTAGTGCCAGCTAGCAGAACTCAACTCTGACAAGGGCAGACTCAGTGAAGGACAGAAAGTCAATATTTATGCTGATAATGATTATATATGATTGGGGCTGGGTATATAGCTCAATGGCACAAGTACCTGCCTGGCAACCATGAGGTCATGAGTTCAATTCCCCATACCAAAAAAAAAAAAAGAGATGATTATATATGATAATTCCAACTATAGGACAACTTAGTAGAATGTTATTGGGAGCAAAAATTACTCCTCTTCTCACTGGCCTAACTTTACTAAATACTTTGGATGGACACCCCTGAGAAGTGCATGCACACTATAACTTTACAGGTCGAAAACTAGTTTGCAACAGACTGGTTTAATTGCTCTGGAGTTAGATGGAAAGCCCCAGTGGCACTCTTTGGTTCTGTAGAATCAATTTGTGGCCCTGAGTACTTCCTGGATGGATAAGGAGATACAAGCTGGGATTCATGTGGTTACAAGGGAGTGTCAAAAATATTAACAAACCTGCAAACTTACCCATCTGTGACATCGGTGGTCTAGAAGTGTGTTTCACTGGTGTGATCATTTGGTGTCTATCTTTGTCCTTTCCCTAGGATTAGGGGAAGTCATACAGCATGTTGAAGACTTGGCTAACTATACTCATGGGCCTTAAATGACACCTCAACTGGTCTCTCTCCTAAATGAAGGAGTAAAATTAATGAGACAAGCTGTCCACCAAAACTGGATGGCATTACACATCCTAAAAATAGCACAGGAGGGTACTTGTGCAATTGCAAAAGCCAAATGTGGTGTGTACATTTGTGAGACTTCTGCTAATATCTCAATGACTGTTCAAGATATTAAATGACAGGTTAATGCCATGTACGGTGGATTAATAACTGGTGATCAACTTGTCACATCCAGCTGAACTGAACTGCCGTGGCGCTGGGTGTGGAGGACCCATTTGAGAATTGTTGCCAACAACATAAAAAGGAGAACTGGAGAGGAAGAAGTGGGGGCTGTTGGTTCTCCTGGAGGAGTTTGTTATGCTGCCTTTCCTGATATGACCTCAGTTGTTCTTATCATCAGAGGAGCTTGGGACCTCCTTGTTGCTGAGGATGGCTAAGGTTCACTTTGGGGGAGCTCTGGTCCTTACTTTGTGCATCGCTTCCTGGCTCCAGAGGAGAAGATGGTGCACTGTTCAGTCTCCTGGAGAAGCTTGTTGCGCAGACTTTCCTCATATGAACTTGACTGTTCTTATTATTGGGACTTCACTGTTGCTGAGGATCACTGTGGTACTTTTCAGAGAAGCTCTGGTCCTTACTTTGAGCATTGTTTCATGGTACCAGTACTGATCCCTCAACCTGATAGCACAGATTCTTCATCCCACTGGCACAGACTTTCTAGCTTTCACCAGTGACTTTTGGGTCTTCCCAGTGAAGATCTGTGAAATAGACTTGCATGAGACATTGTCGTGGGCTCTGGATCTTCAACTGGACTCATCCAGGACATTGCTGTGGATTCTAGACCTTCAGCTGGATTCTTTTGATTTTTAGTGTATGGACAGATTTACTGTACTCTTTTGTATTTGACTCTCTGGGTGACTATTCTAAAAAAATCCTATAAATTATGTGCCCTGTATTAAATTGTTTCCCTTGTAAACCCTGACTACAATGCTATGTCAGATTCTAAAATTCCCTAGACTCTCTCCTTACCCTCTTTGTGAGAGGCTATTACTGGTTTTTCCTGGTGCCAACCAACATTTGTTGATTGTATTCATAATAATCTTGTTGATTTTATTATTTAGCCATTTATATGTAACTGTTCCTTTGGCCTTGTCTCCTCTAGACTTAAAGCTATATTGCTACTGAAGACAAGAATTCCTGGTGTCTATTGAGGGCCTTTAGATAGACCTTCTGGAGAGTATCTTTTATTGCCAATGATAACTACAATACTTTTCATTCAGAAGCAGCCAAAATGGTCATTGGCCCTTTCCCTCTTACAATTAGGAGTACCTATTCAAAAGGGGGAATATTATAGACACTTAAGTTAAGTAGAAATATTATAGGCAGTTAGACAGGGCTAGGCTCTCAAGGGAGTCAATGCAGAAGATGAGAACACATTACAACTGTGGCTGGAGGCTCATCTGTTAAAGGCCAAGCCTCAAGATAAAGATGGAATGACCAGGCCTGCACACCTTCCCAGGAGATCTGATCATGGATATCATCTGGGCCAATAAAATTTAGATAGATTTCAGTCACTCCAGTGGGTGACCAGGACCCCCGATCCATCCCTTCCGAAAGAATGTCTTTATTCTTTCCTTGTACACTTGCTATGTGATCTGCTTCCCCGTTGATCCATATTACCTAAGTGGCTATACTTACAATCTAATTGGTCGATCATAGTTTTGACCTATGTTGTATCCACCTCCTGATTTTGCTCTATAAACTTCTTTTGAGCCGTGCCTGGAACATTTTCTTTTTAGGTCACCTTTTTTTTTTTCACAAGGAGAAGCTTTTAATCTTGATTTGAGTTGCAGTCTGGGAAGTAAGAGGACCCAAGGAAAGGTAGAACCAGGCATCCTGGGTTCCAGTTTCTACTATGGGACAGGGAGTGAATTACTTTTTTGAACTTCAGACCCCTTCTTTATAAATGGTAAACTCTGAGGGCTCTGTTTTGTTAATCCAGCATCCTGGTGGTCCAACATGGTGTCTCTAGGTGCATATTATGTGTTTCCTGACTGTGCAAACGAAGGAGGATGATAATGTCTCCTTTGCAGAGATGTTGTGAGATTTGGATAAAATGAATATTAAGTGCTTAATTCAAAGGTAAGGACCGGGCATGGTGGCACACACCTGTAATCTCAGCACTCAGGAGGCTGAGGCAGGAGGATTATTGTGAGTTTGAGACCAACCTGGGCTACAAAGTGAGCTCAAGACCAGCCTGAACTGCATAGTGAGACCCTGTCTCAAAAAGACCAAAACAACAATAACAACAACAGCAACAGAGGTGAAGGCTTTGGAGGTGCTCAACTTGAGGCAGATATTCTTATGAAAAAATGATTGCCTGACTCATGTGCCCTCTGGCTTTCCAAACATTCTAGGCTAAGAAAGAGTACAAACTGATAATTTTGGGTCGTGGTGGTATACCAGGCTTAAATTGCAACTCTATTCTTTCCACTCTACCCAGGGAGTAGAATGTGGACATCCTATCCGATATGGCAGCCACCTGCCACGTGAGTCTATGTCAACTTTGACTAATTAAAATGAGTACCACTAAAAATTCAGCTACTGTTTTCTTCAACGAAGTATCTTGTTTTGACATCCTGTATCTTTTTTTTAATTGTTTTTGTGTTGTTTTGTTTTTGTCTTCATTGTTGTTCTTTTGGTTTTTTTTTCTCTTTAAAATAAAAAAAAATTCAGTTACTTAGTCACAGTAGCCACCCTTCAAATGTACAGTAACTGCAAATGGCTGGACGGGATGGATCTAGGTCATTTCTGTCATTACTGGAAGCTCCTGTGGATAGCACTGGCATTGAGTCTGTGATGGCAGAAAGTATTAAGTGGGGTGCGACAGGCAGGACTGTCAGTGAGGAGGTTGATACAACTGTTTATGACAGGCTGCAGAACTCAGAAGGGGGATAGGAAGGACAGTTTCTCAGGGCATTTTGAAGAGAGAACAAGCAGGATTCGGTGACAGAGTGAGGCAGCCAGATGGTTCATCTTCTCTGGAGCTAGGCAGGGTTGAAACCCTGGCTCCATAGCTCACTAGTCAGGGTGATCATTTGTTATCTATAAAATGGGACTAACATGTATTTTGTAGAATGCTTGATAAATAGAAAGTGCACTTCCTTACAGGACTGCATACAGGTAAGGCACAATAGATGCTAGTTTCCTGTTATGAAGTTGTACTGTTATGAGTGTTGGGTGAAGGGGTCTTGATTGATTAATCAGAGCATCTTTCATTCTCCTTTTCCCTTTGGAACCCTCTCCTCTTCCTCTAGGAACTCCAGAGCCCTTTCTTGTGGGCTGTGGATGTCTATGCTTACTTGGCAGGGCCTTAAACACTAGTCTCTTGCCTCATCAATATTAAACCTTACCTGCCTTGTGTCCCACTGTCAAATCTATAAGATGACTTAAAATATAGAATCAAGTGTTAGGTTGGAAGAGATCAGAATGGTTATGTATTTTCTATCTTCCTCAATATAAAGTTGAATGTTCCACAGAAAGATTATTTACTGTGATTCTTATAATAACTTCTAAATTTGAAGGGGTCTTCTGCTACTTACTTCACATGAACTGTCATATGAGGCATATATTGTCCCCTTTTCCCAGAGGAGGAAATGAGGGATCAGTGAAACGCAGAGAGTCTCTTGTTACCACATCAGAGGCTAAGATGTGGAAGATTTCTTCAGCTTGGTCATTCCTCTGTCTTTTTGGCTGCTTCTTATCTGTTTCTCTGGGATTATCAGCTAGTCAGGCATCAGCATTCCTCATAGGCTGTGTGGGAAGGAGCGTGGTAAGGAAGCCTTTGCCCATGAGGCCGCCAGGCTGAGGTGGAGGCTGTGGGACAGAGAGAGGGTGGCCTAGTTTTTCAGGTGAGTAAGAATGTGGGCCCAGGGCGCAGTGGTGGAGCTGTGTTCATTCTCTGAAGTCTTGGCCTTTATTGAGGGAGCAAAGTTTTCCAGTATAGGCAGTGGAGGATGTAGGGGTGGAGGAGGAGGAGGTGGGGAAGGTGGAGGAGAAGGTCACAAGTCACGTGCAAGGCTGGTTTCCACCTGCCCTAACCTTGATGCCCGTTGAATTTCTACCATATAGAGCAGATTCTGTACACATAATGTAGTTTATTTACCTTAATACCTGTGCGTTGGGGATGTCATCACACTTAATGGATGTTAAAACCAAGGGGCGGAGAAGTGAGTTTTCCACATAAGCAGCAGAGGTGGCATTTGACCCATAGTACTCACACGATGCTCTCTCTAGTTTTTAAATGAAACTAATAACTTTCTATAACAAGTGCTATTCTTGTTTGATCTTTTGCAACTTCAGGGAAGTCCTCTGTGCTTGTTACTCCATTATGTTTTTTTTAAAAAGCAATTCTCTTTGAACATTTTTGTTGGACTGGCTGCATGTAGGAAATCTTGCCAGGAGGTGGCAACACAAAACCAGTAACTCAGGGCACAGACGCCTGGGCTTTTGAGAGAATGTGATTTGCTGCCCCTCCTCCTGGGCAGCTTGGGGGTCTGGCTTCATCTTGTGATTTCTGGGCTGCTGGCTCTTTCACCTCTGCTACCTGGGCGCTTATCTTTTTTCCAAAGGTTCTCAGGACAAAGCCCGCATGGCTTCTTCTGCTGTCTTCCTGCTCACTTTTCTCAGAGTGCAATGTCTCTCTCTCCAGCGGGCTCCCTCATGGGTCCAGGCCTTTGTTCCTGCTGATCCTCTGTCTCTGAGAACCCCTCTGCCCTCTGTCATCTGGTTAACTGCTTGTTATCCTTGGGGACTCAGCAAAATGTCCCCTTGCTCCCCAGGCTGGGTTGGGCTCCTTCTTCCCGTCTCCTGGTCACACCACTGGTGGCTTGGGGCTTACTCTGTTTTGCTTGGCTACACTGTGGCTACCGTCTCCTTGCGGGGTATGAACTGTGTCCTATCCATCTCAGTCTTCCCGGTGTCACACCTGGAGATTCCCAGTGCCAGTCCCTTGACGGAAGGCATTGTTGTGTGAACTTCTGTTCACGGAGAGGGCCAGTGACCTGTCCTGGGGAATTCCACCCCAGAGCTTCTGTGAAGCTCCAAAATGCAGTCTTCTCTTGCCTTGGGCGGTCATCATCCAGGGGAGGGTGGCTGTTCCAGCTCTACCAGGCGGGGTGTCCTGTGTTGCTTGGGCCCATTTCTTGCTTCATTTCAGCACCTTCTTTGCATCTCCTTAAATACCTCCAAGGAAGGATGCATTTCCTCAAGATGTAAAACAGAGTAATTTAAATAAGTGGAAGGAAAAATGCATTTTAATTGCATTATTATACTAATTTATGTCTCCTGCCCACCTTTAAAAAGTGCTTTTTCACAGTGTGGAAGCACATTAAAGCTGAGAGTTGAGACTAATTGTTTCAGATGGCTGCTGAGAGACAATGGGCTTTGTTTTTACAGCTTTCTAAGCAGGTCGGTAAACAGGCTGGTTTTATCCTCTCTGCAAGGGCAGACTGAGTTTCACAAGCTCAGGGACCACAGCTACAGTGTCTTAGCACAGCGCCTGGGTGCTCAGGAAGGACTTGCTCAGTGGATACACGAGTGAATGATAGTGAGGTAGGGCTGGTGAGAGACTGAGGATGGAAGATGGTTGGGTCTTGTCCGAAATAAAGCCTGTGAGCTTGGGCTGTAAAGAGAAGAGAAATGAACACTGGGCTCCTCTGTGCTGTCAGGGACAGGTCAGCTACTCAGCACATCTTCCAACCAGCTTGTGAGGTGAGCCCAGTGTACAGATGAGCCAGTTGAGGTTCACAGGTTTTTAGTAAATTGCACAAGGTCTCTACGTCTGAGAGGGGGCAACATTAGGGTACAGACAGGGTGTTTCTGACTCCAAAATTCAGGCCTGCTCCTTCTCCTGACTCAGGATCTTTAAATGATTGCTACCATTGATAGCTACCGTATATTGAAGAGCTACTGTCTTAGTGCTTTTGGGCTGCTGTAACAAAATGCCATAGACTAGGTGGCGTATGAACGAAAAACATGTATTTCTTACAGTTTTAAAGGCTGAAAAGTCTAAGACGAGGTGCTGGCAGATTTGATGTCTGATGAGAGTCTATTTCCTGGTTCAAAGAGACTGTTCTTCCTACTGTGAAAGGGATGAGGGGTGTCTCTGGGGTCTCTTTCATAAGGGCATTGTTCTCATTCATTATCATTCTGCTTACAAAGGCCCCACTTCTGGCTAGTATGATCAACTTGGGGGTTAGCGTTCCGGTTACTGAATTTTGGGGAACACAAACCTCAGGCCATAGCACACACACCATCCTCATTACTTCCTGTTCTGTGGGGGTGGGAAAAGGCTTTCTAGGACACCTTGGAGGGATTAAGGGTCACTTCTCAGGAAACTCAGCCTACCTTACAATCCATAACCTCTATGGTTGTGAATCTGAATGACATTCTAATGCCAATGTAAGAAAAGTATTTCCCAGGGTTGGAGTTAGCAGTGTGCAAGCAGACACAGGTGCAGGTTTAGGTAATGGAGAAAGAAAGCCTCGTGGACGGGCCTCAGCACCCTTTCCCTGCTCTTTCTTAGCATGTTAGCATTTGATGTTAGGGATAGGGTGTGATTTCCAAGCAACTTTACAAGATTCTCTGGCCCTACCTAAGAGCACTGCAGGTGGATTTATGCTGCCTGGCTTCAGATCCCTACTCTACTAGCCATGTCACTTAGAGAGTGTTATTTAGCAATCCTAAACTCTGGAAAATTCCTATTTTCATCTGTAAAATGGGCATATTAATTCTGCCTACTCCACAGGCTCATGGGGACTGAAAAATGACAATTCATGTGCTTTCCTTGAAGTCTGTGTAAATTAAGTGCTTAATTTTTCCTCCCTGAACTCTATTACAATTTATTCAAAATGAATAATTTAGTATGTGACTTTAAGTTCCTGCCTACTGTGATTGCAGAGGAGAGGACTTATTTCCAGTTGCAGAGGAAGTCTGTCAGTTGTGGAGAGAGAGGTCGTGAGGAGAGGTTTGCTGGATCCTCCCAGAAGCTTCTTCCCCTGGCAGCCTGTCTGCTTCTTCCACCTTCACACAAAGTTGGCCTAGATGCTTAGAGAGCTCCTCTCCACCTATGTCCTCTGCCCAATCCCACAAGATGGTGTAGGATGCTGCTGGGACAAAACCACTGTACACCCTCAACTTAAAGGATGAGAGACTTATTTTGGCTTCTTCCAAATGTTAGAAATTACAGGCCTTGCATGGTTGGCAGCATGGTGGAAAGACATGGGTGGAGGAAGCTGCTCACCTCACGGCAGTCACAAATCAGAGAGAAGGGAGGATCTGGGGTGGGAGATGGACCCTACTGAGGTGGCCCCCCGATCCATCTCTTCCAGCCAGCCCCCACCTCCTAACAGCCAATCAGCTCCTTGAAGTTGCTTGACCTAGAGCTGGATGAACAAATTCAAATCTAGCCTGTTTCAATCATACAACAGTAATAAGGTGGAAATTATTATTTTTTGTTGTGCTGAGAATAGGTTTGCACATGCTAGGCAAGTGCTGTATCACTGAGTTATAACAGCATCCTGAGAAGGGAATATTTTTTAAAACTCTGCATTGTCTTTAGATCTAGAAAATAGGAGCATTTTTAAACTTCAATTTATTATAAGCTTTGTCAGAAGGGGTCACAAATTATAACTGCCATCTAATCAATGAAGACCACTGGGATTGTGTTTTAGAAAACCCAGAGAAGCAGGAAAAGAATTCTAAACAGTTCATTTTGAGTTAAAACTCAACATCTCAATTTATGACTAATCATAAATACAATTAATGAACTGTAAGTATCTCCCACTCTTATCAAGTTTTATGACATGTCACAATTTCCAAGACCAATTTTGTACTCATAGTTTTATACAAATAGAGGGTTGTCATTAAGATAATTAAAGAAAATGTCTATAATACACGAAAGAAAATCTTGCACCAAAATGTAGAACAAAGCATAGTTATGTCTGGTCTTATCTAGGGCCTTTGCTTCTGCTAACCAGTTAACAAAAAGATCTTTGCTTAAGTCAAGAACTCGAACATTCACTCTTACAGAGGTGGAACATGCCTATAGTTCTGTCATCAGACAAGGTGCAAAGAAGTCTCCAAAACAGAGATGGGGAATGTTGACTCCCCTCAAGAATGAGACAGGTTTCAGGTTTGCTGAATTTCATCACATAGATAGAATTCCAGGACACTTCAGTCAGTGGTATAAAGGAATTTATTAGGCAGAATTCTAAAAGGACAGACTCAAATAAATAGAGTGCAGGCCCTCAAGAGAGAGGGGCATTATGGTTTGGAGCTGAGAATATTTATATATTTATACTTTTTTGTTGTTCGGGGAGTGAAAACCTGTAGGCTTGGTTTGCAGGAGAAAAGTAATGACCCACCCATAGGTGAAAGACAATGGCTCACTCTTCTTCAGCATAGTTCTCAAAATATTAGCTAGAGATATCAGGCAAGAGAAAGAAATGAAAGGTATACTATCATAGCTTGTATTTAGATGTTCTCCCAAAGTCTTGTGTGCTCATAGATGGGGCTTCTTGGAGGTGGCTGGATCTAGGGTGTGTGACTATGGATTATGATATGAATCATGGATTATGACTGATAACTAATTTAGTCCACTGATTGGTTTAGTATAGTTCTGGGTATGGATAATGGAAGGTTCACCCTGGCTGTGGGTGGAACCAATTAGGCTTGTAGCCTGGATGAAATATAAAGGGAATGGATGGCTTGCTGCTTGCTGCTTTTTTTCTGTCCTGCCATGCACTGTTTCTCTTTTGGGATGCCCCTCTGCCATGCCACCCTGGCTTGGGGCCAGTTGACTATGGTCTGAAACCTCTACTAACTGTGAGCTGAAATAAACATTTCCTCTTTTAACTTATGGGTGTTGGGTATTTTGTCTCAGCAATAAGAAAAGTAACTAGGACAGATTTGTATAGGAAAGGATGAGGTCAAAATATAATTATTTGCAGACGACATGATCTTTTACTTACAAGACCCAAAAAACTCCACCAAAAGACTCCTAAGATTGGTAACTAAATTCAGTAGTGTAGCTGGATATAAAATAAACACACAAAAAATCAATAGCATTCCTAAACACTAATAATGAAATCACTGAAAAAGCAATTAGGAAAACAATACCATTTACAATAGCATACAATAATTAAGTATTTAAACCAACTAAGGAAATGAAAGACCTCTACAATGAAAATTATATTCCTCTAAAGAAGGAAATTGAGGACATCAGAAAATGAAAAGATTTCCCATGTTCCTGGATAGGTAGAACCAACATAATCAAATGACTATTGCCAAAACTGATATACGAATTTAATGCAATCTCTTTTTTGTCTTTTTGAGACAGTGTCTTGCTATACAGTTCAGGCTGGCCTTGAACTCACTTTGTAGCCCAGGCTGGTCTCGAATTCACAACGATCCTCCTGACTCAGCCTCCCAAGTGCTGGGATTACAGGTGTGTGCCACCGTGCCTGGCAATTAATGTAATCTTAATCAAAATACCCATGTCATTTGTGACAGAGATGGAGAAAACAATCCTAAAATTTATATGGAATCAGAAGAGACCCAGAATAGCAAAAGCAATCCTGGGTAACAAAAGCAAAGCAGGTGGCATCACAATCCCTGATTTGAAGTTATAATATAAAGCTATAGTGGTTAAAACAGCATGGTACTGGCACAAAAACAGGCATGTGAATCAAAGGAACAGAAACAACCCCAGGAAATACAGCTATTTGATCTTTGACAAAGGGATGGAAAGTATACACTGGAGGAAAGACAAGCTCTTTAATAAATGGTTCTGGAAAAATTGAATATCCATATGCAGAAGATTGAGTCTAGACCTATATGTCTCACCATGTACTAAAGTAAAATCATATAGATCAAAGATCTAAATATTAGAACAGAGATACTTTATCTGCTGGAAGATAAAATAGGTACAACTCTTGAAGACATAGGCATATGAAAAAATTTTCAGGACAGAATTTCAATGGCACAAGAAATAATAATGAAAATCTACAAATGGGGACATACCAAATTAAAAATCTTGTGCACAGCAAAGGAAACAGTCAACGGAATGAAGAAATAACCTACAGAATGGGAAAAAATTTTTGCCAGCTATTCCATGGGCAGAGAACTAACAAGAATGTACACAGAACTAAAAAAAATTAGACTCCCTAAAATGAAAGACCCAATCAAAAAATGAGCAACTGAAGTGAGTAAATGCTTCTCAGAAGTACAAATAACCAGTAAGTACAGGAAAAAATGTTCATCATCAATGACCATTAGAGAAATTAACCACACACAATTGACCACCCACAAATTAAAACTACACTGAGACACCACGTTATCTCAGAAAGAATGGCTATCATAAAAAACTAATAATAACCAATGCTAATGAGAATGTAAGCAAAAAGGAACTCTTCTACATAGCTGGTAGGAATGTAAACTAGTACAACCACTATGAAGACCAGTGTGGAGATTCCTCAAAAAACTAAAAATAGAAATTCCATTTGACCCAGCTATCCCCTTCTAAATATCTTTCCAAAAGAGTTAAAATCATCACATTAAAGGAATACATGCATACCCATATTGATAGCAGCACAATGTATAATAGATCTTGGAAGCAATGTATATGTCCATCAACAGATAAATGGATAAGAAAAATGTGGTATTTATACATAATGGAGTACTATGTTACATAAAGAAAGATAAACTTGAGGTATTTGTAGGTAGATGGATGCAACTTGGGAGCATAATGTTAAGTGAAATAAGTCAGACACATAAGCTCAAATGTCACATGGTTTCTCTTATATGAGAAACTATATATATATGTATGAGAAACTATATATATATATATATATGAACACACATATACATACATAGAGCAAAATGGAAGAGAGGTAAACAGAAAATAGGGAGAAGTTCAAATATTTCCACAAATTACATAATCTGTTATTTCAAAAAAATTTAATATATATGCTAATTAGTTTCATTTATATTGCTAGTTTATCTTAGTTCATTGAAAAGAAAGTTTTGCATTATTATCTGCTTCTTTTTTGCAAGAATCTTTTTGGTTTATGTCTTGTGTTCTGTTGTAACTACTTTGAAGACAATGGTACACAGTGTATTAACTATTGTTATTCTCTTATTATTATAAAATTTTCTTTTATGTTTTCATAAAATAAAAAAAATTAGAGAAAGGAAAAACCTGAAAGATAATGGCTAATTTCACTGGTGAAATGCTGGTCTATTTTATAGGAGAAAGGTAGAAAGCCCAGTGTATTTTATTTTGTAAAGTCAGGATTCTGCTCTTTACTTAATCAGCTAAGCTAATTTAAGAATTTAAAGTATCTTTAAGGGATTTTGGATATGATGGGCCTAGAAAAAAGAAGCATAAACAAACCTAGGGAATACAGATAAGTTTCAGTAACTTTGCATCCTGAAGCTTTTCAGTTTTCTTAAAACTATAATTTTTAAATTATGCCATTTTTGGTCTTCTTTCTGCCTATTTATTTCTTCTATCATACATTAGATCCAACTTACTTAAGCAACTTAAGCAGGAGACTCCCAAGTTTGGGATTTAGCCTGGGCAACTTATTAAGACCTTCTCTCAAAATGAAAAATAAGAGAAGCTCTAGGGATGTAGCTCACCGGTAGAGCACTTGCCTTGCAAGCATGGCTGCCCTGGGTTCAATCTCTAGTGCCACAGAAGCAGAATTTGAACATTTAGTTTTCTTACCATATATGGAGAGCATCTTCATTTTAAACTGCTTCTTGGTGGCAGGAGATGATTCCATAGTTTCCTCTTAGTTGGATATGATCTTCTTGTTAGTAGGGGATGTAAGTTCTTCTCTCCTGGGTCTCTCTTGTCCTGGTGTCCGAGCAGGACGGAGAAAGCTCTCAACACCAGCATGCTGCCTCTCTCTCTTCCAAATCTGGGCAAAGGTATTAGGTCCTTTAATCAAGGATTTGGGATGCTTTTCAATCAATGGTGGAGTCTCAAATGTCTCTATGACAGTGTCAACAGTGCTTCCTGTGTCCATGATTCCCATCTGCCTGTATCCCTGGGAGTAGTAGGTTTCTTTGTCACTTACATCTTGAGATAGGGAGGGAGCTGTGAATTATGATTCAGTCTGTTGTTTAGGACCTGTTGTCTGCCTTGTACTCTTCATCCTGCCAGCTCTTTCTTAGGCATATTTGGCCCTATTCATATTTGGTTTTGTTTCTCCACATCTTGAAAATTGATATGGATACTCTCCTGTCATACTCATGTATCTGCTTAGTGTCTCTGAAGTCACCTAATTCCTGGAAGGTGAGTCCTGTGGGGGTTTTTTCAAGTTCCTGGTGTCCTGAACAAAGAATTGGACAAGACATATACAACAAAGGCAGTGAAGGTGTACATTTATTAAAAGTGAAAAGGTATATGCTCTACAGGGTGAGAACAGGCTGGTTAAAAGGATCGTGGGGGTTCTAAGGATAAGGGAAAGGGATCTTTTATACCCTCAATTCCTGGATTGGCCTCCTCCTTATGCAAGTAAAGCATTGGGACAATTGTCCTATCACAAACTAAATGGGTGTCATGCCAGGTTTAAACTGCCCTATGAAAAGACTCACTTGACTTCTTGAGAGGTGTAAATAAAGAATTAAAAATAGCACTTTTCTGATTGGTTCACAGTGCTCAGGAGCTGTGGAGTCATTTTAGGTCCTAGGTTCTGTGTATGTCTTTTGTGTTTTTATCCCTGTTTTTTTTTTATTTTTCTCCGTTACCAGGAATCGAACTCACAACCTTGTACTTTTCCAGGCTGTGCTGCTGAGCTAAATCCCCAGCCCATCCTTTGTGTTTTTATGACCTTTGAAATATTTTGCTCAGTTAGTTGTCCCATTTACCCCAACCCTGGTCCCCTACCTCAACTTTCTATTATATATGTGTAATGATCAGTGTGTGGCTTGGAAAGGGACAGGTTTCCCAAATGGATAATATTAATTAATCATTGTGTATTTCAGGTACTATAGAACATTCTGTCCATTCTCTACATGCACTTACATGTAGACAAACAGTTTAACTCTAAATATAATGGATTTTAAATTTTAGGGGAGAAAATAATAAACATAATTTTTTCCTGTATTTTCTTTCTTTCTTTGATATCTAAAAAAATCTTTAGTAGTTTCTTAAAATTTTTAAAGTAAAGTCTGAATTGGTACACTAAACCTTTATTTGAAATAACCTGACTGTGAAATATGTGTCTAGCTGAGTATAGAATCATAGGTTGACAACTGCATACTTTCAACATTTTGAAGGTGTTTTTCCATAATCTTCTGACCATTGTTGATGCTGTTGAGAAATCTGTACTGGTGTGTCTATTATTATTTTGTTGGAAATTTGTCTTTGATCTCTAGTTACTCATACAATCTTTTCCATGTCTTAGGTATTCTAGAGTTTTACTGTGTGCTGTGGTTTGGATCCTGACTCATCACCAAAGGCCCAGGTAGTAAAGCTGTGGTCCTCAGCCTGTGGTGCTATTGAGAAGTGGTAGAACCTTTAAGAGGTGGGGCCTGATGGAAGGAAGTTAGGTCATTGGGCATGTTCCCTGGAAGGTATATTGGGACCCTGGCCCCACCCTCTGTCACTCTCTTGGCTTCCTGGCTGTCATGAGGTGAGAAGCTTCCTCTGCTACATGCCCCTGCTATGATGTATTGTGCCCCAAAGGCAATGGGGCCAAGTAACTGTGAACTGAAACCTCTGAAATACAAATCACAGCAAACATTTTCTCTTTAATAGTTTCTTAGCTGAAGCATTAGTTACAGTAACAGAAAGCTGACTAACACAATGTGTTTACTAGGTTGATATTTATTTAGGTTTATTGTAATCATACTATCAACTTGAGAAGCCATGTCTTCCTCAGTTCTGCAAAGTTCTCAGTCATTGTTTCTTCAAATATCACCTGCCTTTTACACTGTTTTCTCTCTGGAAATGCAGTTAGATGTAAGGGGACATTATCATTTTATCCCAAGCTCTCATTAAAGTTTTTTTTAGTATTTCCACATTTTCAAATTCTTTTGTTCAGAGTCTGGAATTTCCTCAAGTCTGTCTTCTAGTTCACCACTTTTCTGCTTTGTCTAATAATGTTTTGTTAAATATCTTGCAAGTTTTAAAATATCTCAATGGCTGATTTTGACATGTAGTTCACTTTTCTAAGTTTATCCCTGAAAGTGCACAATTAAGTGGTTTTTGTATAAAGGGCTGAATGTTAAATTTCCAGGAATCCAGTTCTTGATTTTGAAAAATTCCTGCTCTTTTCCTCCGTAATGCCTTGATTTGCTCTTGTAGTCTTGGTTCCTTTATTTTGGGTCATTATTTTAAATACAATTATTGATAATCTTTATTATGCTGTCCTTATTAAACTTTTGGAGCATAGGCATCCTTTATTTCTCTTAGATTGTGCATGTTTGCTGATTCTCACTGAAGGTAGGTTAACTCCTCATTTGGTTTTTAATTTTGAGCTATCTTCAACATTTGTCTGGAGGGATCAAATACAGGGTAGGTGGAAGTTGTGTGTGTCCTATAATGTGTTTTCACTTGTCTCTTCCAGGGGCTCAAGGAGATCAACTTGTAAGAATTTTCTGTGTTAATCCATCATCTTGAGGTTTTCTGGGCTATGCTGATAATGTAAATTTTTAAACTTAGTTTTAGCACTGATATTTCAACCAAAGGGCCCTGCACATGCTCAGCACATGATCTAACAGTGAGTCAATCCCAACCCCAACCATGAGAGCATAAATTTTACTTCTAGAGCTTTGTGAGATAAGAGACTGATTATAAATTTCCAGGGGAGTTTCTTTCCCCACCCAGATCTCTGACAAAGGCAGACAAACATTCTCTTTTTCTTTTTTTTTTTTTTTTTTTTTTTTTGTACCGAACTCACAACCTTGCGCTTGCCAGGCAGGTGCTTTGCCGCTGAGCTAAATCCCCAGGCCCAACATTCTCTTTTTCTATTTGTACATACAGAGATTTTTCTACTCTACACTATCACTAACTGTACTGTTCTTTGGTGGTCCTTATTTCATGTGGAGTTCTGGGCTTCATGTCCCTGCTTTGTTTAGGTTGGTGGTCTCATCTTTCAGTGTCCCCCAGTAATTATTAGAACCTATACCTTGTGTTTGTCTACCAGGAGATCCATACAGAGTGCTAATAGCAGCTGTATTCAGAATATGTCTGAAGAGGAAGCCATCCACATGACTGTCAACAGTGGAACTGATAAATAAATAGCAGTATACATTTTATAGTAGAATACTACACAGTGTGGAAAATGGGAAAGCAGCTGATATGTACGATAACATGGATAAATGTCATAAACATACTATTGGATAAAAGAAACCAAACCAAATCTTCCCTCCCCTCAAAACCCAGTGCATGATTCCATTTCTAAAGTGCTCTAGAACAGGCAAAACTAATCAGTTGATTAGGTGATAAATTAGGATAGTGGTTATCCCTGAGAAGAGACAGTGACTGAAGAGCCCCGTAAGGGAGATTTGGAGCTTTTTGTAGTCCTGGAAAAACTTTATATTCTGATCTAAGTGGAAGTTTATGTGGTGTGTGTGTGTGTGTGTGTGTGTGTGTGTGTGTGTGTGTATAAATTCTTTATGCTCTATACTTAGAAATTGTATATTGTACTGGGTGCTAATTGTACTTTAATAAAAATTTAAATACAAATAAAAACTAAGACTTCCCCAGAGCAGTTATAAGGTGGCTAATGTTTGCCTATCTGATTTTCATTTCTTCTGTATTTCTGGGCCTTAGAGACTTACTATCCTCTGTGTGTGTGTATTCAGCTAAAGCTATAGAAGAATAATTGTGATATTTTCCAGCATTTTTGCCTTTTCTTTCAGCAAGGCTGTCAAGAAGTTGCCACATCGCAGACCTGGATGTCTCCAGTTTCCTTCTGATTTAAATCATTTTTATGGGGCCAGAGATATAGTTCAGTGGCATAAGCACCTGCCTGGCAAGTGCAAGGTCCTGAATTCGACTTCCAGTACCAAAAAAAATCATTTTATGTGCATATAGCAGGTGCTGAATTGAGTAGAGCACAATATACTTTCTTTTATTTTTATTTTTTAACTTTAAAGTAGTGTATATATTTATGAGGTACAGTATAGTTGTTGGCTACATGCACACAATGTGTAATGACTAAAACCAGGCTAATGAGTATTTCCATCTCAAAAAACATTCATTTTACTTGGTCTTGGGAACATTCAATCTATTCTCCTCTAAAATTTTAGAAAATATGCAATAAATGATTGTGAACAAGTCACCTTATTGCCCTGTAGAACACTATAGAACACCTATTTTAGATTTTTCTAATCTAACTGTATTTTAATAACTGTTACCTGACCCTAATCTATTCTCCCTCTCTTCTTCCTTTCCTGGATTGTAGCGACTACCATTATGCTCTATTCACCTATGAAACAAACCTCTTAAACTTCCATCTATAAGTGACAACATGAAGTATTTGTCTTTCTGTGTCTGGGTTATTTCACTTAACATGATGACCTCTAGTTTCATCCACACTGGTGCAAATAATAGGATTTTGTTCTTGTAAAAAAATTTTGTCCTTGGTTTTATTTTCTTTCTTTTCTGATTTAACTTTTAAAATATTAAGGATTTTGTTCTTTTTTATGATCAAATAGCATTCCACTGAGAATACAACATGCTTTTAGCACAGTTGTTTTTCTAAGCGTTTGCAAAAATTGTCTTTCGGGTAGATTTCTGTTCAGGCAGAGCACCCAGAGAGGGTAGTTTTTAGTCATATTAGTGAATGCTTCCCAATGACCTAGAGAATGAGCACAATAGGGCCTTATATGCTTGATGGAGATGATCCCTAATAATGTTTCTTGCATTCTGAGCTGGTTAGGCATTATCTCATTGATCCCCAAAATAGCACTGTGACAGACAAAAGCAGGTGTGAGCCACACTTGATACCCTTAGAGGCTGAAGTCTACACATTTTCATAAGGACTAAGGAGTATCCCATGGGGAAGGCATTGAGATTCTGATTGTCCCCATATAGAGATTCAAGTGTGCTAGGCTTTCTCAGATGGATCAGGATGATCTAGTCTGAAGTCTGACATGCGTCTCAAGCTCAAAATTGGAGACCAAAGAATCACAGAAGAGCCATTTCTGATACAGGATGTGATTGAAGTGAAAAGTCTTTTTTGGTGGCCCTGCCCCCTTCTCCTACAGTTATACTTTGGAATGCTGCATGCGAGTAGAACCTGAATAACTGCAACACGAGAACCCATGGCCTGAACAGGGACCTGGAGCAATCATAACTTCACCTCTAGGGTAGACAAGGTGTCAACTTATTGCTGTGTGAGCCCAGTTGTCAACAACAGCCCTGCAAGGGAGCAGCACATTCAGTGATGGATGAAAACGGGGTCATCTGTGTGGACAGGACACTTTCCAAGTCTTATTCCGTTGTCCCTCAGAAGTGGGTCTGGAACCTTCACATCGAATAGGCTCCAGTGGTGTGGTAGACTCAGGAGCTTGGTTAACCAAAGCCATTCACAGCTTACCCCCATTGCTTTCTCTATGACAGAGTAGGAAAATGAATTTACTCAGCTTCTCAGATTCCTGTGCAGATCAGGGTGGTCATGTGACCTGGTTCTGGACAGAAGGATGGAGGAAGAATTCTCATTTCAAATTAAAAGGCAAGAATCTTTTTTGCTTTTCCTTCTTCTTGTCTGGAGGCAAAGCAACCTTCCTATGATCATAAAATGAACTAGAGTAAGGATGTAGAGCCTGGACCCTGGATCCTTGAGGGCATCTTTGAGTGATGTTCTAACCTTGTTCTGCCTGGCTCTGACCTTCTCCTTCAGGAAAAGAAATACACCCTTCTTTGTGTCTTAGCCACTGCAAGTTGGGATTTCTGTTGTTTACAGCAGAAGTTGTTCTTTAGAGGTATGGGGTAAAATTTCAAGGTGGTAGATACTGTACTGCTTAATAACAAGGGCTTGTAGCTACTCAAGTGATTAATTGGAAAAATGAAAGGAATGCACTCATATTGGTAACCTCAGCTGGTGATGTGGGTCATGCAGTTTTAGGCATTATCTCATTGATTCCCAAAATAGCACTATGACAGACAAAGGCAGGTGTGAGCCACACTTGATACCCTTGAGGCTGAAGTCTAGAGATATTCAGGGAGGGATATTTTAATTATAAAAGTAATACATGCCCACTGTACAAATCAGGGAAAATATGGAAATGTATAAAGAAGAAATTACTTGAAATGTTCTCTATAGAATATTTTAATGCATTCTTGTCCTGGTCTTTTTCCTTTGCATAAATATACATTCATACAGATGAATTTTACAAAATTTAAGTCCTAGTCTTTGTTTTTTCTTAAGTGTCTTTCCAAAGGTCACACATATTGCTTCTGTGGATGTCAGGAGAGAAGCTGGAAAATTTTGGTGTGCAGAACTAACAACAACTTTTTTGGTTTAGTAGGCAGTAGATGGTAATGCCCTTGTTAACTTTCATTTTCCAAAGAATGAGAAGGCAGGATTCAGGGAACACCAAGGAAGGCTGACAGCAAGCAAAGTACTGCTCTCTCTTTAGCTCCCACTCCCTTCCACTTTGAATCTTCTCTGTTCCTAATGGGACACACTGTTACCTGCACAGACTGTCATGTCCAGGGTCTCCTGACAGGCTTCTGAGGGATGCTGGGTGTCAGAGTGGTGTGCGGGTGTCCATTCATGCCAGCTGGAGTGCTGGGGGCCTGGAGGGCTTGGAAAAGAAGCAAAGAATAGGAAGAAAAGCGGGGTCAGAGGAAGTGAAGGAGGGAGAAGGAAAAGGAGTAGCAGTCACGGAAAAGATAGCTCTGTTGACCTCTGACGAATGGGTTACTCCTGTCCTCAACCTCAGCACTGCCTTAGTGTGAAACCTAACCAGATCCAGTTTCAAATTCTGCTTCCTACATGCTATGACTTCGGCATGTTCTTTACATTCTCTGAGGTTTCAGTCCCTCTTTGCATAAATTGATAGACAAGACTTCCTGGACAGTGTCCACCCCACCTGCTCAGCCAGCAGGGTGAGCCTTCTTTAGTTGGAAGTGGGGATGATGGTAAGAACCTGGACCCTTGGCTCTCACTGGGGCTGGATGGGGTGCCTTGCAGGAAGCATCAGAGCATACCCTTGCTGCAGTCAGAACTGCGCAGGGTGGGCTGTGTTTGCTGAGTTGTTCACTCAGAATAAATGGATTATCTTCTAACATGATCGACATAATTCACATGAGGGAGGGAAGGGGGTGCGGGCTAAAGAGAGAGCAGTACTTCGCTCCCTTCTACGGGAGAAGAGAAGGAAGACTGATACCTCAAGTCCTCTATCAGTTCTTGTTCATAGAAGGCCAGCGCTCAGAGATAGAGCTGAAAAAATGGGGAAAGTGGCTGGGATCCAGAACTCAAAAACCCGCGCCTTGGACACTGTTGTGGTTGTCTCTCTCCCTTCGCCTGCTCCCCTCTCCTGTCTCCTCCCCCTCCTCGTCTACCCTCCCCTCCCCCTCTGCCCTCCCCATTTCTCCTTCTCCTTCCTTTTTTCTCCTCCCCCTTCCTTCTCTTTCCTGTCTCTCCTCCTTTCCCCTTTCCTCCTTCCTTCCCCCTCCCTCTCTTCCTTCCCTTTCCCCCTTTCTTTCTCCCTCGTCCTTTCTCCCTCCCTGCTCTTTCTGTGCCCCTCTTTCCCCCATTCCTGTTCCCTTTCTCCTCCCCATTCCCCTCCCCTTCTCTCTGACTCCTTCTTCCTGTCTCTCCCTGCCCCTCCCTTCCCTTCCTGCTTTCTCTCTCTCTCTCTCTCTCTCTCTCTCTCTCCTTTCCCTCTTCCCTTCTCTCCCTCCCTCTCTTTTTCCTCCTTTCTCTTCTTCCCTTCCCCCTTCCCCTCCATCTTCCTTCCCATCCATCCCCCCTCTCAAAATATGCTTCATTCTATCCTTGAAAATTGGCTTTGTCCCCTGCTGAAACATTGCACTCCGTATTTCAGAGATTCATACATTACAACCTCAGTGACCAGAGAGGGGCTAACCCCCAGGCTTCTCTGGCCTGCTGTCGTAAACCTCAGGAAGAGTCATTGGGTGAACATGGATTAGATGGTCACACCTTGACCAATCCCTGGGAGCCCTGTAAGGACTGGGAGTGCCTCAGAATCTATAAGGCTGATTAAGCTGGGGTTAGAATACAGGGTGCTAGAAGGCAGTTCTATATGTTTAATGGGGGTGGGATTCACTTTTAAGGAGTGTTCATGGCAATCTGGAGCCTGTGTGTAGCAAGGTAGGTGGTGAGAAACCCCCAGCAGCACCTGAACAGAGGGCACCATGAGAGGGATGTCTGGTAGTCAGTCTTAAACTCTTTGTTGGGGTACAGAACTATTTTGTTCCTCAAAACATACTGCAAAGCTGGGCCTTTTTAATTTTTTTTTTTTTTTTTAAATAACTTAGTTGGCTTTATTTATTTATTTTTTTGTTTTTTTTTTCCAGTACCGGGAATTGAACTCACAACCTTGCGCTTGCCAGGCAGGCGCTGTGCTGCTGAGCTAAATCCCCAGCCCCAGTTGGCTTTATTTTTGATTCTAGCATCTGGAAATGCTTCATTCCAAAAAAGGAGGGTAATTATTCTGATGAGCAGAAAAGTTTGCAGAAGAAGGTAGAACAAAAGGACAAAAAGCAGATTTGTCATTTCAAAGTTACCTTCTTTGTAACGCAGGGACAGGGAGTTGGAAGAGTAAGGAAATAACTAATAAGTTAACAATAGGTTAAGGAGTAAGGCATTATCATGCCAAAGGAAACTGGCCTGTGTGGGAAATTTGGCAGTTTCCTTTCCTGGTTTTTCGGAAGGTCAAATAAAGAGGTTAATTTCAACTTGGTGACATGGAACTTTACTGTAAGCGATTCCAGGTGGACTTTAAGCCTCGTTTGTTGGAGTCCAGTGCAGGAGCTTAATCCAAAACAATGGTCTCCTGCAACCTTTACTAAAAATCCCCGCTTTTCATCAGACTGCCACATAAATTTACTTACCCTGTATGAGTGATTTGGGTAAAATTAAAAGCTTTACATCTTATGTCTGATTTGCCCAGTGAGAAGGGAGACCAGCTGCAGGCAGTGAGTGGGGTGAGATGAATGTGTTTAGAACTGGAATTTCTCTCAAGAATGTGAGCTCCCTGGGAATTTTCAGAAATTTTGAAAATAGCATTGAGTTTCCTGCAGAGTAGCAGTGGCTGTGAACCCAACTTTAGTTAAATATCAGTGGATTGGGGACCTCAGCTGATATTTATTTCAGAACACAAAGTGAGAGTAGACTTAACATCACAAATAAGAATTAAATGTTTAATGTTCAGTAAGTATACAGTTAATGATAGTTTTCTGCCTTCCTGGCGGTTTCCTTTCTCATATTCAGGGATTTTAAATGCTTCTTTAGATTTGTTTCTGTGTATAAGAAATATTTTTGAAAAAGAGTTTTGGAAATAGTCCTAGCTTTTTATTCACTTTTTGCCTGAATAATTTCTGCAATTTATTTAAACTCTCAGACATCAGTGCCTGTATCTACACGATGTGGGTATTAATGTCCCTCGGGGTGTGGGTCTCACAGGTGAGAAACAACATGCAAAACAGCTTAGTATTCAGTGCACACCTCAGTGCCCACCAAGTAGTGATTCCATCCTTCACATATATGTCTTTCTGTTTTCCTCAGTTTCACTAAACACTCTACAGTAGAAGCCATGTTTAATAATATTTTATCTTTCTAAGATATTATAGTGTTTGTACAGTTATTTGAAAGCCTACATTCTTAATGATTCTCACATGGAAGCAGATAGAGTGGTCCTATTTTTCTTACTTTGGGGCGGAGCTGACTGAGGTATGCTTAGGCCCGGATCTGGCTTTGCAATGGCAAGCAGAAACACTGAAATGACACCCATGATTTGGAGGCAGATTTATTTAATGTTGGACAGGCACTGACAGGGAATCAATTGTCCCTCAAAATGTCAGGCGCTGAAGGCCCAAGGAGGGAGGTTTTTATGGAGTTGAAAGGGGAAGTACAGAGGCAAAGTACTTGGCGATCTTTGATTGGTTCTTACAGTATGCATCACAGTGACCAGCTGTTTCAGAGACAGAAGTAACAGGAACTTTTAACAGGAACTGTTACCCAGGCAACTAACAGACTGGCTGGGTGGGCATTTTCTGCTACATTTTCCCCCTTGTTTAGTTTCCCTGGCAAATCTTTGCTGGGCATGTTACATATGATCTTTTCAGTTAAGGCCCACCTAGAAGCAGTAATATTAAGGCTGTCAGTGCTCCAAGGATGGGCCCTAGCCATGGTCCCTAAGACTGAATGTTTTCCTACCAGGAGTTTGTTGTTTGCTTCTCTTATTATAGAGTTTCTTCCTAAGTTGACTCTGACAGGGGAGTTAAGGAGTTAATCTGATTTAGGAGAGTGTCCAGTGTGCCTCAGATGCTTGTCAAGTCTTTATCATTTGTAAAAGCCTTACTGGTTATTTTCTGTTCTCTCAGGGCAATCATCCATAGAGCTAAGGCAAAAGTACAATACAGTATCAAATACATACATAAACTGAAATGAAAGCAAGGACCAGGGTAAGTAGTCTAAAAAGGCACAAAAATGAAGGGAAATAATGTTTTCAGGTATGGAGCAATCCTATAAATGGTGTCCTCAGGTTTCAGCCATGTGTGGACGGGTTGTAGCTGGAGGGACCACAGCAGGACTTTTAATGTGTCATCTCTTCAGAATGAGCTGGTCCAGGAAAAGTCTCCAGAGCTCTGGAATGGTGAATCTAAGACTGGATTTTTGAAACTTTAGGAGCTCTAGAGGTAGTTAGTATGTACCTGAGCTATATGTGTGGGCAGGAGTGTCCAGAGTTATAGTTGGTCTTTTAGTTAAACTTCTACAGAGCTGGTTACAAGCTGTTCCTGTAGGGTTATGTTTTATTCCTTTAACTCTTTTAGACCTTTGTGGCTTGTGTGCTTTATGTAATTTTTATTTAATCTTTAACAGTTCTGCCAGTTTTGGGTTATCTTTGCTACAAATGCAGGCCCCATTATCACTGCCAATGGTCAAGAGTAGGCCATATCTAGAGACAACTTCTCATATACAACCCTACAAAATTCTGTCATCTTGGCCAGCCTGATTAGGTGCAGATGAGCACTAAGTCATGCTGGGTGGACGTCAAGGCCAGTGACACAGACACTGAAGCCTGAGCTGGCTGCAGGGGTGCAGGGGCCAGCATGGTGGCTTGAGCTTGCGGAACATATGGTAGGAGCAGGTCTGCCACTGGTCAAAAGTTTTTCTGGCTGGGGTTGGTATTGCAGTCAGTCAGATCCCTGGAGGGGGCTTAGATCTCTGGGTGGGATTATTTTGAGCTCAGGTTTGTCATAGTTGGTGGCAGGTTTCCTGCAGGAGAACTTTGGTCAAAATAACTTTGTCCAAAGTGAATATGGTATCAGATTCCATTCCTAACAGAGCTACTTCCATCCATAAACAAGGTGTACTCAGCATCTGTCAGGGAGTTCATTTTTAAGTCTGGTCAGCTTAAGAATAGTTCAAGAGTTAGGGCCAGGCAGTCCTGGTCTGTTTGGTGAGCTCAGCTTAGTGGATAGGTATGTGGTGGGACTGAGTGGTCCACAGTTATTCAGGAGGTCCAGTACAGCATGTGGCACATGGACAGTTAGATCTTGGCCTAAAATAAGTTTGTCAGTTTTTTGATCAGAAAGACAACAGTTATTACAGCATGGAGGCAAAAGGGAGGAGGCATTTTTGACAAACAAGTTGAATTCCAGTTACATCTGGAATTTCCAAGGTTGGGGGCCTTTTACTTTTTGTCCTTTTCCCAAGACATCTTGTAGCTAGTTTCTGCCAGGTATTTTAGCAGAGCTTTTGTGTCTTTCAGGCAGGCAGCTTGTGTGTAAACTAATGAGGTCAGCTGTGAAGGCTTCTCCAAAAGAGAATAAACAAGTTTTGAACCTCTGAGATGCTGAGTCTAGCTCAGTTAACCTTTGAGTTCAGAACTGGGGTCGTTGTGAAGAGGGACTGGCTGACAAGAGCCAGCCCAAGGTAGAAGAAGGCATTTTTTTAGGTCCAGGCAGGTGTATCAGCAGGCTGTGTGTGGCAGAAGACTGAGGCAACATATATGGAGGGCAATCACAGTGGCACTGTCAGCTCAGAGATCCTGAACTGGCTTTACAGGTAGGAGTGGTGTGTTTTAGCAGTTTGACAGTCTATACTGTTTGCTTGGGGGACAGAGCTGAAAGGGCAGAGAAACAGGGTGTCTTGGAGAAAAGGTATTAGTGAGTTGCCCAAATCTGTTGTTAGAGCCTCTGAAAGTAGTGGGAGAGTTCTTAATCCCTTGTGGCAATTGAAGCCAAGTGAATTGTGTCTTGTCCCAGGATTTTCCCAGTTGAAGGGGCTTATGGGAGCAACTTGAAAGCAGATGCCCAAACTGCTTTAGGTGGCTGAGGTGTGATTGGATGTCTGTGTGCTTCCTGGGACATAGGATATGTCAACGGGGGTCAGAAAGTTTAATAACTATGGGAGCATGGTTGGTGGCCAGGCCCAGAGGTGAGTCTTCAGATCATACCTCTGGGAGAAGAGTTTGCAAAACTTCAGAATTGCAGTCTGTCTCAGGCTGGTGCAGGTGTCATCTTCCTCTCTGGAAACAGTCAGAGTCAAAAGTGCAGGGTTAAGTGAGGGGGAGGCTGAGTGGCCTGGTGACAGGAATTTATGTTTGGTGAGATGTTCTCCCAGGCTGCAAGTTTGTGCCTTGCAGAAGGGGCAAGGGGCAGGAGTCTCAGTTTCCCTAGTGATGGTAACATTTTTCTGACAGAGGGGACTTTTGAAGGCAGAGAGTTCTGTTCCTTTGTCTACCAGGAAAAAAAGGAGCCTGTTCTTGCCTAGTCTGAGCCCATCAGACTGATGAAAAGGTTGTAGTCAGAAGGAATTGATGACAGTTATCTTAGGTAGGTGTTAGATGATGCCACCTGACCAGGACAGGAAGTAGAAGGCTCTGGAAGGAGGACCTCTGTAGCCAAATCCAGACAATGTTTAGTTGGAACTGGTTCAATTGGCTGGAAGTAGACAAGTCAGGAGTGGGGAGTGATGCTATAGATGTGTTGTGGTTTGTGTCTGGATGTCCCCACAAAGCCTCGTGCAGTCACATGGTGGGCTTCTAGAGTTTATGATTAATTCATGGTCCAGTGCTGGGATTATGGGTGTGAGTGCTACACCTGTCCTAGGGCGGATAGTTTGCATATGTAAGGGAGAGAAAGAGGCTGCTTGTTGCCACTCCTCTCTTTTGCTCTTGTTGCTTTTGCTGTCTTCTGTTGCCATGAACAGTTGCCCTCTGCCATGTGCCACTCTGCCTTGGAGCCAGCCAAGTATGGACTGAA
>NW_004955508.1:4825943-4849602 GCF_000276665.1 Chinchilla lanigera
GCATGTGTTTGGTCCTTCATGTTTGTTGCATGGATGTTGAATGAGTTCTGCATGTATAGGCAGGCACTTGGTGGCTACTTACTGGATTCATCAATTTTTAATTCATTCAGCAAATATTCATTAACCTTCTGCTATGTGCCATCTATGAACAACAACAAGACCCCCATCCTGTGGCACTCACCTTCTAGAAAAATGAATGAATAAACTAATGGCTAAATGGGTGGAGAGGATGAGGAGGAGCTGCTTTGACACTAGCCCTGGGAATTTTCTTTCTGACATTTGAAAAGGAATATCTGAAACATTAGAAGGACAGATGTAGGAGAGAACTTGGGGAATACCTAGTATAGTGATAGTGAGCCTTTTAGAGGCCAAGTACCCAAACTGCAACTCCAAACCCACTTATTTATTGCAAAATACCAGCACTACCCCTGTGTGTGCTGTTATCCTATGCTTGGCTGCTGAAGTGATGCTGGGGCAACTTGGCTTGCATGCTGACAGAGAAGGCTCTGCATGCTCGCTGTGGCATGTTCACTGTAGGTTCACCACCACTGACCTAGTCCCTTAGGAAGTACTTTTTAAGTCCCAAGAACACTGTTCAGATGAAAGGTTATTTTAGCAGCCTATTTACAAAGCATATTTAAGAACGAACTTCTTTATAACTGTCTCTGTAAAAAGCTCCTTGACCCCCAATCTCCTTCCAGGTATAATTCTACTTCTCTACCTCACTCACAAAATGGACCAGGTGTACACATACCAGGTGTGTCTATTGCCCATATTTCCCTCCCCCTTCCCCAGCCTACTCTTTCTGGTCTAGATTTCATACCTACCCTCCATCAAAACTGCTTTTGCAAAATTCCCATGTCTTTCATGCTGTCAAATCCAGGGGTGCTGTCTGTCAACTTGACCTCTCAGGGGCTTTGACATAACCATTTCCTCCTTGAAACACTTCATTCTTTGCTCTCTATGGCAGCATTCCCTCCTGGTTTCCTGCCTGTCTCTCTCGCCATCTTCTCCAGTCTCTTTTATTTGCTCTCCTACCTTTTGTGATAGAGTTTTCCAGGATTCAGCCTAGGTCTTATTCTCATTTCTCTCCGTAATCATTCCCAGTCCTTATTACCTGTATTTTGATAACTTCTAAATCTCTATCTTCAGCCCCAAATGTCAATGAACTCCAGATTCAAATATCACACACCTGCTTAACATTTCATATCACAGTCAACTCTAAATCAGTTATTCATAACGGAGATCTCTAGCCTTCCCATATTCAAACTATTTAACTCTGATTTTTCTTCTCTTAGTAAATGACCTCCCCATTTAGCTACCTGGTTAGTCCAGGAAGACTTCCCTGACTTTTTGCCTTTCCCTAAAGTCAAACATCTGATCCCACAGGCCCTCAGGTACCCCATTCTTCCTTCTAAGTATACTTCTTGACTTCTCAGTCTTTCTACTTACTTTGATACTACTATGGTCTCAGCCACATCAACTCTTGTATTTCTGGAATCCCGGCATCTTACCCACATTCTCTCTTCCCACGCTCGACTTCCTCCACATTATTTTCCACATGGAAATATTTTAAAATACACATCATTTCATAGTACTCTGAAGATGGAACGTTCGTGAATGGCTTGCATTGCCTTAGAGTAAAATATCTGCTCCTTTCCAGGGTATGACCTACTCTGTGTGCTTGGACGCTGCCTGCTCTGAAATGCTGATCTTTGCAGTCTCCCCTTACTGCTGTGCTCAGTCACAATGGTATCTCCGCATTCCCTCAGAAGGCTCCGAGGCTGTCTCTCCAGGGCCTCTGCACACACTGCTTCCACCTGAGTAGGAAGGGACTCTTCCCCACACTCTGCCTGGCTAACTTCTTTTTAGACTTACATCAGAACTTAAATGGTCCCTCTGCTGGAAAATTTCTTTAAACAGTCCGTCTGAATAGATGCTTAATTTTCTTTGTCTCTTAACCCTTTTAGTCTTTGTCATGGACCTTGTCACAGCAGTTACTTTTCTCTCTACCTGTTTACTGCTTGCCTCTCACTAGGTTACATGCGTGCCTAAGGGCAGGGACTGCAAATGCTTTGATCAGTGCTAGGTGCATACTGCAATACACAATTACTGGGTTAATAAAAATAGGTAAGGTTCAAGCCAAAAGGTCTGTCTCTGACCTTTGTTTGTTGTGATCTTCCTAATAGTGACAGTAGAAGTGCTGTTTTTGGTTTCCTGGCACCTGTTCCTCTGACCTAGTCTAGAAACACACCCAGGTAGGAGTGGATGAGGTGTGTTGACCTGGGCTGGGCCAGCAGTGGTTCTCCGAGGCTATGTTCACACCTTTAGACCAGTCTGGCCAACTTGAGTGCTTCTCCCAGGTGCTGCTGCCTGGAGCTGGTAGACTTCCCCCAGTAGTGGTGAGCAGCTAAGACAGCTGGCTTGAGAGAACAAAGCTAGAGAAACACAGATGCAAGACAGAGACAGAATGATAGCATTAGAGTCCCTAGGTTTAGGGGCTTCTGGCTATGCCTGTCAGTCCAGTTCCTTTTTTGGGGGCTTGGTTTTCTATTACTTGCAGAGGCAGAATCAATACAGTGTCCTTGAGCAATCAGCCTTTCTGAGCATCAGTTTTTTCGTCTGTCAAATCTGACCAATGGTGTTTAACCAGTTTGATTTAAGGAGTTGTTGTGCAGCCCAAAGCAGAGAGCATCTACAGAATGTCTTTGAGATACATCTTTCTGAGCACAGGAAATGTGCACTTTTAATCTTTTATTGCTAGAATATGCAGTTTACTTCTGCTCTTCCTAAAGAGAATTTCTGGAGTTAACATGACCAGCTGGGCTGTGTAATTTAGAGGATTGTTATTTGGGGTCTGAAGGCCACGGCTCTGGTTGTGGACAGCTCACTGAGCATGCTGAAGTCCCAGAATGGCCAAGCTCTGTTCACTCATTACCCCTGACATTTGCCGACCTTGACACACTTGCTCACCGAACTCACAAGAATTGAGAAACCAGCCTCTTTTGGATGAGTGTCAAAGCTTTTTATTTTCATTATTTTTTTTTGCTTTGAGCTGCTGGGAGACTTTCTTCTTCATTAACAGTGTCACACAAAGAGCTCGTATGCTGCAGGCTTTGATCTGAAACTGTTTAAAGCGAAAGCAGCTGCTTTTGCTGAGCGGTCTCACTCCCAGATCCCCCGAGAATGCAGTGGATAATGAAACTCAAACAATTGGACCGGCATTCTGCCAGTGGAGATGCCCTGCCTGCCTCAGCAAATATGGGGCCATTAAAAGTCTTCCTTCTCATGGCTTCTCCAAAAGGTCCTCTCTGTCTCCAGCTGCCTCCTCCCAGCTGTCTGAAGCTTCTGAGACCCAAAATGTCCACAGGAACTTGAATTCTTCCCCATTAGATGCATTTAAGCCTTCATTGTCTTCTCATTTCTTCCCTATGTTCGCTCTACTCTCAGTGGTTCAAATACGTATAGTATCTTCCAGCTACCAGCTGACCCCAAGTGACTTAGTCTGCTGGGCTCTAGATCCATATTTGCCATGTTGAACACTGTCAGGGCCAGAGTGAAAGTCATCCTGCCACTGCACTAGTTTCTCGCCCAGCTTTGGTATTTCTTTTTCCTTTCTTTTCTCCTTCCCCTTACTTTTCCTCCTTCTCTTCCTCCTCTTCTTCCTCCTCCTCCTCTTTCCCTTTTTTGAGACAAGGTCGTGTGATATAGTTCATGCTGGCCTTGAGTGTATGTTGATCATCCTGCCTCAGTCTCCCAAGTGCTGGGAATTGCAAGTATGTGCCACCACTAGCTCAGCCCTGGTTTTCTTATCTTTCTACTCCATCTTTTTTGCCCCTGGATCTCAGGCTCCGACTTTACCTTTCTTTTTAACTTGCTTTACAGGTCTAGACAATGCTCTGTCCTGGTGATTTGTTGATTGAGTGCTTCAAACAACCAAACCACCAAGGACTCTCTGTCATGTCCAGCGTAGGTGCCAGGGAGACAGAAAATAGAGCTGCTGTTTCTCGGTCTAGTGCCTGGACCATTGAGGCAGAACAGCTGTGTTTCTAGCCCAAGGCCAGATGCTCATCCTTACATTGCTTTTTTGTGCAATTTACTTCTCTAGTAAAAATCCATTATGGCTCTACTGTTTGTACAACAAAGTCCAGCTTTACTCTGGAGCTCTCCAGTACAGCAGCCACTAAACCATGTGTGGCTACGGAGCCCCTGAAATGCGGCTGGTCTGAATTGAGATATATGGTAAGTGTCTAGTCCATATAGGATTTGAAAGATCTAGTGTGAAAGAAAAAAATATATAAAGTATTTCGTTAGGTTTTCAATTACTTGTCAAAATTTTTGGATATATTGGGTTAAATAAAATATTAACCTGAGTACATTTTACTTAGAAATTTTTGACATGATGTATAAGGGCTTTCTAGAGGAATAGAATCAACAGGGTAGGGAGATAGATACAGATGTATTGCGAATATATTTTAGAATTGGCCCACGTGATTAGGAGAGTGTCCCACTATGTTATTCTGTGTGCACTCTGGAGAACCAAGAAAACCAGTGGAAGAACCCATTCTGAAGCCCAGGCCCGAGAACCCGGGAAGCCACAGCATCTGAAGGTCTGACATCCCAGAATTCTGATATCTGAGGCCAGGAAAAGACAAGGTAGATGCTCCAGCTCCCAAGGAGAGATTGGATCCCCTGCCTTCGCTATGTTTGTCCTCCCAGTGCTCAGTGGATAGGAGGATGCCTGTCCACATTGGTGAGGGTGGATACTGATTAAAATGTTAATCTCTTTCAGAAACATCTTCACCAGAAATATATCTTACCAGGTAACTCAGTCAAGATGACCTTCACACATGGCTATCAGAAAGCCCAAAGTGACATTTGTGGCTTGCATTATATTTTTATCATTAGCACAGGTCTATAGAATACAACGTTCCCCATACCTTACCTCTAATGACTTAACATATATTACCTCATGTCATTTTCACAACAGGCAGATGTAGTTTGAACTGTACTATTTACCGATGAGAAAACTGAAGTTCAGTGAGATTTGGGAGACTAAGTAACACATACCTGAAGTCCCACAAGCCTCAGGAAAGTCCAGCACTGCACCATATCTGCAATGTCTACACGTCATTGTGTTATTGACCGTCTCCACCACTTCCCGGTGGATATGATATAAAAGAGGGCAGTAAAATCAAGAAATGATGGTCAGATAAACCTGACTTTGGATGGGGACTGACTGTGAAGTATTTTGTGTAGAATGACATGTCAGATGAGTTTTATTATAAAGACCTTTTTGTGTGCCGGCACTTGAGCGTAGGACCTTGTGCTTGCCAGGCAGGCACTTTTGCCCTTGAGCCATATCCTCGGCTTCAGGTGAGCATTAGAAGCATGTCTGCTTCAGAGCTGTTCATTGTGAGTACTGGTTTGTTAGCCTCACACCACACTGGAGGTGGAGGACTCATCCAGCAAAATGTCTAGGAAAGGAGCTAGGCATGGTTTGCTGAGCCCTTGGTCTCTTTGTGCATGCTAATCTAGGGGATGGTTGGCATGTGCCTGGTGAATACGGTGAGGGCTGCTTGGATGCCTGCCAGCAGCCAGCCACTTTGGCATTGGGAAGCACAGATAAGGTAGCTTTTGAGAGAAGTAGATCAATCAAGGGTCCCTTCGCAGGGTTTGGAATTTCTGTATTAGAAGATTGTGGGTGATAGGAAACAGTGAAATCAGAAGTGTTGTTGTTCATGTGGATTAATCTGCTGCCATCAGCTCGGAGATGTGGGGTTTCCTGTGCTTGGGATGCCTTTAGCTGTCTGTTGAGGTACGTGGAGTGGACAGAGGGGAGCTGAGCAGTGACTCAGTGTCTGGAGGCTAGGTTCCTGTAGAACCCACAGAGGTGTTCCTGATCCAGTGTCCTGGTGTAGACCCAGAAATTGCCCAAAGGGCCTGTCAGGGTCTTTGGCCTCTCTTTGATTACAGGACAACATTTTAGTTTTGAAATACAATCTATGTTCAGAAAACCACCTTCTCAAAATGAGTTTTTGAGTTTCTGTAACCTCAAAACCTCTTGGGATGAGTTCCTCGCTAGCATACTTGCCGCATCTCTGGGTCAGGTGGTTTTCTCTCCTCTTTCTCTTCACTTTTTTTCTTTCTCTTCTTCTTGTTCTCATTAACAAACCTTTCCCACTAAAAGAGGTCATTAGTTGGAAAAAAAAATCCATGACATGGGCCTTTCCAGTCCCCCTGCCTGGTCATAAACTCCACTATCTTTGCTCCCAAATGATTATAACATGGTGGTTGATGAACTCACAGTCACATTCTCTGTCCCCTTGGAGGACTATCCCCAGCCCATGTGAAATCTCGGCTGGCTGCTATGACAGGGTACAGAATTATTTTAGTGTGAGTTGAAGTTAAGTATTTGAAAATGTAAGACTTTAAAAAATCCCATGTTTAACATTAGGCTAAAAGTACGTTCTCACTCTCCAGATATGTCATATTTCTTTATTAAACCTTTGTGTGGCTCATTTGCAGAACAATATTGGTGATTCTACTATTTTCATAACATTTTGATGACTTGAAACAATTTACAAAACATCTAGAGTGGTTCCATTTAGCTGCATAATCCTGTAGTATCTCTACTTGGAAACTCTGTATTGTTGCTATGTTTATATGTAATTTGCATGTGATGTAATTCACTCATTTAGAGTACACAATTTGGTGGTTTTTAGTGTGCTCAAAGATTTGTGCAGTCATCACCATGCCAATTTTAGACAATCATCCTAACCACATAAAGAAACCCCACAGCTATTAGCATTAACTTCCAATTTTCTCCAACGCATGCATCTACTGGGAACTGCTAATCTATTTTCTATCTGTATGAATTTGCCAGTTCTGGACATGCTGTGTGAATGGAACAATTAATGTGTGACCTTTTGTGACTGGCTTTTTTCACATAGCTTAATATTTTCAAGGATCAACCATGTATCAGTATGTATTTGTATTGTTTCTTTTTATTGTCCAATACTATTTCATTATATAGCTATGCCTCATTTTACTTATCCCTTCTTCATCTGAGGAGCATTTGGTTTCCTCATTTGACTATTATAAGTAATGTAACTATTCAAATTGTGTAGAAGTTTTTGTGTGTACACATTTCAGTTCTCCTGCATATATACCTAGGAATGGCTGATCCCAGGTAACTTTACTATTTTGGAAAACTGCCAGGCTGTTTTCCAAGGTGGCTGTGCAGTTTTACATTCCCATCAACACTATATGAGGGTTCCAATTTCACCACATCCTTATAAACACTTGTTACTGATTGTCTTTTTCATTTTAGCCATCTTGGATGGTGTGAAGTTGTTACTACATTGTGATTTTGATTTAGATTTCTCCAATAGCTAATGATATTAAGCATATTTTCTTGCACTTATTGGCCATTGATACATCTTCTCTGAAGAGTTATTTGGATCTTTTGTTTGTTAAAACTAGGATATTTTTCCTATTGTTGTTGAAATTTAATACTGCATGTTGTACATACGTATATGTACAATATTACACATAGTTTAGATACAAGTTTTAGAATATATATATATATACACACAAGTTTTAGAGTATTAGATGTTCTAATATTCTAGTAGATGCTTTTAAAAGTTTATTTTAGCTTTTTATCTTTATTAACCTCACGTTTTGTTTTCTTAAAATTTGTTGTTTATTTAAAATTATTTAAATGAGATGTTTAGCTCATATTTTAATTTAAAATTTTATTTATGTAATAATTTAAACATTTGAATATTTCTCCAAGAATTATTGTACCCTAGTACTGATATGTAATGATTTAATACAATTTGTTTTGTCAAAATTCTAAAAATTCCATTTTTCATTTTCTCTTTGAGCTAGGGAGGAAGAGTTAAAATTTTCAAAATATCCATCTCTTGTTTTCTGATTTTGTTATTCATTTCTAGTTTTATAATATTGTGATCAGAGAATATTGACTATTCATTTCTCTGTGTTTTCTCTGTGTTTGAACATAGAGCAGTTGCCTTTATGACTCACATTATGATTGATTTTCATATGTATTCCATGTGTTAGGTGATTATATATATATATCAATATCAATGTCATGTTTCAGGTGATCTATCTATCTATCATCTATCTATCTATCTATCTATCTATCTATCTATCTATCTATCTATCTATATTTTAATACTGGGGATGCAATCCAGAGCCTGTTCATGTTTTCATCCACTTTATCATAGTTTGAGAGAATAAAAGCTCCTTATCACTATCTGTTTTCTTTCAGCCTATTTGTCTTGGAACTGATATAATTAGTTTTTTGACTGATGCTGTTATATCTCTTATTGCATAGATGTTCATAGCTGTTATGTATTCATTGTAAGTTGCACTCTTTAACCTTATAAAAAGTGCTCCTCTTTGTATTATTTAGTGCTGTGTGCTCTGAGTTTAACCTTGTCTTGTATTTAGATAATGCCTGCTGCTTTTTCTTTTCGCTGCGTTTTGATTTGCATTTTTCTGTAATCCTTGCTGATTTGTTTATTTTCAACTTTTCTGAATCACTTTGTTTTGTGTTATCTCTTGTATATAACTTCAGATTTCCCTTTGTTTTGTAATTTAATCTGAAATATATTTGTTGGATTAATTAATCCCATTTATGTTTATTAAAATAGCAAATATATTTGACCTTGGTGAATACTATTTTATGGTATGTTTTCTCTTTTACTGTTTGTTTGTTTGTTTTTTTTTTTTGGTTTTTCTCCAGTACCAGGAACCGAACTCACGACCTTGCACTTGCCAGGCAGGCGCTTTGCCGCTGAGCTAAATCCCCAGCCCCTCTCTTTTACTGTTTTCAGCAAGTCTTTATAAGTTTTCTTTGACTTTTAAAGCAATGGCAGTTCTGATATTCAGAAAGATTGTATTTTTTGAGATCCGTATTTTTACTCTCATGCCAATCGTATTTTTGTGTAATACTGTTCTCTTTTTGATAGTATTAACTATTCCTTCATTTTCCTACCTCTTCCTCTTTTTTTAAACTACCAAGTGTTAATTTTCTTAGTTTTTACTACTGTCTTATTAAAGATGTTTGTATCCACTCATTACTTGATTTGTTGGCTTTGAATCATACTCGTTTACTTCCAATATTAGAAATGCAACAATATATAGTCTTATCTACTTTTCTTTTTCCCATTTTTTTGGTACCAGGAATCGAACTCAGGACCTTGTGCTTGCCAGGCAGGTGCTTGTGCTGCTGAGCTATATCCCCAGTCCTTTCATTTTTCTTGAGTTATATTATTTATGCATTGTCAGGATGCATAGCATTTACACTGTATCTGTCACCTCCAACCCTTGTTTTCTTTAGATTTAATTTTGCAGTTATGGTACGCAGTGCCCATCACCTATCTTTTTGCCATCCTTTGTTTCCTCCATTATCCATTGGTTGGCTGATGTTTGATCTTTTTCCTTTGGAAAGGCTCATGGGACAAGGTTCCATAGATTCAAACATTTCAAAAACAGTAGCTTGGTTTACTTTGGGAAGGAAGTTCTTTGCTGTGTGTATAACCAGTAAGTAAGTCACTTTCTTTGGCTACCTTATAGATGGAAAATACATTATTTTCTGTTTTGCATATTGTTTTCAAGCAATCTGAGACATGTGTGAATTTGCCTCTATTTAATGGCTGACATGTTTGCTTGTACAGCCAGAGAGAACTTTTTCCCCTCCTTCTTTCATCCCTCTTTTCCACATTCTTTCTATCCTTGCTTTCCTTTTGCAGCTTCAGAGGATGTGTCCCGTTGTTGGCCGTTTTGGCTGCATTTTCTCTGGCCCTGGCATGCTCCTTTCATATGTACAGTCCAATCTTTTTATTCACTCAGTTTCATGGCTTCAGTTTTATTCTCTGACCATGTGCGGATTTTCTCTGTCATTTTCTCTCTAATCGCCTTTAAATCTATCTGTACTTAATTTCATTTTGCTTGCTTTTCTACTCTCTGTCCTTTATATCCTTTGCTCTTATCTTTTTTTTTTTTCGGTTTTTCTCCGGTACCAGGAACCAGACTCACGACCTTGCGCTTGCCAGGCAGGCGCTTTGCCGCTGAGCTAAATCCCGAGACCCTCCTTTGCTCTTTTCTATAGAGCTTAATCTACCTTATACATTTTTCAATGTATACATTTCTCTGATCACTTTTCTCTGATCACTTTTCTCTGATCACTTTTCTCTGATCACCTTATACATTTCTCTGATCACTTTTACTTTTTGTCAACCACTTTCTAGAACTTTGTTAAAGTTCATTTTCTCCTATTTTCTGGCTACAACATCCCTGAATTTTGACATTTCTATTTCGTAGTATTCTTTGAAAGACATGGCTACTTTATTATTTTTCTAAAATCATAGTGAGATGTTTATGTCCATTTTTTTGCTTCATAGTAACTTTTTGATGAATGCTGCTTATTTATTGGTAAATTCTGCAGCTTTCTTCACATTTTTAACCTTATATACCTTTGTATATATGCCATACCACTTCACTTAAAAAAAATCACTCTGATTAGCTTGTGGAATATTTTTCGCCTCCAGCATCTAAATACGATTTCTGATGGAATGCCTTACAACCCAGAGTGTTCTTTTTCCCAAAAATGTCTGATTTCTAGAAATAAGCTATTACTTTACGTTATTCTTTGTTATTCTTCCTCTTTTTCATTGGGCTTCAGGGAACTCCACCTATGAGTTCTGGTTCTCTCCATCCCTGCACTTCATTGCAAATCGAATACAAAACCTGCACACTTCAAGGTGAACCCTGGCCTGCAGGAAGTTTCCCTTGCCTGCCTCAGATCTGCCGTCAGTGGTTCTTGCGCAAGTCCATCTTCCTTCCTTTCTCTTTTTTCCTATGGGGTTTCTGTCTGAGTGTAGCTGATTCTGTCAAACTTTAAGTATATTTCGGAGCCTACAGATTTTATTTGGTTCCTACTTGCACTGAAGGTAGAGTTTGTGGATTTTTAAAATTTTTCATTGCTCCTGTCACATGATATTATGGAGAAGGACACACAGGTGGTCCATGCAGCCATGCTCGTAGCAGAAGCTCTGAGGGTGATTTTAATGTTGTCTACCATCATGGAAGTTCTTGCTGTTGTAAAACACTGAAGAACTGAGATTTGGGGGTTTTTGACTTCATAATATAGGAAATTTTAATTAGTTCTGAGATGAAACGTTAAGCACTAAACTTTTTCATTTGGGCTGTTTTGGAAAGAAGTCCTTCTAAACACTAACATCTTTCTTGCTTCCTTGAATTTAAAGGGGAGCCAGTGGGTGATTGGCAGCTACTGGAGGCTGGGGGTTGTTATGATAGCACTGTACTAAAATGTGGTTATTCCATTAAAGGACTTGGGGAGGTACAGCTCTGTGTGAAGAGGCTCTAAGATGTTGTAAATGGTTTTTATTGTTGTTGTTATACATGACTCCTCCCATCTTTTTGTTTTGTGAGCCGATTTCCTTTAGGTGCCCTTGTTAACGGCAAATACCTTTTGAAGTATTTGGCTGTTAAGATCATGCTTGGAGTTTAGTGAAGACTCAGAATTCAGATAACAAAGATTGCTGGAATTGTTTATAAAGGTAAAGTAAGCACACTTTGACCATGGCATAAGGGACTATCACAAAAATAAAATATACCCAGTGCACAGACCCCAGAATGGCTGCTTTAGTTGCTTGGGAATCTTGTTTCTTGGAACTCAGTGACACTGGGGCCAGAAAACATGTTGAATGTCGGACAGATCAGGTGCTTTTTTTAGTTTTGATTTTTATATACATTTAATGATATTATTGTACCATTGTGACTGTAATTGAAAATGCCCTATAATCCCTTTTCTCTGGCAATATAATGTCAAATGTAAAGCAGATCTTTGTTGCAGCCTCCTCTTGCCTTGCAGAGGAGGGAGTTTTGTGTTCTCTGTGCCTAGTTGTCCTAGCGCTGGGGGGAGGCGCAGGCGCTTGTCATGCAGATGGAGTACATAGGGAAGGTTCTAAAGTTGTTAACTGCAAGCTGCAAGATTCTAAGATTAATTGTGCTTCACTCTCCAGTGAGATTAGTGTATTATAAATCATGGAGGCATATCCCATCAATCTGGCGCCTGGGTGCAGAGAACATGATAACCCCTAGCTCAGCAGAAACGCACCTTCCATCCATTACAACGTCTCTCCTGGAATAAACCACGCACTTCTCAGATAGAGCCAGGGCAACGGACAGCATTTTAAAGACATCTTTGAGATAGCGTGGTTTCTCTTGCAAACCACTTTTATAGCTTCTTGTTTTTTTTCCTACAGTAGTAACTTTAAACAGGATAGGGTCAAAGAAGTGTTTTCTGGGGGGTTTAGGATGTGCACTACATCTCTGGAGAGTACCAAAGGAAGGAAATAGATGATCCCTGGTCTCAGTGAAACTTCTGTTTAATTGGGGAGAAAAGACATCCTCATTCTAATAGTGTGACTTTGATGCTAATAGCTAGTGTTTATCTAGCACTTACTATATGCATACCAATAGCCTATACTAAGAGATAATTCACAGACCACACTGCAAAATAAATACTGGAAGGTCAGAGAAAGAAGAGCTACCTGCTGGCTGAAGCGGTCTGGAGGAGAAGGGGGAGAAGCCTACGCTGGGCCTCAATAGGGGCAGACATAAGAGAGGTGAAACAGATACCTCTTTCCCCAGTGTTGTAGACTGCACCGGAGAAGTGAGGTCAAACAGGCAGTGAATGGGTGCAAGAGAAAGGGCTTGGAAATAGCCAGCAAAACCAGATGGGGCCAGTGTCTCTTGAGGTGCACCTCTATGCCTTTCCATGACCCTCTGCCCTCACAGTCAGCTTCCTTCGGCTTTGGGGCACCCTGCCTTGTGGAGGATTCCCACAGAACATCTCAGCAAGGAGGGCGGGGAAGTGGATGATGTGCTGCAGTGCAAGGCAGGTCCTATGGGTTACACTGAAAATGTCATTTGACTGGATTGGGCCTGCTGGGTTGTGTGTGTAGGTGCTCCCAGGGCCCAAGTTAGTTTACCAACATCTGTCAGGGAGATGAAATGATATGGCCGACTTGCTGTTAGGAGGCGGGGTCTGGTCAGAAGAGGCAGGTCACTGGGGCCGTGACCTGGAAGGGTTTATCTCCCTTCCCACCTCCTCTCTCCACTCTCAACTTGTAGGCCGCCATGTTGTAAGCAGCTCTTCTCTGCTAGGCTCCCCTGTGTGCCCTCCTGCCTTGGAGCTAGCTGATTATGGAACGAAATATGAGCAAAAACAAACCTCTCCTCCTTTAAATTGTGGGTATTGGGTATTTTGTCCCAGAGAGGAGGCAAGTGGCTATGACAGCGGGCATTATGTTAAACCGAGGGGCCTGGGCCTGTCTGTTGAAATGGCAGTTGAGCAAGCACTGGAGAGGAAAAGGAATGCTTTGCGTAGCTTTCTGGAGTCAGGACAGCATCCTAGGTGGAGGAGCAGCTACATCAGAGGTTCTCTGGAGGAGATGTGCTAAGTGCGTTCAAGGAACTGTAGGAGGCTGCACACAGGTATTGTGACCTGCTAACATCAGGCCTTGTCCCTGGGGCAAGCTTTCTGTTTAAGAGGATCTCTGCTGTGTGGAGATCTGACATTAGGCGGGTGAGAAGGGACATGGAAGATCAATGAGGAAGCCAGCGCAGTGGTCCAGGCAAGAGGTGATGGAGGCCTGCCAGGGTGGGGGAGGCTGGAATCCAGATACACTTAGAAGATAAGATGAACGAGCTTCCTGATGATTTGGAGAAGGATATAGAAGAGGTCAAGGTGACCTGAAGAATTTTGGTCTGAGTCACTATGGAAGCTGATTTGTAGATCAAAATACAAGTATGGGTTTCAAGGGGTGGAGGGTTGCTACTTCAAGGCAGGTTTAGGTCACCAAATGAGTGAGTCTAGAGAGAAGAAATAAGGCTTGAAGTCTGAGACTTAGGGATTCCATTGTTTAGAGACTGGGATGATGAGAGGGATCCCATGAAGGAGGCTGAAGGGGAGGAGCCAGGGACTTAAGGAAAATAAGCAGTGCATGCTCCTGAAGTTAAGAGGATCTTAAAGAGGAGGGAATGGTGGCTTCTGTCAAATGCTTCAGTAAGGCCATCGGTGGTGAAGACCAGAGGTCCCTGGGCACTCTCATAGCAGGTTTGATGGGTGGTTGGGAAAGGCCTGGAGGAAGTGGGCTCAAGAGAGGACATGAGGCTGAAAGTTGAGATAGCTGTGAGAGTTACCACTCCATGGAATTTTTCCTCAAAGTGGGGCAGAGAAATGAGGCTGCCCCTGGGGCAGGTAGGTGAGGTCAGGGGATGATACTTTTTTTTTTTGAGGCAGGGTCTTGCTGTGTAGTTCAGGCTGGCCTTGAGTTCACTATGTAGCTGAGGCTGGCCTCGAAATCATGGTGATCTGCTTCAGCCTCCTGAAGCTGGGATTACAGGCATGTGCCACCATGCCCGGCAAGGGATGATGCTTCCAAGATGAGAGAAAAGAAACATGTTTATTGGAAAGATCCAATACAGAGACGAATAATGACACAGGAGACATAGATAACTACAGGGCTGGTGGCCTCTAGCAGGTGAGAGGGTGTGGAAAGTGGTGAGCCAGTGGGCAGCAGGGGCAGCTGCTCCCTGTGGCAGGAGGGCAGCTGGGTGGGAGGCCTGGGGTAACAACATCGGTGCCATCTTCTGATGGCTTCAAGTTTCTCAGTGAAATGAGCAGCTGGGTCTTCAGCTGAGCATGAGGATGGAGGAAGAGGTTTAGGAAGGTAGGAGGATGAGTGAGGTGAGGTGGCTGTCTCAGAGGTCAGGAGAAAACACCAAGGGGGTGGGCTGCATGAATACGGGGCTGCACCGAGGGCCTCTGAGGGAGGTGAACTCAAGAACAATCAAAATGTCCCAGGATAGGATTTATGTGGTGAATCAGGTCTGGGGCTTATTAAACCACGAGGAGGACATTTTTGAAGGACTCCCATTGTGCTCATTGTCCGGGTGTAAGGAGAAGTCTACTTCTGACTGGTGGCCCCTGGTCTCAGCTCTACAAACAGGGCATAGACTCAGGGGACTTCGCACCTTCTCTCCTTCTTTTAGTTATCGCTGGACACATGCTAAAAGGTAAGGAAAGATACACATGCGGGTTTTCTTTTCTTTTCATCACCCCATAAGAATTTGGAGCACAGGTGAATGGGCTGACACTGTAGAGCCCATTAGGGCACAAGGAGTGGAGGGGCGAGAGGGCCATGTGTGGGGACCTGTATGGTAATGGCTTGAGGGTTGTGGGAGCACCTTGGGGATCTGGAAGATATGCTGCCAACTTTCCAGTGGGCTGCACAATTCCAGAAAGTGCTAACCATTGTATTTTATGTTCCCTTCTAGAGTCAGTTCAACTTCTTTCTCTTCTGTGGCTACCCTTTTCCTGCTTGGAGCCATACTCATGCTCCCTTTTCTGAATTCCTTTTATCTCTATAGGGTAAGGTTGTCAGATTCAGCTATGCACAATGCCCCATTTAATATTACATACTACATACTTGTACCAAGAACTATTTATTGTTTATTTGAAATTCAAATTTAATTAGTTATCCTGCATTCTACCTGCAACTCAACTAGAGATGAAAACAATCCAGCACTTTTTGGAGAAAGGACATTTGTGCCCTTTACAGGACACTGGGGAAAGGGACTTTGTCCTCTAAGCTTGGAGGTGCCGTAGGCTGATCAGATCTGCATTCAGACCTGCAGGCAAACAGAAGCATGAAAAATGTTACAGAAGTTTCAGTTTGGGTAAACTCCACTGGTCTTTGCAATTATCATTCACAATAGTACATGTACAGAAAAACTTTTAATTTCAGTGTACATGAAAATTTTGTGATTTATTTTCATTGAGTCCTATAATTTTCAACTTTAAGGGAGACATCATCATCTTTTCAATGCTTAGGGTAAGCGAAAGTCTTCATTAAGACTCATCTGCCTGTGAAGAGTCCGCCACCTCTCATTCATGTCATCATCACCAGCACTGATGACACATGGCAGATGTGTAGGCTGAGGCAGGATGACACCACGGTTAAGCACATGTGCATCCTGGGTGTACCATTCACTACATCATCTCTCTGGGCCACAGTTTCCCCACTGGCAAAATAAAATATAACCATATCTGCTTCCAAGGGATTGGTGAGACGGTTAAAGAGCTAAAACATGTAAAGTTTTTATTACAGTGCTTAACACATGGCAAGTGCTAGAGAAATGCTGTCTCACATAATTTTAAAATTATTTTTAAACGTATGTTGTAAGGGCTGCTGTGGAAGCTCAGAGGAAGGAGTGGCCAGGAGAGTGTTCCTGTATTCTTGAGTGTCCCTGCCTGCATCTTCATATGCATCCTCAGTCCCCTCTCAGCTTCAGCACGTGTTTACAGAGCCTCTATTCCCCGCTCTCTGCCTTTTCGGATTGCCGTGTCTGATCCGGCATTGTTCCTCGGAGATTCATCAAGCTGCTGCAGGAGTGGTTCTTTTCATGGCTGAAGTATGTTCCACACTATTCAAGGAGGGTTGAGTGACTTCTGGTTTGGGGCTGTCATGAAGGAAGCTGTAATAAACATCTGCATCCTGGCTTTCATGTGAACATGTTTCCATTTCTCTGGGATAAGTGCCCAGGAGTGCAACTGCTGAGCTACTTACAGTTCTATAAGAAGCTGCCAGACTGCTGTGGCTACATCCCTGGTGTCCACTGGGAGTGGTCCACTTTCTCCGAGTTCTTTCCAGTACTTGGTGTTACCACTATTTCTTATTTGAGTTATTTTGGTAAATGTATGGTAATGTATCATATTTTTAAGCAGCATTTCCCTAATGGCTAATATTGGTAAATACCTCTCTGTATGCTTATTTGCTACGTGCATATCTTCTTCAATGTCTCTTCATGCCTCTTGCCTATTTCTTAGTTGGACTAACTGATTTTTCTGCTGAGTTTTGAGAGTCCTTCATATATTGCAGCCACTACTGACACCGGGGTGGGAGGGGGATAGATACCATGGTTAATGTGTGTGCGTCCTGGGTGCACCACTCACTGCATAATCTCTGTGCCTGCAGGGGGAGTAGAGGCTCTGCAAACACGTGTTGTTGGCCCTGTGAACACTGTGCCAATGTAAAAGATGTTCCTGACATTTACAGATGATGTTTTCCCAGGTCAGTGAGTTCCACATACTCTAGGTGCCTAGGAGTGCACTATTCCTAATTCATGTGTAGAGACTAAGGGGAATGCATTTAATTCAGGATGTCTGAGGCGAACTATATAAATACTCTGGAAATGCGAGCACACTGACAGCTCATTTACCGTTCACACCCTAGTATATGTTACCATACAACATAAGAATAGTAGTTGCAACTGCTGGAGCATTTAATAAGTGATGAATGTTGCTTTAACTACTTAATACATATGCATTATCTGGTTTCCCATACCTTTCTGAGGGCTGGCTGTTATTGCCAACAAGGAAGTGGAGGTGTAGAGTGCTTAGGAAATTGCCTGAAATCACTTACATAGTTGTCTTGAGTTCAAGGTTGTCACATTTTACAATCCATGCTCAAAATGAGCAAACATATTTCTCAAAAAACTAGTGGAGAAGAGAGCAGAGGTGAAAACTAGATGGTTCATTCCTTTGTTCCAGAGCTGCACAGCACAAGGTCTGGCCCCAGCAGGGGGCAGTCACATGGAGCTGGAGTAAGAGGATGAAGCGGGTGCTACAACATGGGGCTCATAAAGTGATCACCTAACACAGAGGAAGCAGAATCAGTGGTCCCTAAGGAGGCAGAGGCCAAGGAAGGCAGCACAGAAGCGGTGACATCCTGCAGAATGGTGCTGACCAAGTAAGAGAAAAGTGCTTATTTAGGTCTTACTAGACTCTAGTAAGCATTATATAAGATTTTCAATTACTATCACTTTGCCATCCTTACGTGGATAATAAGGAAACACATATTCTTGAGGGCCTACTGTACAAAGCTCTGTACCAGGTGCTATTATAGAAAGAGTAGCTTCCTGACAACTATCTGAAGTGCCAGCCTTCGTCTCCATGATACACACAGGAAAATCCAGACTCGGAGGAGTCAAGACTTGTTGAAAGCAAAAATTATGTATTCAACAGATTCACTTATGTATTTATTCATTCAGGAACTTGTTGAACATTTACCCTGTATTGGGCAGTGGGCTTGGTGGCGAATAGCAATGGGCAAACAAGGAGAAATGGATTGAGTTTACCATCTAGTGGGGGAGATAAGTAGTAATTAAGTCACATATGAGTATATGTGTGTGCTTGTGTGTATAAATGTTTGTGTGTGTATATATATGTCTTTGCTCATGTGTATATATATATATATTATATATTTCTTTTCTTCTTTTTTTTTTTTTTTTTGGTAAAGGCTTCCTCTGAGAAGGAGTCAAGAAATCATGGTGGTGGTGATTGCGAACACCCTCAGACTATCCTCTGCTCTCTCCCCCACAGGCCCATGCTAGGCACAGGGCAGGGCTGCCTGTGGAAACCTTTGGTGCGGTGCCTGCAGGACAGCTGTGCTGTGTGTCACAGGGAGCACCGTGGGAAACCAGAGCAGAGGGGAGGACCATGGCGGGCTGCACGGGGTGACTGAGGGCATGCACCATGGATGCTTTGGGACACTCGGTGAGTACTGTAGAGGGTGGCTTAGATGCCAGCAGATCTATGTTGGGGCAAAACCTCTGAGAGATGCAGTTTAGTGTTCTTACTCTACTGCTAATTTTAGTCTGATTTTCATGGGTCAGCGTGAGGAGTTGCAGGTTCCTGCGAAGGTGGAACAGCCTGCCATATTGACTGGGACCATGGTACCGTAGAAGAATTGTGCAGACAACATCACTGTGGCAAGAGGTGGCTCTGGGTGGGTTCATGCACAGCTCTGCTGGGAGCCGGAAGAAAGCACTGGGCCTCAGGAAGGCTCAAAGTCAGATTCAACATTTCCTGAGATCAATTTTTTTACTCTTACCAACCTGAGAGGAGCCGATCCTAGGAAGCATGTTATTGATATACTTTCAGTATAAGATTTTTGATTGTAAGCCACAGAAACAGATCTCATCTAATATAGCCAATTCACAGAGAAACTTCAATTCTGGATTAGAGGCACCAACGTTTTATTTCCTCCACTACACCTGTGATTCTCAGACTATAATGTGGGTATGATCTGCAGGAAGTCCTGCAGGTGCTGATTCAGCAGTCTGGACTTCGGCCGAGACAATGCTTTTTTGACAAGCCAATGCTGCTGGTCTGCAGACTGCACTTGAAGTAATGAGAAAATCTACCTGTGGGGTCCTCCCAGCCCGTCTGTCACTCTGAAAACACAGTCTTCGCTCTCTTCGGTAACTTCCTTACACTTGAAGGTTGTACTCTTTCTGGAAGTCAAAGCTTATTTCTGTTCATTATTGAAAAAACTTCAGTCTCAAACTTCTTGAACAGTTCTCTGTCCCCAGTGCAGGTTAGAGCTGTGATCCTGGCTCTTCAGTGGAGAAGTGTGTGTAGGGGCTGGGCAGACATACAGTACATCCTCATTTTCCTAAGTGTACCTGCTCAGGGGCTAAGGAGAGAGACGGGGAGGTGAAGGCTCCTTCTTGTCTCCTTCATGTTAGCCATGGGATGTATCACGGGCTTGTCTGCTTCAGATGGGCCCTTTGATGGTTATCTCTCTGATGGTGAAATGTGGCATTCTCAGCCAGGGCTCACCAAGACCCCTTAGGAACTTGCCAGACTGGCAGCCATTATCTCTCTCTGGCTCCTGGAAATGCACCCTCCCTACCTGTCTCCCAGGCTGTGTGTCCTCTCACACGGGCCTGGAACCACCTGTCTTATTCCTGTAGCATCAGTCTTTCTTCTTGGGCTGAGTCCTGGCTGTGAGGTTGGGTTAGCGATGGCCATTCCTACTTCTCCCATTGGTGCAAAAACCTTTCCAAAAAACAAAAGGCGCTTCAAGTATGGTGCTTTGGTACTTGTCCTGAGCTTGCTGGCATTCCACTGCAGCCTTCCAGGACTAGGTGGAGAGAGGAGGAGGCCATGAATGAGACTCTTTGTCCGTCCCATGTCCCATTCCGTTCTTAGAATCCACTCTCTTCTCCTTCTGGAATAATCCCTGGATTTCTGTTAGTATATCTTGCCCAAGGATCATTTTTTCTTTTTGATATTTTTCTTTTTTGACATTTTTCTTTCAAGGTGAACTGATTTCTGATCTTAAGAACAGTGAGTCTTACCACAGGGCCCTTGCAGTGTTGATTCTGATGGCTTGCACTTATTAATGGCTTTCTCTTTGGCTCATGATACTCACAGTGGGTTGGATGTTTGGAAGGAAATTTCTGCTTAGTTCAGTTAATTGCATACCACAAGGTAGCAATGCTGTCCACCCCTAGACAGGACCCTGGCTTCTGGGCACAGCAGTTAACTGATGTAGGCATTTTTGACACCCTGTTGTGTTTTGGGCTGTCAGTTGCTCTTTTTCTACAGAAACTGGCACCATGGTTGTCACCTTGGTCTCTCAACTGGAAACCCTCAAATATTTATCTGGAGAGACCACAAACCTGGGCCATTAAACAGCAGACAGATCTTTGTATTTGTGAAAGCTCATAATTAATATTTTATGGAGAAAGGATTAATAAAACATCATGCAATTAGCAGCTTCCCTTCAGCAATCACATCTCATTAAGGGTAGGAGGGTAGTAGGAGGCAGCCAACAGGGCTCCTTGGCAAGCAGCAGGCTGAGCTCTGACTTACAGGGCACGCTTCTGGTTTAAGAGAGTGACAGCCCCCTTTCTGCCTTATTTGATGAAGAATTTTCCCTGTAAGTGGTGTGATAAATGGGGTCTGCTCTCAGTGGGTGACTTGATCTGTCTCCCTAGCATTTTCCATTAATTTATTCTTTGATGCTTTCCTCTATATCCCACTGTGCAGTGGTTAGTATTTCTACTGCCAGACTTCCATTTTCCCTCAAAACTGACCAGCTTATGTGTTCTGCTCTGTTTAGGCTTCTATCCCATGAATACACACTGAGTACATTCTGCCCTCTGTGGCCCCTTCCCAGAATCCCTTTCTGCCCTTCAAAGCTGTACAAAGGGACCCCATTTTCCCTTGCCCTTCATGCACAACCATATGGAAAAGACAGAGATGAGGGGCATTAAAATGGTTTCAACACTTCCTCAGCTGAGCTAATGAAAATGACACGAACCCCAGCTTTCTCATCTGAGCCTTTCCATTTCTCCTCCTGGCATGCTTTCTTTCTCTGAACTATAGTGGATGGCAGAGAGCAGTGGGTTTGCATTTGAACCTAGGGTCCAACAAAGTCAGCAGGTAGCTGTGGGCAAATGACCTCATCTTTCCAAGCCTTGGGTTCTTGTCACATGAATGAGATCACAGGCTCTATGACATGGTGTGCCTCAGGAAACACACTTTATGGAAGGGAAGCTGTGCCCATTACAATTTGGGCAGTGGCAGTGCTGTGTGGCACAAGAGGTGTTGGGTGGAGTGGCCAGCTCTGTTAGCCCCTAGGGGATGGCCTTCCTGTGTGTGCAGGTCTCCAGCAGTTTTCTACATGGAGTGCTGTCATCTGCAGTGGTGTCTCTGCTTTTGTCTGGTACTATCTCTGCTTCTAGTCTTATGTCCTTGTGTGCGGCTGTGGGTTGGTCTAGGTCCAGCATGTTGACATGGTTCTCTGGTCTCCACAGACGGAGGTGACAGCATCTTCTGATTTCCCTCAGCCTGCATTAACTCACACCCTCCGGAGACGCCTGTGATCACGAAGTCCAATTAGACATGTAGGATTAAAGAATATGGGGGTGGGATGTCAGACCTGGCAGCCTGACAGTTTACCCATGTACCAAGCCACCTTCGCTAAGCCCTTCAGGGCTGGAGAGAAGGACAGAGGCCCTTGGCAACAGCATCTTTACAGCCAAAGTGGCAGAGGAGGGGACATTGTCATCTATTTTGTTAGATCTACCCATTCAGGTCATCTGGACCACGTTGGCCCTGATATCCTAAAATAAACAAATGGAGAGAGAATTGTCTCTGTGATTGCTTCCACTCACCAGCCTGCCTCCTCTCTGTGGGCCACAGGGAGAGGAGGAATGAGAGCGAGGGGAGCAAGAGTCAGAGAGACATTAGGAAGGTTGATTTGATTTGGGTGAGATAGTGGTTGTGGTCTGACGAGAAGGTGGAGAGTGGGTTATGTGCCCTTCCAACCTGGACCAGTGCGGTTGGAATCATCTGACAGTTTTAATCAAAGATGTGATGCAATTGGATACATTTGTTGGTAAGGTCACTGTGGGGGGAACTCTGTTAGTGCCTTGTCCAAATAGTCTCTTCATGCTGGTGTCCTATTTCCAGCTGCTGTGAATATTTGCTGCTAATAGCTCACAGCTGTCTCCCTTTCCAAAGAATGGTCCTTGGCCAAATTACTGCTGATTGTTCCTGCCTGAAGAATGATGTCTCCTTCCTGGTCCCAAGTCAATGGCTAACAGTCACAGGGAAGCAATCTACCTTGCCCCAAGGTGGGACCAACTCTTGTTCAGTTATGTTCTTAAACTTAGCTGAAGGATCAAGCTTAGTCCAGATCCTTGCTTAATTCCATCTTCTGCCTTATTTTACTTCCTTCATCTCCCAATAAATCACCTGGACAAGAACCCCTATCTTAGGCTCTGTTTCTGGGAAACTTGATCCAAGACAGTCATTTTGCACAGAATCGTGAGGAACCAGTGCTCGGGAGGTGGGTAGGAAGCTCTGCGATGGCTCTGGCATAAGTGAACAAGGTTGTGATCTGGGGCAGAGGCAGTGAAAAAAGAAAGGAAGAAAGAGGTACCAGAGCTATCGTGATGGAAGACCTAGGGGATCCCATACCTGGCTGGGAAGTGGGCAAAGGAGGAAGCAGATGTCCCTGATAATTCAAGTAGAGATAAATAAGAGCACAGGTGGAGACATTATTGCATAACAAGAGGGAAACATCATGGCTTTTTTCTGTTCTGTGTCTGCGAATGGCAACCACCTCCAGCTGACTTCTGCCTTCCTTCTGGGCCTGCACTGCCACTCTGCCTCAGCCTTCTCTACCCAGCCTGGCAGTCTGTTCTCCATGTGGGCCTCCTCTCTGAAGACACATGTTGATCTCTGTATTCAGGAACTGTGCCGTATTCTTTCCTGTGGGAGCTCCAGCTATGTTTTTCACATATAAGAGGAATTTAGAAAGTGTGTGTTGATTAATTACTATGGTGGCGCTAAAGCTCCTGAGAGCACTGATGAGTCATAACAGGTCCTGCCTGGTTGGGCAGAGGGCCTCACAATGAATCATGTCATTACTTACAGACCTTGGTTTCTGCATCATTCACTTCTTTTCCTTATCAACTTTATTGAACAATAATTTATGTAAGATAAACCACATTTATTTAAAGCATGTGATTCAATGGGTTTTGTCAGCTATTACATCTGTAAAACCATCACTACAAACAAGACAAAAAACCATTTTCTTCACCTTTGCAGAACCTCTTTGTACTCCATCCCCTTTTACCCCCTGGGCCCACACAAACACTCATTTATTTTTGTCACTGTAAATTATTTGTCTTATATAAAATGAAAATAAGTTACATTCTTTTTTTTTTTTTTTTT
>NW_004955508.1:4849702-4871073 GCF_000276665.1 Chinchilla lanigera
CGACCTTGCGCTTGCCAGGCAGGCGCTTTGCCGCTGAGCTAAATCCCCAGCCCAAAATAAGTTACATTCTGTCACAGTGAAATAATATAGAATACATGCTTTAGCTTCATTTGCTCAGCATAATGTTTTTGAGATTCACCTATGTTGTTAAGTATGTGAGTAGTTCATTACTTTTTTAAATTATAATTTTTATTTTTAATATAATTGTAGAGTCACATGTAGTTCTAAGAAATAACACAGCAACTGTGTATACTGTACCCAGCTCCCCCAATGATAACATTTTCCAAAAACAGAGTATGTGATTAAAACCAAGATACAGTGAATCAACCACAAGGAATAAAGTCCCCCAGGTTGCCCTTTTCTAGCTACACCCATGTTCCTTTTTGACTGAGTTCTTTCACTTAGATATGTATTTTAAGTTGCTTCATATCTTTCATGGCTTGATGGCTAATTTCTTTTTAGTGTTGAGTAATGCTCCATGGTCTCAAAATACCAGAGTTTATGTATCCATTCACCTACTAAAAGATATCATTGTTGCTTCCAAGTTGAGGCAATTATACATAAAGCTATTATAAACAATAGTGTGCAGTATTTTTTTGTGTGTGAAGATATAAGTTTGTAATTCTTTGGTGGACTGTATGATATTTACTAACCTGTATCAGATGCTGCCATACTGTCTTCAGAGTGGTTGTACCATCTTGCTTGCCCACAGCAAGCAATGAGAGCGCTTCCCCATGAACATTTGGTTGTTAGTATTCTAGATTTGGTGAAGCTAAAAGATGTGTAGATAGATGTGTTTTAATTTGCATTTCTCTGCTAATATTTGATGTGAAGCATCATTTTATATGCTTTTTTGTTTGGTGAGGTGTTAAGGTCTGGAAACCACTTTTAAGTTAGATGGTTTTTGTTCATACTGTTGAATTGTAAGAGTTCTTTGTATATTTTGAGTAATTGTCTTAGTTACTTTTCTCTGGTTGCTGAGACAAAATACCTGACACCCAAAATTAAGAAAGGAAAGGTGTATTTATTTATTTATTTACTTGTGCTGGGAGTCAAACCCAGGACCTTGCACTTGCCAGGCAGATGCTGTGCCACTGAACTAAATCCCCAGCTGGAAATGTTTGTTTAGCTCACAGTTTGTGGAGGTTTCAGTCTGTATTCCACTGGCTCCAAGGTAGAGTAGCATGGTGAGGGGCAACAGTTCAAGGAAGCAGAAGACAGCAAAAGCAACAAGAGCAAAAGAGGAGAGAAGTCTCTTTTTCCACTTATATTGTAAGCAGGGACCTGCCTTGGGGCAGGTGTAGCACTCACACAATCTCTGTGCCCTCCTCTTGTACAGGCTCAGGATGCTTACAAAGTAATTGACACAATGTATCAGCCATTACAATCCACCCCTTGTCAACTTGGCAACCAGGCACATTTCTTTAAACTCATTTCCAGATATAAAGACATGAGTTTGGTTCCCGGTACCAGAGAAAAAAAAAAAAAAAAAAAAAAAAAAAAAAAAATCAGATATAAAGACATGCTTATTCTTGTCATTTCACAACTTGAACATTATAACACAGGTTTAACCATCCTTAAGAATCAGTATTAAGTCTATCAACATTATGCTACCTTAGGACCATAACATTTTGCCCCTGGACCCCCAAGAACTCATGTACATCCCTTTATGCAAAAGGCATTTAGTCCATCTCTAACAGTTGCCACCATCCTAACAGTTTCAGTATTGCTTAAAAGTCCAAGTTCCAAGTCTCCTCCAAGATGTCAGGCAAACTCCTATATGTAAGCCCCTGTACAAATTAAAAGTTAAACACTTCCAACATGCAATGGCACAAGATAAACATTTTCATTCTAAAAGCTACATATACGGGAATACAAAGGATTGGGACCAAAGCAAGTCCAAAATTCAGCAGAGCAAACATTAATTCCTGTAGTTTCATGTCCAGCATCTGAAGCAATCTATGGCAAGATGTAAACTCCGAAGGGCTTGGGTGGCTCTGCTCCTATGGTATGTCTCATGGTTATAGCTCCCACAGCTTCTCTCTTGGGCTGGCTTTGCTTCCTCCTTGCAAGTTTCCTCAGATAATCCACATTCCTGTCTTCTCCAAAGTTCTGGGTCTGCATTGCACCTTTGGCTTCACATACACTGCCCTCTCAGGGGCACACTGCCTGGCCTCCCAGCCCTTCTGAAATCAGGGTGGAAGCCTTCTTAACCCTACAACTCTTGCATTCTGCATATGCCAAAAACCAGCACCATGTGGATGCTGCCAGGGTCTTCTGCCAGCTGGAGCAGTAGCCTGGAGCAGTAGCCAGGCTTTTCTATCTCTTGGCTGTAGAGGCTGACTGCCTGGAGAACTGAGCACTCTAAATTCATTTCTGAGAAAATAATTCTCTGTGCTGCTGCCATTCTTGAACATGGTGCTCTGCAGCTTTCTTCTCAAAGCAAAGTTTTTCCCTTTTGCAGTTTTGAGACTTGCTGCTGCTTGTGATGCCCTCAGGCCTTCTTTTATATTCTCCTGTTCCTTCTCAGCAATTGAGATTTCCTCTATTCTATCTTTGCAGTCCACAGCTGTATTGGAGCTTCCCTTCTGGCCAAACTCACAATGTTTTAAATCATTCTGCTGGGCTCTGTGCTCTTGATTCACAGCATAAATCTGGCTAAAAACCCTCAACAATAGTCATGCCACAGCCTCAACATTCACGTGCCTTGAAATTTCTTCTGACAGATTAATTAGTCCACTGCCCTTAATCTTAGTCTCAGGCCAAGTCTCTGGATGCAAGCAAAATGCAGACAAACTTTCTGCCAATCCATAATGGATATCATCTGGAGTTCAACAGCCAGTGCAGTCCTACTTCCCAGAAGAAACCCCAAAACCTGGTCTTTACCAGAAGGGTTTCTATTAGTTTTCTGGTCTTCTGAGCTCTGCCAGAATCTCCCATACAAAACAGCCTAAGGCATACTTTTGAGGCTACCATCACCTGCTATCTCAAGCAGTTTATCCTCATTTTGTAGGTACAAAGTTGGTTTATCTGCCTTACTCACAAATGGGTTGCAGATCCATTCCTTCCCAGTTTGGGGGTCATTGGTGGTTGGGAAGTGATGCTCAAACTTTTTGGAAGCTGACATAGGTTTTTATAAATTGTTTGTTCAACTTACATTGTGTTGAAGATTGAGAGATATTGGTCTGTAGTTTTCTTATAATGTTTTTTGTTTTCTTTTCTTTTTTTATTTTTTAGTACCAGGAATCAAACTCAGGGTCTCCTGCTTACCAGGCTGGCACTGTGCCGCTGAGCTATCTTCCTGGCTAATATTTGATTTTGGTATTGGGGGTAATTCTAGTCTTGTTGAGTGAGTTAGAAAGTATTTTCTCTGCTTTCTATCTTTGAAATAGAACATAGAGGGTAGGTATAAATTTTTTTCTGAATATTGATGGAATTCAGCAGTAAGTGCATTTGAGAGTGGTGCATTATGTTAAAAAAGTCACTAATTATGGATTCAATTTCATTAGTAGACCTGTTCAGATGAATTATTCTCACGTGAAAGAAACTAACTCATTTCATTCAGGTTATCAAATTTATGGGCACAGGATTGTTAATAGTACTTTCGTTTATCCTTTTAATCTCCATGGGATCTGTAGTAATGTATAAATACCTTTTGCATTTATGATATAATTTTCTCCTTTTAAGTTTTTTCCTTAGTTATCCCAAGCAGGGGACTATTGATTTGATTAGTCATTTCTTTTTTTTATTTCTATTATTAGTCTCTTCAAAGATTTAGTTTTTAGTTTGGTTGTTTTTTTCTATTGATTTTCTTTTTTCAATTTTATTGATTTCTGCTCTAATTTATCATTTACTTTCTTCTGCTTATTTTGGATTTAATTTATTTTTCTGTTTATAGTTTCTTAAGATGATTGATTTTAGATCTTTGTTTCTAATATATGCAGTCAGTGTTATGAATTTACATATAAGCAATACTTTTATAGCATCTTTCCAATTTTGGTAAGTGGCGTTTTCATTTTTACTTAGTTCAAAATATTTTAAGAGTTCTCTTGAGATATCTTCTTTAACTCATGTCTTATTTAGATGTGTGTTGTTTAATCTCCAAATGTTTTAAGATATTACATCCTTCTATTGATTTTTGTTTAATTTCATTGTGGTCAGAGCAAACAATGTATGATTTTTGTTTTTTAAATTTGTTCAAGTGTGCTTTGTGGCATGGAATATAATCTATCTTGGTGACTGTCCCATATGAACTTAGAAGAAAGTGCAACCTGCTGTTCTGGATGAATAGAATGTAGATGTCCATTTTATCCAATTGATTAATGGTTTTGTTGAGTTCCAAAGTGTGTCCTCATTAGTTTTCTTCCTGCTTGAGCTGACAATTTTGATAGAACTATTTTTTATTGTTATTTTATGCTTTTCCACCAGCACTGAGGATTGAGCCCAAGGCCTTCACATAGAGCTGCATCCCCAGCTCTTTTGCTAGTTTTTAAAATTTTGAGACAAGGTCTTGCTAAGTTGGTAGGTTGCCAGGTTGAGCTCAAACTTGTGATCCTTTTGCCTTGTCCTCCAAGAATAATGGGATTATAGATGTGTGCCACCACTTCTGGCTGATAGAAGGGTGTTTAAATTTCTAAGTATAATAGTGGATTCACTTATTTCTCTTTGCTGTTCTATCAGTTTTTGCCTCTTGTATCCGATGCCCTGTTGTTAAGTCATATATGTTGACAACTGTTATATCTTCCTGCAGAGTTAACTCCTATGTCATCGTATAATACCTGTCTTTGTCCCTGATAATCTTCCTTGCTATGAAGCCTGCCTGCCATATCAGAAATTAATAAAGCTACTATTGCTTTTCTTGATTAACTTGACTGTGGTTCATCTTTTTCTATGCATTTACTTTTAATCTATATGTGACTTTATACTTAGAGTAGGTTTCTTGTAGAGAACACAAAATTGTGCCTTGTTTTTTAATACAGTCTGACAGCCTTTGTCTTTTAAATGGTTTATTTAAACCATTGATGTGCAAAGTGATTACTAATATAGTTGGATTAATATCTATTATATTTTTTCATTCTTCATTCTGTCCTCTACTCTCCATTTTCTTTTGGCCCTTTGTCACTTTTACTGAGCATTTTAAAGTTTATTTTTTTCTCAACATTCAATATTTCACTCCATTCTCTTCTTGCTTGCATGGTTTCTGAGTTTCAGGGGTAATTTGAATGTTTGAGTCTTGTTTCGATGTCTTCTCTGTATCTTCAAACTATATTTTTTTCCCTTTAGTATATCCTGTAATTCCTTCCTTGATAGCTAGACTTGATGCACTGGAACTTGATAAAAGGAACTCCTGTAAATAGGCCTTTAGTTATGAAGCATGAGTAAAGGGAGGGCAAGTGTGCTATAGTCCTGTGATTAGGTGTCAGCCGTGCAGTGAGCCTGTATTGTGGATTGTGAACTTCAAAAGTGCTGCTCCTTCCTCCTTCCTTAGGTAGAACAGGAGCTGGAGCTCAAGTTGGATATTCTTCTGGTAAATTAATCCTGATAATGCTCCAGATTAGGCTGATTAATTAATCTATCCCAAGAGCAAGTCTTATTAAGTAGAACAGAGCATTTTCATATATTTAAAAATAGTTCCTTTTCTTGTTTCCCTGGTGGGAGCATGCTAGTTTTTTTCTCAGATATTCACAGTGAGAACCCTGTAGATCTCCAGAATGTAACTGACACAAATGTGGGGACTGAGTCTCTGGGAGAGTTTAGTCTGTCAGCACTGCCTACACTGAACCTCCAGACATTCATTACTTACAGTTCAGGTTACTACCCCAGAACCTGCTCCCACAGAGGTTTCTGCTTATGGATTTCTGCCCTATTAAGGTGTGACTCTCTCCTTACACCTGTCAGTTGCTACAGTTTTGGGGTCAGCAGTTTTTCCCCCTTGTAATCTCACTTGTGAAGGCTCCATGAAGAATTGTGGATTTCAGGTTGTTGAAGCTTTTGCCTGCTGTAAAGGAGTGGCAACTTCCAAGCTTCTGATGTGCAAGATTAGAATTCAGAAGTTTCATACCTGCTCTTCAGCCCCTGAAGATCACTAATCTGTACTGTATCATTTTATTTAAAAAACTTTATATTTGTGGAATACCTTGTGCAACAGCATGAAATGTTTTGAGAATCCATTTTTGTGCTTTTTCTTTTAAGACAGGATCTTACTATGTTGCCCAGACTGGCATTGAACTCAATAGTTTTCCGGCTTCAGTTTCTCAAATAAATGGGATTACAAAATGCCTTTCCTCCCCTACTCAGTATTTCTTAGAAGGATATTCATCTTGTTGCTTATATCAACAATTCATTGCTTTTTACTGTTGAGTAATAGTCCATGGTATGGCTGTGTTATTTTCTTTCTTTCTTTTTTTTTTTTTTTTTTTTGCACCGGGAATTGAACTCAGGACTTTGTAAGCACAAAGACAGGCAGGTGCTTATGCCACTGAGCTATATCCCTGGCCCGCCATGGCTGTGTTATACTTTGGCTCTTTGCCCATTGAAAGACATCTGGTTCCCTCTAGTGTTTCGTATCACAAGAAAAGATGTTATAGACATTCGTGCACAGGTTTTTGTTATCATGATTTCATTTCTGTGGGATAAATTACCAGGAGTGCAATTTCTGGGTCTTATGGCAATTGCATGTTCATTTTTTAAAAGAAACGGTTTCATTTTTTCCAGAATGGCCATACCACTTTACATTCCCAGAAGAAATGTGTGGATGATTCAGTTTCTCTATATCCTTGACAGTCTTTGATGTTATCATTATTTTTTAAAATTTAGCCACTGCAATGGCTGTGCAGTGATACATCTTTGTGGTTTTATTTGCATTTCTCTGGTGCTTAATTATTTTAAATATCTTTTTATGTGCTTATGTGATCTTCATAAACTTTTGAGTGAAGTGTTATTTCATGTCTTCTCTATTTTTTATTGGGATTTATTTGTTACTGTTGTTTTCAATATTCTTTATAGGTCTTCAGTGGTAGTCCTTCGTTGGATATATTATTTGCAAAAATTTTCTCCCAGACTACAGCTTTTCCTCTTTTTATTTTCTTAATAGAATCTTTCACAAAATGGCCATAATACCAAAATTGTTGTAAAGATCCAATGCAATTCCCATTAAAATATCATTAGCATGCCTCACAGCTCTAGAAAACACATACCTTTCACAATAGCATCCAAGAAATTGAAATATTTAGGAATTAATCTAACAAAAGAAGTAAAAGATCTATTCAATGAAAACGACAATACTCTGAAAAAAAGAGATTGAAGATTTCAAGAAATGGAAGAACATTCCTTGCTCATGGATAGGAAGAACCAACATTGTGAAAATTGCCATCTACCAAAATCTGTGTTGTACAGATTCAATGCAATTCCCATTAAACTACCATTAGCATACCTCACAGATCTAGAGAAAACATTCCTTAATTCATCTGAAATCAAAAGAGACCCAGAATAGCAAAAGTAATCCTGGACAACAAGGACAAGTCAGGTGGAATTACAATCCCACACCTGAAATTATACTACAAAGCCACTGTAATAAAATCAACATGGTACTGGCTAAAAAACAGACCAGAGGATCAATGGAACAGACTGGAGGACACAGACACAACCACAAACACATTCAGCTATCTAATCTTTAATAAAGGGGCCGAATAAACTCACTGGAAGAACGATAGCCTCTTTAATAAATGGTGCTGGAAATATTGGCTTGCTACCTGGCAAAGACTGAAAAAAGACCCAAGTCTATCACCATGCACCAAACTCAAGTCAAAATGGATCACAGATCTCAATATTAAAACAGAAACACTAAATCTATTGGAAGAGAAAGTAGGTAAAAACCTTGAAGGCATAGGGGTAGGCAGAGAGTTCACGAACAAAAACCAAACTGCACGTGAAATATATCAAAGAATCAACAACTGGGATCTCATCCTACTGAAAAGTTTCTGCACATCTAAAGAAATCACCAGCAGAGTAAAAGAAAACTCACAAATTGGGAAAAAAGTTTAGCTGACTGTCGCTTGGACAAAGGTCTTCTATCTAGAACATATAAATAATTAAAAAACATCAGCCCCCTCCACAAATTCAAAGACCCAATCCAAAAATGGGCAGCTGATATGAACACATACTTCTCAGATAAAGAAATACAAATGGCAAGTAAATACATGAGGACATGTTCAACACCATTAGTCATTCAAGAAATGCAAAGTAAAACAACACTGAGATTTCATCTTTCCCCAGTAAGAATGGCTAGCATTAAGAAATCAACCAATAACAAATGCTGGTGAGGCTGTGGAGAAATAGGAACTCCTCCACTGCTGGTGGGAATGCAAACTGGTGACACCACCGTGGAAATCAGTTTGGGGAGTCCTCAGCAAACTAGGTCTGGAGATCCTATTCAACCCAGCTATTGCCCTTCTTGGTATTTTCCCAGAAGATCTGAAAACATCATATCACAGTGATATATGTGCACCTGTGTTCATAGCAGTGCGTTTTGTAATTGCTAAATTGTGGAAGCAACCCAAATGTTCACCCACTGAGGATAGGATAAAAAAATTGTGGTACTTTTATGTAATGGAATATTACTCAGCTATGAAGAAAGATAAACTCGAGGCTTTTATAGGTAAATGGTCACAACTAGAGATCATACTCATAAGTGAAACAAATCAGACCTGCATGTGCAAGCATCATATTATCTTACTAGTGTAAGACCTGAAAGAGTGAATAAAAACTAGGAGGTATGACAGACATTGTGAAATGAAAGGAGAATGCTCAAAAGTAAAGGGCAACTGGGGTGTGGGAAATGAGAAGGGAAATAAGGGGAAATTATGTAAGTATGTATATACAAGATAGCTAACGTAGTTGTACTACTGTCTTCTATTGCTCTACAGAAAGGAATAATTAATGATTACTTGTTGATCAATCTTGTATGTCTCTATTTGTTTTCCTGAGAAACCACTTTGAAGATATCAATAAGTAATACAACAACCATGGTTAATTTCCTACAGCTTTGTCTGTAACTCTATTTTGTTTGTATTGTTCTTATGCTATTTTGTAAATGTCTGTCTGTATGTTAATATGTTTTCCTTCTTTTATTTTTAAAATAAATTTAGAAAAAGGATCTTTCACAGAGCAAAATTTTAATTTTGATGAAGTCGAACTTATCAAATTTTTCCTTTCTGGGTTATGGTTTCTGCTCTTCATTTTTTTCCTAAAAGTTTTATAGTTTTATGTTTTACATTTAAGTTCAGTATGATACCTTTTGAAATAAGTCATTAACTTTTATGTAAGATATGAGACTTAGGTCCAGCTTTTCTTTTTTACCTATAGATATCTAATTTCTCTAGTACTATTTGTTAAAATAATTTTTTTTCTCCATTGAAAAAATCACCTTTGAGTATTTTGTGTTTTCTTTTTCTTTTTGTATCAGGAATTGAACTCATGACTTCATGATTGCCAGGCAGGTGCTATGCCGCTGAGGTATATTCCCAGCCCCAAAAATTACCTTTGTACTTTCATAAAAATCAGATATTTCTCAGATATTTGTGTTGCTCTATGTCTAGATTCTCAGTTCAGCTGCCTTAATTTGTGAGATTATTTTCTTGGTAATCTCACAATCTTGAGTACTGTAGCTACATAATAAACTATAAAATCAGGAAGGTGGATCCCACTTTCTTTACCGTTTTCAAAGTTGTCTTAGCTGTTTATTTCCTGTGACTCTCCACATACATGTTAGAATGACCTTGGCTATCTCTACAAAAAAACCTTTCCAAGACTTTGATAGGAATTATATTAATCTTGTATATTGATTTGGGAGACTCATCCTCTTTACTATGTTGAATTTTAAAATTCATGAACACAAAATGTCTTTGTTGTTCCATTTATTTAGATCTTTATTTTTTTCTTCATTGTAGTTTTCGGTATAAATGTCTTTTGCAGGTGTTTTAAATCTACACCCAAGGTTTTTTATTTTAGTGATTATAAATGGTTATTTTATTTGTTATTCATGTATTCATGGCTAGTAAAAAGAAATTCATTTGATTTTTGTATGTTTACCTTGTGTCCTACCACATTGCTTAACTCACTTATGAAGAACTTTTTCTTTATTTTTTTTAAAAAAGATTATTTAGGGGAGGCACTGTAGACCCCTGATTCAGAGCATGTTGGAGGTGGTGAATGAAATTATTCAAGTCTGCAATAAAAATTATCTCCAATAAAGCTGCATTGCAAAAGAATGGGAAATAAATAGAACTTAAGGAGTGAAAAACTGAAGAGACAGAGCCTGAAGAATTTGTGGTAGAAAAGATAGATACCTGACATACAGTGAATTGGAAAGCAGAGTATCTCCTGAAGTGAGAAGGATTTACAGATGCTAACCTGACATGGAAAGTTAAAGAAAATTTATATTGTCCAGAGGTCATTGAAGCATTCTTTAATTTTTAAAAAGCTGGTAAGAAATAGATGGTATAAAAAGAAAAGATCTGATGTTAGCAAATCAAAGAAGGAGAGAGCTTCTGCTGACAAATTAAGAAGCATTACCAGAGGACTTGATCCTGAATAAATAATGGGTGTTACAGAGAGCAGTGAGGAGTTGATGCTTCTCATGAGATGGAAAAAACTCAAATGAGGCAGACTTGGTGCTGGAAAAAGAGGCAAATATTAAGTGTCTTCACATTATATTTTCTTTTTTATGAAGAGACACTAACTTGGAATTCTTTTTCAGAACATGAAGCTCAATAGTTCTTTGCCTTGATGCACATATGAAATCTGCATCTTGGTTTCTGATTTACTAGTGTGAAGAAGTAACTACATTTTAATTAAAATTGATTTTGATATATTGGCTTCAGAAGTAGTACCAGGTTTTTTCCCTGATCAATAACACTGGTTACTTTGAACAATTAAAATAGAAGCTTTTGTGTAGTGACTTCCTTTACCAGAAAAGAACATTTGATACTATGATATATTTCCTTTGCATTAGAAAACAGCTCTAAATTTTGGAGAAAATTTCCATTCATTATTACTCAATCAGAGTGTGCTTTTAATTCATGTACTTAAAGACCATCCTGGGCTTTTTGTCTATCTGTCTCTCTCTGACATGCACATGTAAATGGCTTTCCTTTTTAAAATTTTATTGAAGCAAAAACCATGCAGAGCAAGTCTATGTTTCTGAAATGCCATCATTCTGAGCAGTTTAAGCAATAAATCAAGTTAAAATTTTCCTTAACTCATAACCTTTCAAATTAAATAAATGATTCTGTAATTAGATAGCTTAAACTGAGAAATTTTAAGCAGCCAGATCAGAATCCATATCTACATCTATAGTTATAGAAGTGTAACAGTTTATTTGAAGATTCCAGAAAGGAAAAATTTTATCACAACTAACAACCTGAAACTAGACTAATTCTGGTATGTTTTAATTAGCTAAGCAAGACTTAAGTCAGATGGACATTTAAAGACACTCTAGCAAGTCTTTCCTTTATTCTTTTGAGGCAATGGGGATTGAACCCAGGACCTTGCACACAGTAGGCAAACTCCCTACCACTGAGCTGTTTGCTTAGCCCAAGACTTTCCTTTAAAAAAAATTAAAATCTGTGCACTATGTGACTAGAAGATCATAAGACTATGTTCATGGAAACCTAATCAGTTGGTTAGAGATGCTGGCTATTTAGGACTTTCTGGTACAAATGGATGAAAAACTTCTGCAATCTAAATTATTGACCTGCGTGTTTCTTCTTACCCTAACTCATTCTTTATGTGTAGGACTCAGTCTTTTCAGTATTTGGGTTACGGTTTAGTAGGAGCCAAGACAATGGCTACAGTAATCAGAATATTACCCAACTGTATATTGTTTACTTCATTATAAATATGGTGAATAATGGGCAGTGAGTAATTTTATATTCTTTTAAAACAGAGTTTTGGGGGGTATTTTCTAAATTGCCATTTATGTTATCTGCAAATACAGAGAGTTTTATCTTTTCATTTGTCATCTGTGTGGCTTTCATCCCTTTTATTTGTCTTATTGCACTGGCAGGAACAGTCAACACCATACTGAGTAAGTGATAACGTGGGCAAACTTGCTTTGCTCTGAATCTTGTGATAGCGCTTAGTTTTGCATGTTTAAGTATCATGTTAACTGTAGGCTTTTTGGTGGGGAGGGTAAATGCTGTTTTTCACAATGTTCTCTATATTTGTTGAGAGATTGAAAAACATTACCATTAATAGGTATTGAATTACATCAAATTTGTTTTCTGCATAAATTTATATGACTTTTTTGCTCTAATCTTTTCAAATGCAAATTACATTGATTGTTCTTTGAGTACTGAAGCAGTCTTGAGTCCCTGGAGTCCCTGGAAAAATCCCCACTTGATTATGGCATATATTTTGTTTAGTTTTCTTTTTTCTTTTTTTTTTTTTTTGAGACAGTGTTTTACTATGTAGTCAGGTTGGCCTTGAACTCACTTTGTAGCCCAAGCTGGCCTCCAGCTCAAGCTGATCCTCCTACCTCAGCCTCTCCAGTGCTAGGATCACAGGCATGTGCCACCATACCTGGACTGTTTAGGATTCTTGTGTCTATATTTATCATTGAGTTTAGCTTGAGACTTTCTTGTATCATCTTCATCATCTTTTAGAATTAGGATAATACTAGCATTACAAAATAAGTTTGAGAGTATGTACTCCTCTTCTATTTTCTCTAAGAGATTTTTATCATTTCTCTCACTACTTTCAAAACTTTTTCACTTTCTCAAAGTTTGATTATGATGTAACTTGGTTTACTTTCTTTGCATTTATCTTCTCTGGGGCTTGTCCATCTCTTACAACCTACAGTGGTACTTTGGTTCATGAACATCTTTTTATGATTCTGGTTGCAAATCAAACTGAATAAGAACTGAATCAAATTCAGTAGGTTTAATGTTTATGGGCAAGTTTGATTCAATTTAGAAATTTTCATGCATTATATCTTCAAGTACATTTTCAACACCACCCAATTCCTTTTCTGTTTTTGGAACTCTTATAACATGAATGTTAGATCATTTGTTATAGTCCTGCAGGTCCCTGTGGCACTGTTTACTTTTTTGGGGGGTTTTCATTCGTCATCTTATATTTTGTCATATATTATTTTGTCTTCCATTTACTGATGTTCCCTCCATCCTGCTGCCGAGACCAATGATTAAGGACTTTTAAAATTTCTGTTATCCTATTTTTCAGTTCTAAAAGTTTTCCATTTGGTTCTTCTTCATATCTTGATTTCTCAGCCAAGATTCTTGTTTTTTCCTATTTGTTTCAAGCAGATTTTTAATTTCTTGTTGCAGCATTTTTCTGACAGTTCCTTTAAAATCTTTGTGAGGTAATTCTGGCATTTCTGTCATTTCAGTGTTGACAGCTATTGATTACCTTTTCTTATTAAATTTGAGATTTTTTCTGGATTTTAGTTTGATAAACTGATTTTTTATTGAAACCTGGGCGGAGTGGAGAGGGGATGTACGTGGCAGGCGATGCCACTACGCAGCCTTATGGGAAGTGTCTGGGTCAGAGAGCTGTGAACAGTAGCTCTGGCTTGAGGTCTTTATTGCTGTTGAGAGTATTTTATCTGTAGCTAGTAGATGCTTGGTGCAATTTCTTGATGTATGCAAAGTAGACAGGCTCTAAATGACTAAAAAGCTAATTTGAGCAGTGTTTAAAACAATTGGATTTGCACAAATTTGAGTCTGGCACTAGAGGAAGTTTGAGCTAACTAATCTCAGCATGCTGTAAAGAAGTAACGCCTGTGGGCTGGTGTACAATGGTCATTTTGGACTCATTTATTTATTTTTTAGGGGCTAGAGATATAGCTTAGTGGCACAGATGCCTGGCTGGCAAGTACAAGGTCCTGAGTTCAAATCCCACTACCAAAAAAAGGGAAGCTCAGTGGGCACAGCGCCTGCCTAGCAAGTGGAAGGTCCTGAGTTCGATTCCCAGTACCAAAAAAAAAAAAAAAAAAAGAAAACTTAACCTACTTTTTAAAAACCCTACATACTGCATATACTTCATGCTTTCAAAGTCCGTGTTTTAAATGTTCCCAGCTCTGCTTTCTTCTTCCTTCCTTCCTTCTTTCCTTCCTTCCTTCCTTCCTTCTTCCTTCTTTCCTTCCTTCTTTTCTGTTTCTTCTTTCTTTCTTTCTCTCTTTGAGACAGGGTCTTACTATGTAGTTCAAGCTGGCCTTGAACTCACTATATAGCCCAGGCTGGCCTCAAACTCATGGCAATCCTCCTACCTCAGCCTCCCAAGTGCTGGGATTACAGGCATGTGCCACCATGCCTGCTTTAGACTCATTTATAAGATACTACTAGGCAGTGATAATACTACTGACACTCCACTAACCCTCCTCTGACACCGTCTCTGACACCCTGTTAGTACTATGGATCTTGGTTGGGCTGCCTTCTTTATATTTTTCAGGGTCTTCTTAGCTTTATTTTACATATCATGCATAGGCTTCAATTTTACTTAGAAGGGGCAATATGGAAAATTATATCCTTTCCTCTCTTGAAAGTAGAAGTCCCAGGCCATTCCTTTGAATCAGGGAATAATTATTTGTATAGAAATGTCACATTGTACAACACAAAAGAAATTGATATTCATGAAAAAGGGCTGGATGTGACTTCATTTATCATCTAGGAACAAATTACTAATCATTTCTGAAACATGCCATTGCACAATGTTTGCTGCCACATACTTTGGGAATACGAGAATTTTGGCTAAAACCTAATGTCTGCTGAGGTGTAAGTGGCAGTTAGTGCCTGCAGTAGTGAAAGGCTGTTGTTAACATTATATGAGCTTTTCAGCTGAGTCTCTGAATAGGGCCTGAGGTCTCTGACACAGCCCAAGATGACTTTTTTCTTATGAGAACAAATAGTATTAATAATTTAAGAATGCCTTGGTTCAACATGCAGAAATCAGTAAATGTAATTGTATAAATAGAAGCAAGATCAAAAACCACATGATCATATCAATAGATGCAGAAAAGGCTTTTGACAAAATCCAACACCCCTTCATGATAAAAATTCTGAAGGAAGCAGACATAAAAGGACCATTCCTGAATTTAATAACAGCTATTTATGACAAACCAACAGGCAACATCATATTAAATAGAGAAAAACTAAAAGCATTTTCCCTAAAATCAGGAAAAAGACAAAGATGCCCACTATCACCACTTCTATTCCTCATAGTACTCCAAACATTGCCCAAAGCAGACGGGCAAAAGAAAGACATAAAAAGGATATATATAGGAAAGGAAGAATTCAAATTATCATCATTTGCAGATGACTTGATGCTCTATAGAGAAGACCCAAAGACCTTCACATTAAAACTCAGAATTAATAACCAACTTCAGCAATGTAGTAGGATACAAGATCAACACACAAAGATCACTAGCATTTGTGTACACCAATAATGAGCTCAAAGAGAAGGAAATTATGGAAATAATATCATTCATAGTAGCTTCAAGAAAAATGGAATACCAGGAACCACCCTAACCAAGGAAGTGAAAGACCTCTACAAAAAAGAAAACTACAATGTACTCAAAAAGGAGATTAAAGAAGACATCAGAAAATGGAACGATGTCCCCTGCTCCTGAATAGGCAGAACCAGTATTGTCAAAATGGCCATTTTCTCATAACTGTTGTACAGATTAAGTGCAGTCCCAATCAAAATACCAAGAGCATATTTTACAGACTTACAAAAACAACCCTAAAATTCATATGGAACCAGGAGAAACCAAGAATAGCAAAAGCAATTCTGGGAACAAGAGCAAACAAGGAAGTATTATAATACCTGACTTCAAGCCACACTACAAAACAACAGTGACAAAAATAGCACTGGCACAAAACGTATGTGGATCAATGGAACAGAAGAGAGGATGTAGAGACATTGCCAGACACATTCAGCTATTTGATCTTTGACAAAGGGGCCAGAAGCACACATTAGAGGAAAGAAAGCCTATTCAACAAGTGGTGCTGGGAAAACTGGATAACTGTTTGCAGAAGATTGAAACTGGAGGGCTGGGGATATAGCTCAGCAGCACAAGTGCCTGCCTGGCAAATGTAAGGTCCTGCATTTGATCCCTGGTGCAAAAAAAAAAAAAAAAAAAGAAATTGGACCCATATCTCTCACCGTATACTAAATTAAAAATGGATAAAGGCCTAAACATTAAAACAGAAACATTGAGCCTACTGGAAGATAAAGTAGGCAAAACACTTGAAGTCATAGGTGTAGGAAAGGATTTTCTAAACAGAACTGAGGCTGCACATGAAATAACAGCAAGAGTTAATAAATAGGATTACACCAAATTAAAAAAAAACTTTTTTTACAGCAAAAGAATCACTTAGCAGAGTGAAGAGACAAAATGGGGAAAACTTCTGCCAGCTATTCTTCAGATAAAGGACTAATATCTAGAAAACATAAAGAACTACAATAAGATACACCATCTCAAAGAAAAGATCCAGTCAAGAGAGGGCAAGTGAAATGAACAGGCATTTTAGAGAAGAAAAAGTACAAATGGCCAACAAATATATGAAGATATGTTCTATATCTCAGGCCATTAAAGAAATGTAAATTAAAACGTTAAGATTTTATCTTGCTTCAGAAAGAGTGTCAATCATTAAGAAATAAAAAAAATGACAAATAATGGTGAGGCTATGATACAAAAGGAACCTTCCTTGTATTAGTGGCAATGTAAACTAGTACAACTGTTAGGAAATCAGTATGGAGATTTCTTAAAGAGCTAAAGTGAGAAATGCCATGTGACCCAGCTATCCCTCTTCTAGATATCTTTCCTAAAGAGTTTAAGACATTATAGTACAGTGATACATGCATATCAGTGTTTATAGCAGGACATTTTGTAATAGGTAAATCCTGGAAGTAGCTTGTACACCCATCAACCAATGATTGGATGAAGAAAATGTGGCATCTACATGAAATGGAATACTATTCAGCTACAAAGAAGGACAAATTTGAGACATTTGTAGAAAAATGAAAGAACCTGGAAAATATAATGTTGAGTGAAATAAACCAGACACAAGATTAAATAGCATATGGTATTTCTCATTTGAGCAAAGCAAAGTACAACAAAGAGAATAATAAAGGATGGATAGAAGGAGGTGAGGGGATGAATCTCTTGTAAATAGAAAGAGGTCCAAGGGAACAGGACAAAGGGTGAGAGGAAGGGGAAAGGGAAACAAGTAGAATAAAGATAAGTCACATAAAGGAACCAAATAGCCTCAATGAATGTAAACGTTATATGCCATAAACATGAGCTAAGATTAAATAATTTTTTTTTTTGAGACAGGGTCTTGCTATGTAGTTCTGGCTGGTCTTGGGCTCACTTTGTAGCCCAAGCTGGTCTCAAACTCGTAACAATCCTCCTGCCTCAGCCTTCTGAGTGCTGGGATTACAGGTGTGCACCACCATGCCCGGCTGAGATTAATAACATAAACAAGAATGAAAATGGGGAAAAGGGAGAGTGGGGGATTAATTAATGGTCAGCTTGAATGGGAACGCCCAGCTGAGCTGAGTCAGCATGGTTCTGGCTGTGGAAGACCCACCTGAGGATTGTTGCCAATGGCATAAAGGGAGAAAGGGAGGGAAGATAGCATGCTGCTGATTTTCCTGGAGAAGCTTGTTGGGGGTGGTTTTCCTGATATGAACTCAGCTGTTCTCATCACTGCAAGAGCTCTGGACCTTGCTGTTTCCAGGGATTGCTGTTCTCTTTGGTGGAGCTCTAGACTTTACCTTCAGCATCGCTTCCTGGCTCCGGTGCTGATCCCTTAGCCTGCTGGCAGAGATCTTTCACCCCGCTGGTGCAGACTTTCTCACTTCCACCACTGGCCTTGGGGCTTTCTCGGTGCTGATCCTTGTTATGGACTTGTGGAGGACACTGCTGTGGGCTCCAGGCCCTTGGCTGGATTCTTTGAGTCTGTAGTGCATGGACAGATCTCTTGTACTCTTCTGAATTTGACTTTTTGTGTGAATATTATGAAATAATTCTATAAATCATGTGTCCTGAATTAAATCTATTTTCTTGCAAACTACTCACTACAGAAAGGATTAGAGGAGCAGGAAGAGAGGAGGAAGGAAAGAGAAAGGGATTAAAAAAAAGAAACAAGATGTACTATGTGCCTGTACCCACTCCCCAATATGATTGTAAAATGGATATACTGCAAACAAGTACTAATAAAGTGAAACATTAATAAAAATAATTTAAGAACACTTGTACTTAAATAGGGTAGGGTAAAACCATTGCACCCTAATTTGGAAGGTTTTCTACATAATCACATTGGGGAAGGAAGAATGTCATTGTCATTATTTTGTTTAAAGCCCTTTTGTTTAGCAATCCTATTTATTTCATCTTTTGATATGTACATAGTTCATATCAAAAGGAATTTATATTTGGCTTTTACTGCAGGACTTGTAATTTTTGTTTTACAGAAAGTATTAGAGACGTTTGTTTCTGACTCTCAAATAAGGCAAAAAGAAATTGTAATTGGAGTTTTCTTTGAATCCATGAATTTGCTCAGAGAAAGTAATACAATGGTCATGACACTCAAATTCCTTGTTTTCCTGGGAGAGTTTTCTTAAGCCTGAGGGAATTCAGCTGTAACTACATGCAACTCCTGAGGGAGAAATGTCAGATCTGGGGCAAAGCATTTTAGATTAGTGACTATTCTGCAATTTATGGGAATAGTTGGGTAGAATGCAGGTTCTAACAAGATATGCTTAGGCTTTGCATTTGACAGACTTAAAAGACATGTGAAACCCTTTGGCCAGTCTCTGTCTTGTAGGGTTTTGAAAACTTACATTTTATTTTAATTAAAAATAACTCAAATACCATTTAGTCCTGGGAGAGGAGTGGCTTCAGGGTTGAGGGGGCCCACAAGCATTAAACACATCTAATCCTCACAAAAGTTTCATTTGCTGCTTGGGATCCTTTCCTGAGGTGATACTTTCTTGTGGTGAGCTTCAGGGAGACCTCAGATTTAAAGAAGTGCCATAATGGGTATTTGGGGGAGGAGGGATTTCTGCAAACTATATTCATGATTTTTTTTGACTAAGCATCTCACTAATTAGGATCCCCAGACAGCATGGCTCAAGCCACTGGGGACAATGTCATCTGTATATAAAATGTTCCCTTACCCCCAAACATCAGAGCACCAAGCAGGGGCTGAGTTCTACAAGGAGGATTCTTGCAGTGGTCTGGGGGTAGAAAGAATTAGAGACTAATGTTTCAAAGTCAATGTCAATACCAACACCATGGTACGGGGGAGGGGTATGAAAAAAGGGCTGAATAGACAGTCAGGAGCCAGGCTGCAGATGGAAAAGATGAAAGTGGTTCAGGATTAAGATGGGGGTGGTCCTAAGTGGTTCCTGGCATTTGGTATACTTGGGGTTAGCATTTGTTGGTTAAAGAGGAGTAAAATAGGTAAGGGTGTGGGACTGACAAAGATAGACATGTTAACTGGCCCTAAAGCTACAGGACACAATCTGCCACACTGAAGAAGTTTCTTTGGCATTTAATTTCCTTTCTTTTTTGCTATACTTGTGGCTATAAAATCAGTTGTAAGTAAACATTTTTTACTTTGTCAGTTTTCTCTTTTTATAACTGTATTACTTAAAAATCCTTTACTGTTACATTAAATGTGCTAAATGATAAGAACAAAACAACCCACAAAAACTTGGAAAGCACAAAAAAGAATCAAGAGGAAAATTCAAATATATCAATGATCACACCTCCCAGAGGTAACTAGCACTGGTATTTTGGTGAACTTCCTTCCAGTCTTTCTTTGCTAAACTAAGCAGCATTTTCACGTTAGAATCATTTATTTTAAATATACAATGAGACCTTACATTTTATTGAGAACTGCCACGCACATGGTGGGGAGAAAGCTGACAAAATATTTGTCCTTCTTGCTCACAGGCAGCTGAAGATCAGGGGAAACAAACATGGACAGAGTGAGTGCAATCCATGGGAGAAATAAGGAAAAAAGGGACAAGGATTCTTGGTGAGGTCAAGAGTTGCAATTTTACAAACAGTCATTAGGGAAAGTGTGCTCCAGAGGGTGTCACTCACCTGGCTGAGGTAGTTTATTTGAATGGACACCTAAGCTTGTGAGGATGCTATATGTACACATGGAGGAATGGGGAATAGCTATACAAAGACGCTGAGATGGGAATGTGTATGGTCTGTGAGGAGGGTCAAGGGGCCAGTACACCTAGTGTAGAGTGTGAGCAGAGGGGTGGAAGACACAGGCAGAGAAGAAGTGGCCAACTGAGGTGGCTCTGACTTTAATTCTGGGCATGATGAAAAGCTTGTGGAGCATTTTGAGCAGAGGAGGCATGTGACCTGACTTCCATTTACTGAGATTACTCTGTTACAGGATGCATGTGCAGAGAGGCAAGGAAAGATGTTGGTAAATTACAGAGGAGGCTGCTGGGATAACCCATGGAGGAGATGATGGTAGCTTGCTCCAGTGACAGAACTAGAAATGATGAGAAGGGCTGGATTTGAAGGTAGAAGTGACAGAACGTGGTCATGAGCTAGATATGGGAGGTGAAAGAAAGAGAAGCTGGCAGTGACTGGATATGTATGGCCTGAGCAGTTGGAGAGAAGGCACGGCCATTGATTAAACTGGCAAGGACTCCAGTAGGCCCTGGTTTGTGGGGAGAAGGCTAAATTTGATTTGGATCTGCTGATTTTGAGATGTCTATTAGGACTCCAAATAGAGATGCTGAGCAGGCGGTTAGGCATGTGAGTCTTGAGTTTGGGCACAAAATCAAGGCTGGACATGTAATTTTGGGATTAACATCAGTGTGAAGATGATGTGAAAAGTCATGATATCAGATAAAATCATTAAGGGATCGATATAATCTGAGAAGTGAAAGGTCAAAGGGGGTCTGGGGGTAGAAAGAATTAGAGACTAATGTTTCAAAGTCAACCATGGGAAAGGCCAAAGTTAAGAGGTTAGGGCACTGAGGAATCAGGAAGGGAAACCACAAGATAGGTGAATACCAAGGGAACCCAGTGTCCAGAAAGGCAAGCAAGAGGCTGTCAAAGGAAAATGGACAGTGGAGTGACCAAGTGTTTAAATACTGCAAAGAGCTCATTAGCCTACGTGCAGACTGTGTGGAGGAGGATTCTGCTTGTGTGAGAGGTGGTGTTTTTTTTATTTTTATTTATTTATTTTTTTAATTTAAAGAGTAAAAGAAGGACAACAATAATAGGAGGGGCTTACCAAATTACAGAAAAAGTGGTAGGAAATTATCAATGGTTATTGTTTTACATATTGTTATCTATAAGATAGTTTCTCAGG